>NC_044305.1:31297740-31616906 GCF_007474595.2 Lynx canadensis | reverse complement strand
TTAGTACAGTCAAACTGTCAAGCTCATCTGCTAGCAGAGAAAGCAGCCTCCCTCTTAGAGACAGATGGATTCCAGAATCACAGAAACTCCCAAGGAGCATGAGTGGTGAAAAAGAACATTAAAGCTAATGCTTTTTTTTTTTTTATATATTTTTTTCTAAAGTTCATTTATTTATTTTGGGGGAGAGAGAGACAGTGAGCAGGGCAGGGGCAGAGAGAGAGAGGGAAAGAGTCACTTAACTGACTGAGCCACCCAGGAGCCCCAGATACTTTTTTTTTTTAATTGAAGTATAGTTGACATACAATGTTACATTAGTTTCAGATGTACAACATAGTGATTCCACAATTCTATACCTTATGCTATGCTCACCACAAGTGTAGCTGTTGTCACCACACAACGTATTAGAGCTAGTTCTGGATGTCTCTTTCCAGTCCTCTCTGGTGGTGAGTGCCACTAAAAAACATAATCTTAGAGGGGGTGCCTGGGCGGCTCAGTCAGTTAAGAGTCTGACTTTGGTTCAGGTCACGGTCTCACAGCTCGTAGGTTTGAGCCCTGCATCAGGCTCTGTGCTGACAGCTCAGAGCCTGGAGCCCGCTTCAGATTCTGTGTCTCCCTGTCCCCTCCCCCACTCACGCTCTAGCTCTCAAAAATAAATAAACATTAAAATTAAAAAAAAAAAAAAGTAATCTTGGAAGTGCAGAACGTATTTAAAAAGATGTTACCAATTTCAGTCTCAAAAGTTAAACATTTAGCTAAAAGTAGACAATTTACTAATCTTTTTGACTTTGGGATTATGTTAAGGAATTAATTCTATAGGGCTGAGTTTAGAGGCATTTTAAATTCAGTAATGTTTAACAGAAAATATACAGATATTCCTAAATAAACCACCAATGAGTGTTCAGTACTTTTCTTCAAGATTCTTGGGTCCCAAACAACAATTTCACAGATGAGACTTACTTTTTCTAGTGTTAATAAATATTTAACACCTTTAAAGATGCTTTCTGGATCAATACTCAGGATGCCACGAAAGAGAGGCAGTAATAGGTGTTTTGAGAAAAGCTGGCTCATTTCTTGGTATAAAGAACAACCACTTGACTCAGTTCTTTTTGTTTGTTTCTCTGCCTTTTCCTCTTCTGAGGAAATAGTGTTGTAAATATATGATTCTCTCTCCAACTGCTCTTTTCCAATATTTGCATTTTCTCCCACCCATAGGAAAGTACAGAAGCTCTTTATCCCATAATTATAAGCTTATAAGCAAGAAAAATGTATTAATTTACTCCATTAATACTAAAATTCTTCTAGACTCTCCTCACAAGTCACCTATCCAAGAGGCCTTTCCTGGCCATGGTGCTTAAATCACACCCCCATCTCTTACATTTCATCCCCTTTCTTCATAGCACCAGCTGATAGATTATTTGTTTTGTTATCTCTCTACCCCTTGTGTACCCCCTCCAAGCATGAGGGCAGTAACTATAGTAAAAGCTCCTTGAAGGCAGGACCTTTATCTGTTTTGTTCACTGTGTATCCCCAGGGTCAAGCAAGGGCTTGGCACATAGTAGGTACTCAAAAATCATTTCTTGAATGAACAAACAACATCCACTGCATTTTTAAAGAGCCTAGTCATCAGGGGTTCAGGTAAACAACCCAATTCAACATGGAGAGAACTGAAAGAACTCAGTATATTGCTGAGGCATAATGCCTGGTGAGAGTGACGCATAGGGCATCGTTGCCTCCCATCGGTGTAATGATTTACTCTGAAAGGCAGAGAAACGGTGTAACTGAGCTTGAAGCTTGGTATAATCTACTAAAAATATGATCCATAAACTCTACAAAAATCTCTCCACCAAAGGAAACTTTTAATACACAGAAAAGAATAGCCTTGCTGTCTTTTTTTTTTTTAATTTTTTTTTTCAACGTTTATTTATTTTTGGGACAGAGAGAGACAGAGCATGAACGGGGGAGGGGCAGAGAGAGAAGGAGACACAGAATCGGAAACAGGCTCCAGGCTCTGAGACATCAGCCCAGAGCCTGACGCGGGGCTCGAACTCACAGACCACGAGATCGTGACCTGGCTGAAGTCGGACGCTTAACCGACTGCGCCACCCAGGCGCCCCGGGAATAGCCTTGCTGTCTTACAAGAGGCCATCCATTCACTTGTTCAATGATACCAGAATTTTCAGAAATGGAAGGAAGGGCTCTTAAATTTCATGCAGCAGCATCTCTAAGCAATAGTTATGATTCATACTACTACCATTTTCCAGTTGCCTGTTAAGCATCAGGGAACTGTAAGCAGTGCTTTCTGCACTATGTATGCCAAGCATCCCAAGCACTGGCCTCTGACTCATGGTAGGCCATGATGAAATTCTCACCAGTCCATGGCCAAGTGAGAAAACTAGCAACCACACGAGGCTGATCTTTATTTGGGGATTAGGTCCTCCTTCTATTTCGGAAATTAAATTAGCTTTTCTTTTATGAAATGAAGGTAGATTTGTGGAATCAGTGGTATGGGCTGCTTTCAACGTGTTTCCTTGGCAAAATAAAAAGTGGGGCCAATCTATGTTGGTCCTCAAAAAAGAAGGAGGGGAGGGAGAAGGAGGAGGAGAAGGGGAACCAAAAATGTATCCAAACATTGCCAAACATCTCTAGGGTGAGGAGGGCAAAATCACCCCTGGTTGAGAAATGTGGTGTAAATACCTGAGTTACCTACACAAATGAGGGAGGATGGATGCAGTTGCTATCAAACACGATAGTGGTAGTTAGAAAACTTGTCCGGGCTGTGGGTGCCGATGGCAAGGGCCAATGGCACTGACTCATACTTGCTGGAAGAATGGCACTACACTCAGGTGTATGCTGAGCTGTGGAACCGGGGACCCACTCACGCAAGGCAAACAGCATTTGCTACATGGATGATGGCAATCAGACACCTGATCACATGCATGTACCTTTAAAGGGAAATAGGGGGCGCCTGGGTGGCTCAGTCGGCTAAGTGTCCAACTTCGGTCTAGGTCATGATCTCACCATTCCTGAATTCGAGCCCCATGCCGGGCTCTGTGCTGACAGCTCAGAGCCTAGAGCCTATTTCAGATTCTGTGTCTTCCTCTCTCTCTCTGCTCCTCCCCAGCTTGCACTCTGTCTCAATCTCTTGCAAATAAATAAACATTAAAAAAAATTTTAAGGGAAATAGGGAGGGGCGCCTGGATGCCTCAGTCAGTTAAGCGTCCAACTCTTGGTTCCAGCTCAGGTCATGATCTCACAGTTTGTGAGTTCAAGCCCCACATTGGGCTCCATGCTGACAGTGCAGAGCCTGCTTGGGATTCTCTCTCTCCCTCGCTCTTTGCCCCTCCTCCACTCTCTCTCTCTGTCTCTCTCAAAATAAATAAACTTAAAAAAAAATTTTAATAAAAAAAAAATAAAGAGGGGCGCCTGGGTGGCTCAGTCGGTTAAGTGTCCGACTTCGGCTCAGGTCATGATCTCGCGGTCCGTGAGTTCGAGCCCCACCATCGGGCTCTGTGCTGACAGCTCAGAGCCTGGAGCCTGTTTCAGATTCTGTGTCTCCCTCTCTCTCTGACCCTCCCCCATTCATGCTATGTCTCTCTCTGTCTCATAAATAAATAAACATTAAAAAAAATTTTTAAATAAAGAGAAATAGGGATTTAACTGTGAATTCAGAGCAAATAAATCTAAGAATCTACTTACAGAGAGCTATATCTGTTAATGCCATCAAGATGGACTCTAACCAGTAAATATTCATTTCATGGAATCAAAATGGATTGCCTATTTTTGTGCAAACATGAACATTCAGATCCTTTCTATTAGGCATACATCTAGTTCTTTGATGACTTTTTAAAAGCTGTCATTTTAATCACTTATGAAAACTGTTTTAGAAAGAAAAATCCACCCCCAAAATTTCTCACCTCCTCTTATGAGAAATTATTCTGTTTTAATTCCACCTATGGAAGCGTATTCTAAGGATGTATGTGCCACAGTGCCGTATCTGCCACTATGGCAACTCGTTAAAAAATGCCACCCCCTTAAATTCCTCATGGCGTATTAATTTGATGTTCTAAAACAAATATCTTACCATGAATTAATTCCTAGTGAATAATAAGATTAACCTAACTAAACTGGCTTCTATAACACTTCCACTATTTGTAAATGTGTTTCTTGTACTTTTTAAAAAATATTTTTTAATGTTTATTTATTTCTGAGAGAGAGAGAGACAGAACGTGAACGCTGGGAGGGGTGGGGGCAGAGAGAGAGGGGGAGACAGAATCCGAAGCAGGCTCCAGGCTCCAAGCGGTCAGCATAGAGCCCAAGGCAGGGCTCGAACCCATGAACCGTGAGATCATGACCTAAGCCAAAATTGGATGCTCAACTGACTGAGCCCCCCAGGCGCCCCTCTTGTACTTTTTTAAGGAGATTTTTTGCTAGGCTTCGTTATAAATATTCTCTGCTGAAATCTACTAAATCACTAATACAGGTATCCCCTACTTTTCCAAAGTTTTTGTCTCACCACTTTGCTTTTACAAAAGACCTTCATTAGTACCTATTTTCACTAACCAAAAGAAATCCAAAGAGGATTTTCACTTTGATCAAAAATGGCAAAATAGCGTTCACTGCTTATATACCGAGGCAGCTGTACCTGAGAAGCCAGAGTGGCCCCACCAAGCTCCTTCCTGGGAACTATACTCATAATCTCTGCGTCGAGCCACCATAACTTTGACCTGTGTCTGTGGACATCTGTACTTCATCTCAATTTATTATGTGCATCTGTTAACAAGGTGTGTCCTAAGGTGTCAGAAATGCCTAAAAGGGGTTATTTTTGGAGTCTGGGAATGCTCAAAAAATTTTCCATATAAATTAATGATAATTGCATCTTCACTTTATGCCATTTTGGCTGATGAAAGCTTTCACAGCAACACTCTACTTATGTATATAGCACAAGAAACCTATACTTAAAATACAGCAATATAGTTCTCAAGATGTGATTCAACTAATGAGAGTATGCATTCACCAAATGCACTGGGTAAGATATCACTGAGAAAACCCACTACAAGATTGTTTGTGAGACTAAAAGAGTAGGAACCACCTCAACATCCATCAATAGACACCACATTAAATAAATTACGGTCCGACCATACAACAGAATACGACGTAGCCACTAAAAATATGAGATCTGCGTGTACTAATATGGCAAGATGCCTTGATATAGCATTAAGTGAAAAGAGTAAGATACAAAATGGTAGGTACAATAAAATTCCATTTGCATTTCTAAAAAACAGATACATGTGCTGTTTTGTGTGTGCAATATATGTGTATATGTACGTATGTGTATGTATAGCTATATCAATATTTAGGCTTATAATTGCATAGAAAATATCTAGGAAGATACACAAAAGTTATTCACAATTACCTCTAGGAAGAAGCACAAGACTTTTACATTTCATTGTGTACCTTCTGTACCATTTATTTTCCTAAACTTTTCTTTTAAAAGGATCACTACTGGGGCGCCTGGGTGGCTCAGTCTGTTGAGTGTCCGACTTCGGCTCAGGTCATGATCTCAGTTTGTAGGTTCGAGCCCCATGTCAGGCTCTGTGCTGACAGCTCAGAGCCTGGAGCCTGCTTCAGATTCTGTGTCTCCCTCTCTCTCTCTGCCCCTCCCATGTAGTGCTCTGTCTCTGTCTCTGTCTCTCTCTCAAAAATAAATAAACATTTAAAACAATTAAAAAAAAAAAAAGGATCACTATTGCCTTCATCACAAGGGGACCTGCCTTCAAAGACAAGCTGCAGTAAGTATTCAACAAAAAGAAAGATATGGTTTGGATTTATTCTCTATAGCTCTTTGCCTGAAATCCCTAATGGCTTCTAGGGAACATGAATCCTGAAGCCTACAAAGAAAGGCTATATCCTCAAAAAGGAAGTCTAAGGGGAGCCTCTTTTCCAGCAATGTTAAAATAATTCTAGGGCATGTGACTTGCCAAAACGGGAACATTCCACAAAAATAGGACTCTAACTTACAAAGCTGCTTTGAATAATGCAGTGTTTTATATATATAGGGATATATCGGGATGGATATTATTTTCGGAAATATTTTCGGAAGTCAAGAGTTTATATTATATTTCTGGATTAAAAAATTTTTTAAACCAATGATATCATCGTGCCAGTTTTGAATCACAGTTCAAGCACAATCAAATGTGGCCAAGAGCTGCCCTCGGCCCAGCAAAGGAGAGGAACAGGAGGCAAAGGCTGACTGAGGAGAGGCACGGCCCCGTGGGGCTCCAGCTGAGAGAGGTGGGCACTGTCCTGGCATGCAGCTGCCAGCCAGTGGATTCCTAAGCCAGTGTGTTCACGAGCAAAATGAGAACTCTGGACAGAAAATCACCGGGAATGGTTACAAGACCACTTACTCTCAGACACTAAAAGCAAGTCTTGTAACAGAAAGATACAATAGGGGCGCCTGGGTGGCTCAGTCAGTTTAACGTCTGACTTCAGCTCAGGTGACGATCTTGTGGTTCATGAGTTCGAGTCCCACATCAGGCTCTGTGCTGACAGCTCAGAGCCTGCAGCCTGCTTCGGACTCTGTTTCTCTCTCTCACAAACACAAAAATAAACATTACCAAAAAAATTAAAAAAAAAAAAAAAAAAAGAAAGAAAGATACATGTGGCAACCATCACAGCCACCACTCTGCACCCTCCCCTGCCCCAAGTTACCTCGTTCACATGTCCTGCACACAGCAAAACACAAGCACGGGCTGTGACAAGGCATGTTGGTATCCGGACTCAGCAGCATGTCACGGGCAGGCCAACTCTCCCATCATTCTGCAGCAACAGGGAGTTGCTGAATCTCCCCGTCCATGGCCAGAAGCAGAGCCCAGTAGTCTCAACCAGTCCCTGGGACAACGCCACCCTTCTCCTAATCTAACTCCTTCAGCACTTGGGAAGTAGTTTACCAAAACTGCCTGCCTGACTGTAAGAGTGGAAATGGACTGGGACACTTATTGCAGAGAATCTGTTTCCTCACAGTAATACAGGAAATGATCACTGCTTCTTAATCATAAGGGATGGGATATAGGAACGGAAGAAGAGGCAAATTTTTTCATTTTCAACGGGGAGGAAGAAGATATAATCCGTAAATGCATACATCATAGACCACCGAGCCTGATGCTTAAAGAGTTTAAAGTGTGGGGTGGGACTGTCATGTGTGACACCTTTGTGTGCCCAACTCCCTTGGGTAGGTATCGTTATCCCCACAAAACAGATTTTAAAACTGAGGCTCAGACAAGTTCTTTAACACACCTAGGGACACCAAGTAAAAAGTCACAAAGCCCTTCAAACCCCAAAGGCTGTACTCTCTCCCCGTTCAACCGAGAAACGGAGGCCACCCAGGCCCAGCCATGAGTCCTACCATGTTAGACCCACCTCTGTCTGATCACAAATTTATCAGAAAGTTCAAGTATTTACATCCCTATTTTGTTGTCTGTCCCAAATAATCTACCTTTTACCCTTTTTTTTTTTTTTTAATGAATTGAACGGATGTTACCTAGACTTCTTACGGTGATCATTTTGCAGTGGATACATATACTGAATCATTATGTTGTACATCTGAAACTACTATAACCTTATATGTCAATCACATCTAAATTTTTAGAAAGGTTTACATAAAGGGGCGCCTGAGTGGCGTTAGGCGTCCAACTCTTGATTTTGGCTCAGGTTATGATCTCGTGCTTCGTGAGATCGAGCCCCACAACGGGCTCTGCACTGACCGCACGGAGCCTGCTGGCTTTTGCTCTCTCTCTGCCCCTCCCCTGCTTGCACTCATTCGTGCTCCCTCTCTCTCTCAAAATAAATAAACTTTTTTTTTTTTTAGATACTACATAAAAAAGAAAGTGACACAATGTACTGCTGTAGAAGGGCCTAACGTCCTAAACAATGCAAAAGGGGGGCTGGGGCACTGGTTGATAAAGAAGAGAATGAAGGGGAAACACCATTACCACCCTGCAGCTTCATGACAATCAGACCCAAAGTTAGGCACTAAGGTACAGCTTTCTGAGCTTGGGACAATACTATGTTCCCGGAGGGAACAAGGGCATTTGGGGTTTGCGTTGTTAGCATTTTGGTTTTTCTCTCCACAGATCACCGGAGCATCGCCTGGGTTCCCACTGCCAGGACTCCACCAAGATCCCCCCGCGGGGCACAGGCTTTAGCTCGCCACCAGCACGCAGCCCTCTCTCCAGCAAACAAACTGCCAAGGAGTCTTTGAGTAAGTGGGAACTCTTGGGTTGTTTGTTGTCATTTGCCCCACGCCTGCAAACACTTCCAGAAGTCAACAGGAAACCTCTTGTGCCAAACTGAACAAAACCCTGCTTCTCGACACAAATTCCTGTTCGATGCACCAGCAGGTGTTTCCATGCCAGTCACAAAGTGTCAAGTGGCACCAGGAGACAGGACTAGGTGACAGGGATGGCTGATGGGCACCTTCATCCTGGGCAACTCCCCCCATGACATTCCTGGGGTACCCCTTATGTCAGGCCGAGACTGACATGTTCTTGTGTAGCCACAGATCAGCTCTAACAAAGCGAAAGGTTACAGACCTGGAGCAAACAAAGCTGGCCTGCAGGAACCGTTGAAGTCACATAAAAAATACAAAGGAGACAGTATAAACTGGTCATTTTTTTTTTCCTGCTCTGTGCTAATGTTTTGCATTAATTTTATCAATCCAGCACGGAGGCCAACAGCGTCCTCTTTTGACTGAGGAGGCAGGAGACAGGCTCCCAACACCCCAACGGCAAGCCCACCACCACCTGCTCTTGGGGTTCTTGTTTTATTCCTTTAAATGTTAAATTTGAGGCCCAGGCTTCTAGGGAGTTTCCGTGAAACCATGCCACATTTGAAGCTCCCTACCTTTTTTTTTTTTCCCCCTGGGGAAAGCTTTTTATTCTTTCTATCAGATTCTCAAAGAGATCTGCAGTTGAACCAAGGTAAAGCAAAAATGCCTTCAAGCTTTCAAGAATGTTGTATTAAAATACAGCCCCTCTTGGGGCCTCTGGGTGGCTCAGTTGGTTAAGTGTCCAACTTTGGCTCAGGTCATGATCTCACGGTTCATGAGTTCGAGCCCCACATTGGGCTCTGTGCTGATAGCTTGGAGCCTGGAGCCTGCTTCAGATTCTGTGTCTCCCTTTCTCTGCCTCTCTCTCTCTCTCTCTCTCAAAAATAAACATTTAAAAAGATTTTTAAAACATTTTTTTTAATAAAATAAAATACAGCCCCTTTTGAGTTGCAAGTGTTATGGGCTTATGGAGTATGTGCTGAGGACCAATAAATCCGCCAAGTGAGAAGGAATGGCCAGGGCTGGTAAACAGGCCAAATGGGAGCTTGAGCAAAATGTAACCCATTTCACGTTGTTTTGGCATGGGCCCTGGCCCTGTAGCATGCTGACAGAGAATTTTAAAGGAATCACCAGGTTAAGCACGGAACAATGTTGCAAGTGGTGATCACTGATCAAGCTCCGGAGAAAGGATGCCTACTCCTACCACAGCCTCA
Source organism: Lynx canadensis (assembly GCF_007474595.2). Taxonomy (NCBI): domain Eukaryota; kingdom Metazoa; phylum Chordata; class Mammalia; order Carnivora; family Felidae; genus Lynx; species Lynx canadensis. Next base: position 31,607,366 of record NC_044305.1, on the reverse strand, counting down.
GTTAAATAACCTAACTGGGACTCAGTTTTCTCAACTGTAAAATGGGGCTAAAAATAGTATCCTCCCCCCCCCCCAACCTTTGCTTACTGGGATAAGGCCAAGTAAACAGTAAATGTCAGGGATCATGAATGCTAGTTAGAGGAGAGCTTACACTCCTTTTGTAATCATTTTCATGTGTGACCTTTGCAGTGAACCCTTCCTCAGGGTGAGAGATTTATTGTCATCTCTGTGTTAATTCTTCCCTTTAAGAACGTGTGGTCACATGTTTTAAAGGCATATTCTCAGCTCTGCCGCTTGACTCTTTTCACAACTTCTCTCTTGAAAGGACCAAAGCAAATGTATCTCCTCCACGTTTTCCGTACATTCTATTTTCTGTAAATATCACATGAAGTCTACAATGATTTGAACATTTCTAAGCTCAATAGACAAAATTACAGAGTGGATTTTCCAATCTCTGCCACTTACTGACTAAAAACGTCTTGTGTGTGTGATGCTTTGAACCTCTTCCAGCGCTTTCATAACTACTCTTTATTTTATTTATGTGCTTCTTTATTTATTAATACCTGTACCTCTTCCCATCAAGGACTGAAGGTGGCTTTAAGGACACACAAAAGTTGACAAGTTGGCATAAAATAAAGGCAGAGCCAAGGAAAAAAGAAAACCAAAACCCCTGGGAAAGGGAAAGAAAAAGGCATTATTTCTGTTTCACAGAGAAGGAAACCAGGGCACAGAGCCATGTAATCCTTTTTGAAGCAATGTGGGTTAAAAGCTAGAAATAAGCTGACACGAAGCCAGCCCTACAAATGATATCCTGGGACTGTGAGGCACTGGAAAATTGACTCAAAACAAAACCCACCAAATCAGAAAGACCACCATGCAGCTCAGCGAAAGTGGGCAGAGAGATGGGGACCCCTCCCGGGAGAAGCCCTGGGAGCTGGATGGGAACAGAGCTTGGAGGAAACGTGGCACTGACAGCAACGATGATGACCCATAGCATGGGTCAGGTATTACTAAGGGCCAGGCACCATTCAAGAACTGTCACAATGTCACCTCATTCACGACTCACCACAGGGTCTTACGACGTAGGCTAGTATTACTCAAGTTTTGCAAAGGAGACCCAGAAAGCTTAAGTAGGTAACTTGCTCAAAGTCATAGAATGGGTGGAGGATTTGGACCCAGGCGGTCTGACTCCAGAATGCACGTCTAACCTCTGTCCCCGGAGACCTGATGCAGGCAGAGGCCATCAAAGGAAAGTTGGGTGACCAGCTGAGAGAGTGGGAGAGTGAGGAAAGCAGTCATGGTGGGTGGGTCAAGGAGGCTGCAAGGAAAAACGAGGACTCGGCTAGGAAACCAAGGAAGCCAGGATCTAAATCCCCGTGGTGGACATGCCTTTTATTTTGATGCTGGCAGCTTGATGGAGGTATTCCTGAGTGACCTCATGAGGAGCCAGGACACTGCCTTACTTCCAAAACCAACCTGATCTATGAGACAGGATAACAGGGTGCTGTTGTTGTTGATGTGGATGCTGCTAAGGATATATGATTATTTAGGAATCCTTTCGTCAACAACAATAGCGTCTGCTTTAGTGTTGCCATTCAATTCAGCTAGTATTCGCTGAGCACATACCGTGTACCAGGCACTGTAGTAGGCATAGTGATTTTGAACACAGGACTTTATGTAATTTCCATAGCACATCACGTATTTTTAAGCATTAAAAAATTTCTAAATTTTAAAATAGAGCCCTCCTGATTTCTCTGTTTCTAGGATATGAGTGGCTGCCAGCCTCCCAGGCTATTCCTATCACAGCTCTAGTTAATTACTTGCTTTACTGTACAGGGTCCCCTCCCCCTCCCTATACCTTCAGGAGCCACTACTTCCTCCGGTTTCCCTTGGTGCACACTTTGAGCTGTAGCTTCTTCCCTCTGTCAGATCCCTTCCTTCCATGTTGGCCTTTGAGGGGGGTCAGTAAACCTATATGCCAAATATTTTTAATTTTCCTGCTCCAGGCACTTCCAGGATTGCTCTTCCTGGTTCCTTTGTGGAAATGGGGCCATGTCAATAGTTCTGGCAATGAGTTGTGAGCAGAAGGGGTTCTTGGGGCTTGTCCCTTTAAACTGCCAGGGCGACGCCCTCCAGAGTTCTCTTTCTTCCTCCACATGACCAGGGCAACTTTTGAGAAAGGGTGCCAACCATCCTGACCGCCCGAATAAACATGCAGCATCAATGAGAAATCAACTGTGCACTCTCCAATCACTTAGATTGGGGGCTCTGTTACCACAGCATAACCTCACCTCTTCTGGCTGATACAGCCTTTCAAAAAGGCTCAGTATTTCTGGCCCATAGTGACCACCCCTACTTTGCCAGAAGATAGAGAGAGATAGAGCGATAAAGACAGAGATAGTGATGGAGATGGAAATAGAGATAGAGACATAGACACAGACGGATATAGACACAGATGTAATTTTTTCTTGTCAGTTCTTGAAAGTTTGAGGGGAAAGGTAGGATGTGTGGACTACCAGCCACTTTGTTCCAGTCTCTGTATATAAATTATTTACATACAAAAGTAAACAGAAGTTGCAGCGGGGCACCTGGCTGGCTCAGAGGAGCATGCGATCTTGGCATCTTGAGTCTGAACCCCGCGTTGGGTGTAGAGATTACTAAAAAAATAACTAAATGAACTTAAAAATAAAAATAAGTTGCAGCTTTTGAGAGCCTTTAGAGAAATCTCACAATTTTAATCTGGAAATATATAGATACGAAATTTCTTCACAAGATGAAAGGCACAAATGATGCCTTGGAGTATAAAAAGCAGTGCACTCTGTATGAACTTACAAGGCAGTCTAGGAAGAACCTTTGCTCCAGCTCAGGGTTTCTCAGCCTCAGGACTATTGACATTTGGGGCCAGAAAATTCTTTGTTGTGAAAGATGGCTGTCCTATACGTTGTAGGATGTTTACTGTCGTCTGGTTTCTACTCACCAGATGGCAGTAGCACTGCCTCACATCCCAGTTGCGAAAACCAAAAATGCCTCTAGGCATTGCCACACATCCCCTGGGGACAGGTCACCTTCAGTTGAGAATTACTGAGCTAGCTATAATCACAAATGGACTTAAACTTTCTCCCACAGAACTGGATATCAATTTTCCTTCCTTGAAGATTATTGTCATGTTTATATACTGACACAAGTGTTGTCCCAGTGCCACAGAACTGGATCCAAGACAAATCGGTCTGGGTTCCAAAGGTTAGGCCACCTTTTCCAGAATTACTTCCAGGGCATGAACCTTGAGCCTGTGAGTGTCCTTTTAAGAGACTTAGACTCGGGGCATCTGGGTGGCTCAGTCTGTTAAACATCTGACTCTTGATCTCAGCTTAGGTCATGATCTCACAGTCGTGGGATCAAGCCCAGTGTTGGGGCTCTGCACTGTCAGCTTGGGATTCTCTCTCTCCCTCTCTCTCTGCCCTCCCCCTGCCCTGTCTCTCTCTCTCTCTCTCTCAAAATAAACATTAAAAAAAAATTCTCTCTCCCTCTGCCCTTCCCCCACTCACTCTCATTCTCTCTCTCTAAAATAAAAATAAATAAATGATCTAAGTCTTTTAGTTAATAATGAAATAACTAAATAACTGAAGACTTAGTTAAGTCTTTTAGTTAATTATTTTATTTATTACTTAACTTTAGTTAAGACAAATTTAAAGGAATGTGGTATTTACTCTATAGTAAGGTGGCCACGCATTAACCCCGTCCTCTCCTTGTGTGCATGTACCATTCTTGCATTAAGGGTGGAATTGATTCCTTCACCCCTTGAATCTGAGCTGGTCTGTGACTGCTTTGACCTACAGAATAAACCAGAAGTGAGGCAAGCCTTTAAAAGACTAACAGTTTCTGCTTTTCTTCTTTTGGAAGGCTCCCTCTTGGGATCTTCCCTTTAGGAACTCAGCCACCATGCTGTGAGAAGCCTGGGTCATGAAGAGGCCACGTGGAGGTGTTCCAGTAGACAGCCCAGCTGAGCTTCTGGCTGATGGCTAGCATCTACTGTCAGCGATGTGAATAAGATCTTGAACATTTCAGACAACTCCAGCTCCCATGTGATTGCAACCCCAGCCAACATCACACTGGGCTTAAGAACTACCCAGCGGAATCAAGTCAACCCACACAACTGTGAGAGTTAATAAAATGGTTGTTGTTTCAAGTCACTATGTTTTGGAGGAGTTAGGCTGCAACAGATAACCCAAACACAATCTCAGAGAGAACCACCGTTGGTGACAGCGGCCAGAAGGGGCAAATGTTGGGGCGCCTGGCTGGCTCAGTCAGAAGAACGTGCAACTCTTGATCTCAGGGTAGTGAGTTCGAGCCCCACATGGGGTATAGAGATAAATAAAAAACTTAAATAAATAAAAAAACGTAACAACAATAACAGAAGAAGGGTCCAACGTACATGTGTGACATGCCAGGAGTCCAAGCAGTAGCCCAGGAAACAGGGAGCAGAGAGGTCTCTTAACAACGGCAGAGTCTTGTCACATGGCCAGGGGTGTATAATTCCAAAGAGGTCAGTGATATCAAGTCATTGTAAGTTCATGAGTAACAAAGTCATCATAACGTGACTTCTTAAACAAATGTAGACGTGCCTTCAGTCAAATACTATTTCCTGGAACATGCAATTTTACATGATCATCATGGCAGATACTATTAATAGTGTGTTTAGTGTGCGTGAACATGGTGCTCGGTACTTTCCATGCATTGTCCTTATTCCTCAAAACAGTCTTGAAAAATAAGAATATTTATCTCTCCCTCTCTCCCCCCAACTCTCTTTCCTTCCCTCTCTTCTTTCCTGCTTCCTTCTTTCATCAGAAAAGGTAGATTAAATTTTTTCTAAATCACATCATACATTGTTAGATGTAAGAAAGCTTCCTGTTAAACTTTGAGCAAAAAATAGAATCCAGAGCTGTTTTTTTTTTCCTTCCCAGTTCTTTCTTTTTTAAATTCCAACATAATTAACATACAGTATTGGACTAGTTTCAGGTGTACAATGTAGTGATTCAGCAATTCTATACATTACTCAGTGCTCATCATGATACACATACTCTTAATCCCCTTCACCTATTTCACCCCTCCCCCCCCCTCTCTGGTAACCATCAGTTTGTTCTCTATAGTTAAGGGTCTGTTCATTTCTCTCTTTTTTTATTTTGCTCATTTGTTTTGTTTCTTAAATTCCACGTATGAGTGAAATCATGTGGTGTCTTCCTCTGACTTACTTATTTCGCTTAATATACTCTAATAATATACTCTAATACTAGTATATTATGCTAATATTATATTATAGTATATTATACTATAGTATATTATACTATATAATATACTACCATAATATACTAGTATATTATACTAATAGTATATTATATAATTATAGTATAATAATATACTATAATATACTCTAATAATATACTCTAATACTCTAAGCATAATATACTCTAGCTCCATCCATTTTGTTGCAAATGGCAAGATTTCATTCTTTTTTATGGCTGTTTCTTCCCAGTTCTTAATATGCTGAAACGAATTCAATATCCTTCCTACTTCCTGGCTAGTTGCAAACAACTTCAACTTCTCACGCCTGTTGAAGGTTGAGTTAATATTTGAAAAGTGATATGTAGGTTTACAGCCTACTACCGGCAGAGACCAGTTACCTTTCAGTTCACCTCCCATGTTCTAACACCCTGGAAATGTTTATGGAGTGTCCACCGCATGGGTAAATGCCATGTTACCTCCTCGGTAGATGAAATCAGAAACAGATTACAAGTAGGAAGATTCTACCTGGATGGACATACAGGCAGTAGGAAACTCATTTCCTTTTCACCATTCTGTAAGGCACCTGGATAGCCAACAGCAGGCACAGTATTCAAAACAGAGCATGCACTTACTCAACGCTTACTGGATGAATAAAAAGCATTAAATAGAGAGTAATATGAATGTCTGAAAATAATGTTAAACAGTCTTCACTGTGTAAAATAAGTAAAGTAGGATTATCTGATATTATTGGTTCACACTGAGCCCGCAAAATACATTAAATGCGTTCGAATGCATTAAAAAATTCTCATTTACAGCCTTATGCAGATAATTCCAAATTTGTTTTTCCCAATTTCGAAATCTTGCCATTTCATACTTTTGCTCAGGCTGCTATTGCCTTGGACCTGTAGGAAGTTACCACATAATCTATGTTCATGAAGTCCAGATTTGAAAGACAACATATTTCAATCAACTCATTCTTTGAAGAAAGAAGGCACAGACTTGGTCACAAAGACCAATGATCTTCTCATCTTCACAAAGTAGCTCAAATTCAAATTTAGGCAATTAGCTGAGAATTTATAGCCAGAGATAAAGCAGTGGGAAACTGTAGGGTACTTCTCAGATGCATCATGAAAGGAAAAATTCCACAGACACCAGCTGAAATCACAAATGAGCAACTCCCTGTTTCTTATTATGACTATTTCTCTATATTTCATTAATGATATATTGATAATGTTATTAATAACTATGGCTGACAGAGCAACTTTAAAGCATAATTTAAAACTCTACAGGTTTAAAAGTGCTGACAATAAATAAGGAAACTCTGAGGTCTAGTAATAAATGGTTATAAAAAATGTTTCCTCCAAGATCTGATTAAATTTTGTATTATTGTTCTTCTCCGGGGAACTGTAAATGTAAAATAACCTGTTAATTTCTATTCATTAAGTAATATTTCTCTAGCATCCTCAGAATGTAATAGTTTCAACAGCTACTCTTTTCATAGAGAATTCTGACATGGGAAATAAGATACCTGCTCTTTCCTGAAGAGATGTTATTTTCTTAAATGAATTTGTTCATTCTATTTATTTGTTCTGTGAAGCTATGATACCTACCCTGCCTGATTTTGTTCCTCTTATTTTAAGTTTGCATATTTTATTTTCCCAACTAGCCTCAACTCCCTGCATACAGAAATCATGTGTTCCCACACGATTTCATGTTTTATGTCACCCTCAACCTAGAGCATGGTGATAGATGCAAAGAGGACAATAAACAAATGTTTCATTGACTATTGACTGGTTAGATAGACCTCTAACAAACATGCCATAAAGGCGCCTGGCTGGCTCAGTCGGTAGAGCATGCAACTCTTGATCTCAGGGTTGTGAGTTTGAGCCCCACGTTGGGTGTAGAGATTACTTAAAAATAAAACCTTTACAAAAAAAAAAAAAAAGCATGCCATAAAACACATTCTCACAGACGTGGCGCTGCTTAAAGCCACCTGAAATTAATGGGGATCCTTCACCATAAGATGATTTGTGGAAACTGCACGGAAGCCTCTTCAAATACAAATCAAAGCACTTTGAGGGGCGCCTGGGTGGCGCAGTCGGTTAAGCGTCCGACTTCAGCCAGGTCACGATCTCGCGGTCCGTGAGTTCGAGCCCCGCGTCGGGCTCTGGGCTGATGGCTCAGAGCCTGGAGCCTGTTTCCGATTCTGTGTCTCCCTCTCTCTCTGCCCCTCCCCCGTTCATGCTCTGTCTCTCTCTGTCCCAAAAATAAATAAACGTTGAAAAAAAAAATTTAAAAAAAAGCACTTTGCAAATGAGAAGGCATCTGTTGACATCTACATTTGCAATGAAGAGATTATATGAGAACAGGGTTAGATAATTTGCCTACAACTATACGCTGAGTTAGCAGAAAACATCTATCCTAACAGCAAATTCTAGGAAGTAATTCTGTGGATACTTTGGGTCAGTATGAATCAGAATAACTTCCCTGTAAAGGCTCTGTGCCAGTACAAATCATTTTTTTTTTTTTTTTTTTTTTTTTTTTTTTTTGCCCAGTACTGAGCACCATAAAGGGTAAGGCTTATAGTTGCTTGTTGAAAGGAGTTCAACAAAGAAGTAGAAGTCTAGAAACACCCACAGGGGCACTACTAGCTATAACAGCAGCAACAGTAATGACCGCTAGCCTTTACTAAATGTTCTAAGCTCTGTTGCCTCATTCAGTTGTCATGACAACCTAAGAAGCAGGCAATATTATAATTTTCATTCTACAGATGAAGAAATTGAACAACGCAAAGTGTAGCAACTTGCCCCAGGTCAGAATCAAGGTCAAACCCAAACCAGTCTAGCTCCAAAACCAAAAATAAGAATGCAGAATATGATCTTTTTAAGTGAAAATGATACAATTAAATAAGTAGCTTTAAGACAACTGGCTCCCATTGAGAAAATAATAAAGCTATCACCCTGCCTCACATTCTACACCAAGAAACACATTTCAAAATTAAAAAAAAAAAATTTAAACTGTAAAATTACCAGGAGATACCCAATTTATATAATCTTGGGAGAGAATGATTTTCTAAATATTATACCAAAGCAGAAGCATTGATGGATAAAATTAACTATGTAAGAAGTTAAAATCTGTACAACAACAACAACAACGAAACAACACATTTACTTGTAGTAGCCAAAACTGGGACACAAACTAATGGCCATTAACAGGGGGACAGTGAAAAAGATTATAGTGTATTTGTACTCCAGAATACTACACAGACCTTTGGTTGAGCTATTAACATCTAAAGATGATTGTGATAGAACATGGAATTTTAAAAGGTGAGTTGGAGGGGTGCCTGGGTGGCTCAGTTGATTAAGTGTCTGACTTCAGCTCAGGTCAATATCTCACGGTTCGTGAGTTCGAGCCCTGTGTGGGGCTCTGTGCTGACAGCTCAGAGCCTGGAGCCTGCTTCGGATTCTGTCTCCCTCTTTCTCTCTGCCCTGCCCCGCTCATTCTCTCTCTCAAACATAAACATTTAAAAACAATAAAAAATAAATAAATTTTTAAGAAGGCAAGTTGGAAAACAGTATGTTTTTGTTAGAGATTTCTGGTTTGCTAAAATCAAACACAAACAGAGACCAGACTTGAAAATTCCCTGAATGGACACAACCAGTTAGTCATACATGTAAAGCTTAATTTAGTTTACTTTGCAAGACAAGAGAGGCTAACTTGACCTGGGACACTTCTTGGTTATGTGTCTGAAAATCATAAGCAAAACTTAAATTGTTCCCCAAAACTAATAGGAGGTAACCACTAACCAAACCCTTACATTTAAGAAAATTCTAATATTGTAACCAATTACTGCAAAAGCCAGTCACTGCCTCCACACTACATAAGCTGCTTTATAACAATATACCTCTGAGCTTCATTCTGTGTTTTGGTTTGAGCACTCCCAATTTGCAAAGTGTCTTTTTAGTGTATGCACAATAAACTAATTACTACTTCAGTGATTCATTGGTTTTACTTCTGTTTTCTTTTTTTTTTTTTTCCTGAACTTTGACAGGTTAAAAGCTATGCATAATCAACCGTACTAAAATACACACATTTACATGCACAGTTTACCAACACTGAGATATATACATTTACAGTACACTTCCCTAAAAATATACACAACACTACTGGTTACCACCAGGAAGTAGAAAGGGAGGGGAAGAATAGAGAATGTTCTTTTTGCTTCCTTTTCATCTGTGGTATTTTACTTTTTTTTTTTAATGTCTATTTATTTTTGAGAAAGAGAGAGAGCACAAGTGGAGGAGGGATGTAGAGACAGAGAGGCAGACACAGAATCTGAAGCAGGCTCCAGGGTCTGAGCTGTCAGCACAGAGCCCAATGCGGGGCTTGAACTCATGAATGATGAGATCACAACCTGAGCTGAAGTTGGAGGCTTAACCAACTGAGCCACCCAGGCGCCCCTATTTTACCTTTTTTAAAGTACCCATTACTTTGGTCATTTTAGAGAAAACAAATTTCAGTCAGAGAGTGTATAAAAATTAAAAAGCAAAACTGGGATGAATTATTGCAAAAAATGCTAAAGAGTTAGTATTCTTGATGTATAAAGTACTCTTACGAATTAGTAAGAAAAGATGACAATTTTAATAGAAAACAGGCAATTCATAAAAAAGAAAATGTCCAAGAAAACACAGTATTTCTTTACACTATAATCAGAGAAATGCATATTAAAACAAAAGTCTTTTCACCCCCCATAATTAGCAAAGTTTCAAAAAATTATAATATTAGTGTTGAGAAGAGCCTTGGAAAAAATGGTTTTCTTCCCTTTTCTGGAAGGAGAAACTAGTAACACGTGTCAAAAAAAAGTTTTAATGTGATAGAGCAATTTTTCTTATAGGAATTTAGCTTGAAGAATAATTTAAGATAAATACATGGGCTTAACCAGAGCAATTCTTCTTATAGGAATTTAGCTTGAAGAATAATTTAAGATAAATACAAGGGCTTAACCAGAAGGATGTTGAACACAGCCCTTTATAACAACAACACATTAGAAACAATGAAAATGATCAAAGCTAGGGAATTGTTTATTTGTATAGCAATTTTTACAGTTGTTTCAGAGAAAAATGCAACTATTTCAGAGAAACACAAGAAAACAAAAGAAAACAAAGAAAAGGTGAGCTTACAAGCATTTAAAGAAAAAGGGCCAGGATTTTTATGATGCCCGACAGATTTTTTGGTTGAAAATTTTCTTGAGATATTTAAGACTCCCATGCAGTGCTAGAGATCAATGCAGACAAATCCTGTGAACATTTCCCTACTTTCCCTCAATGTACTTCCAACTACAGAATACTGGCATTAATAAATCCAACAATCTTATTCCGATTTCTCCAGTTTACTTGTATGCATTTATGTATGTCTCTACAATTTTATCACGCATCTGGGTTCACCCATCCATGACCACAGTCAAGATACAGAATATTTTCATCATAAGGATCCCACGCATTGCCCTTTTAGAACCACAGCCACCTCCCTTCTGCCCACCCCAACTCCAAACCCTGACATCTACTAGTCTGTTCTCCAATTTCTAAAAATGTTTGCACTTCAAAAATATTGTGTAACGGACGACAGTACGTCAAGTTTTGGAATTCACTTTTTTCCCCGTGAGCTGAATTCCCTGGGAATCTACTGCTGAGCGGTGTTCACTGGCCATACCAGTGATGCACCACAATCTACTTAACGATCTCCTGATGAAGGATATCTGGGACATTCGAGTTTTCGGGTGTGAAGACGAGACCTGCTACGAACATTCATGTATAGGCTTTTGCACGAATGTGACTCTTCATCTGCCAGATAAATGTCCAAGAGTATAAATGCCAGGTGCTCATATGGTAATTCCGTGTTTAGTTTTACAAGAAACCACTAAACCGTTTCCCAGAGTAGCTGTGCCATTTTACACTCGCAACAGCAATGCGTGAGTGGTCCGGCTTCTCTACCTCTTTACCGGCATTTGGTGGTGTTATCCTAGCCATTTCTGTAGGTATCGTTATTGTTTTAATTTGTACTTTCCTGATGGCTCCTGATGTTGGACATACTTTCACATGCTTATCTGCCATCTGGATACCCTCTTCAAAGAAATGTCTCTTCATGTCTTTTGCCCACTTTCTATTTGAAGTGTTTACTTTTCTGCAGCTGAATTTTGACAGTTCTTTTATACTCAAAATACTAGTCCTCTGTCAGACAACAGACTTGCAAGTATTTTCTCCTGGTGTGTACCTTATCTTTTCATCCTTTTTATGTGGGCTTTCAGAGAGCAAATTTAAAAAAAATTTTTTTTTAATGTTTATTTTTTTTTTTTTTTAATTTTTTTTTTCAACGTTTATTTATTTTTGGGACAGAGAGAGACAGAGCATGAACGGGGGAGGGGCAGAGAGAGAGGGAGACACAGAATCGGAAACAGGCTCCAGGCTCTGAGCCATCAGCCCAGAGCCCGACGCGGGGCTCGAACTCCCGGACCGCGAGATCGTGACCTGGCTGAAGTCGGACGCTCAACCGACTGCGCCACCCAGGCGCCCCTATGTTTATTTATTTTTGAGAGAGAGAGAGAGAGACAGAGACAGAGCGTGAGCAGGGGAGGGGCATAGAATCTGAAGCAGGCTCCAGGCTCTGTCAGCACAGAGCCTGATGTGGGGCTCGAACCCACGAGTGGTGAGATCATGACCTGACCCAAAGTCGGAAGCTTAACCAACTGAACCACCCAGGCGCCCCACAAATTTAATAAATTTTGATGAGGTCCAATTTATCAATTTTTTGGCTATGGTCTATTTCATTTCCATCATTTCCATTTAGGTATTTTTATAACTTGTATTTCTTCACTGAGTTTTCTATTTTTTCATTTGTTTCAACAGAATTTATAACTGATTGCTGAAGTGCTTTTATGGTGATTCCTTTAAAATCCTTAGCAAATTCCAGTGTCTGATTCATCTCAGGATTGGTGTCTGTGACTCTTTTCATTCACGTTGTGATTTTTGGTTCTTGGTATGACGAGTGACCTTGGCGCTATTTAAGTCCTGTACTTGAGCACACATCCATCCTGTTCAGGTTTAGCACGCAGGTTGTGGCCTACTTTTCCATGGTTCCAATGACAGTTTAATTTTCAGAGCCTCTGCTGCTTATCTTGGTCTTCTTGGTTTATGAGGTACTGTTGAGGCTCCCATAGCACCCTGCTGGAACTGCCTGCAGGACTGACCCAGCCCGTGGGTGTCTCTTGGTAGGGGGTTGATCTCAGGCCCCCTGGGAAGAGGAGGTTTTCCAGATGGGCTGCTTGTTGTTGTGGGATTTCCCTTTTCCAGTGCCTCCAGCTGCCCCAGTGAATGTAAAAAGGTAGGGAGCAAGGGGAATCTCAGGCCCACAAAGACAAAGGGGATTCTCGGCCCAGGTCACTACTTGAGTTGGCAGAATCCCTTCACTTGTGCTTGTGGGCCACCTGGGTCTGGTTTAGCAGAGGAGTGAAGTCTCTGGCCCAATGTAGGAGAGTGCTTCCTCTCGCCACTTACTATGATGGGTTTTGCTATAGATGCCCCCTTGCTGGGTGCTGGGCTCTCCTGGTGATGTGGGATGACCCACTGCTCAGTACTGTGGAGAAATGAGCCTACCCAGGCCCCTTCTTGCTGCTAGGTTGCAGGCTGAAATGCACCAAGTTCTGGTCACCTTCTTCTGGTGGGTGGGAGAACAGAAGACACTTTGCCTCTGTGTTGTTCCTTCAGTCCTGGGGCCTGAAACCAATTCCTCTTCTTACCACTGCCCACTATTCCTTGATCACCTCTCGTGTTTCCATGGTTTATAGTTGTACTTAGCAGGGAGTCATGGGTATGCCATCTTATCAGATCAGAAATCCCGAAAGATTTTAAAAATCTCATTACCCTTTAATGCTACTATAATTTCATCAAATAAAGCAAATTTAAATCCTTTGGTCTTATCTTTGCAGAAGAACGCAACTTTTTCTTGGCAAATGCACACAAAAAAATCAGATATTATTTTTATGTTTACATTTTCACCTGCAATCAATCAAGCAAGATGAATGAAAAGGTGTCCTCAAATTATATAATGCACTTGCAGTAACTAGACTTAACGCTGGTGGCCTTAAGACAAGTTAGCGTCTCAGATTTCGAGTAAAAAAATCTCTAATAACTTGAAGTTTTATTTCTAGTAGGCACAAAAGCTCTGCAAAGGATGAATTATAAAGGCTTAACACATCTGGTACACTGAAATTCTTGTTCTCAGTAACGCTCAGGAATATGTAAAAAATAGTCACTAGAGGGCAGTAGACTCGAACACTGCCCCATGGCAAGCAATTGCCAAGCACCATCTCCAGGATCTAGACCCGGAGCAGCTGTTTGGGTTTTGCTGGCTGAAAACACAGAATATTATTTTAACCCATTCTCCCTCAAACTCATGTTCTAAAATGGCATTGGCCCACGGGTAGCTTCCTCATGTTTTCACTTGCACTGCGCTTAACATTCCCTAATGTTTTCGAAGAGTTCTTTACAGAAGAAAATTCTGGATATAACGACTGAATATATTGTGAAGAAACAGGGTTAAATCTCTTGGCTTGTTTGTCGGTTTTTAGAATTTATTTAAAATTTCCACACAATTTCATTATTTTGCGAGCAGGAAAATTCAGAATGCTATAAAATGTGATAAGAGTATAGTTTTCCTGGGGCACCTGGCTGGCTCAGTCAGAAGACCATGTGGCTCTCGATTTGGGCTCAGGTCATGACCTCACGGTTGTGAGATCAAGCCCCGCATTGGGCTCCGCACTGAGCATGAAGCCTGCTTGGGATTCTCTCTCTCTGCCCCTCCCCTCCCCTCTCAAAATAAATACATGAACATTAAAATTTAAAAAACCCTGTGACTATAGGCAAAGTACACAGAAGTAAACAAGTCTCTTCTCCCATAGCAGGTGTCCTTGAAACTCAAAAGTGAGGAGCAATGAGAGATGTCAAAGATGGCAAATAGCATTCTTGAGCCTTTGAAAAGAACTCTCCTCTTAAACTACTATCTTTAACGACTATTTAAGGTTATCTACAATTTGGCAGTCTAAACTAGAGAAGAATATTCTTCTATTTTCAGAAAAGGGATAGAAAAGTCACAGTTAGAAGTAGTCTGTAGAGAGGGCCACCTAAAAATAGAAGTGACCAGGTTGCTATGTGACCTTGGGTGATTTTCTTCATTATCCTGGGTTTCGACACTCTCTTGCAGAAAATGACACATCTGGGTGAGCTTGGCAATTTTCAAACTGTTTGACCCTGACATCCTTTCTTCCAATGACTGCTCATCTAGAAGCCTATGATGCAAATAAGTTGATATGGAGAGCAAGAGTGGAGAGTCCAGGGCCCCCATAAGTTCAGTCCTGACCTTATAGCTCCTAAAGGGATGCTTAGAACACAGTTTGAAAACCACCGGCCCAGGGGCTGTAACATTCTGTAATTCTGTGGGCCTTAGTCATATACACGGATAGTTTATCCTTCACTGCTTGGGCCACACAATTAGGACACACTGCTTCCTTCCAATAGTAGCAAGCAAAGAATTCAACATCCTGTTTTGGACCTGAAAATGAAGCCTACAGTGGCTGAATCTCTAGAACTCACCCCAATGAGTGGTAACAAATCAGAAATGCACTGGCATGCAGGACACTCAAACTTTCCAAATAAAACCCATCAACTGGACATGGGATAGTAAGCACCAGATTTTGTTCTCTGATTTCTCAGAGAATTAGTTCCTCAATCTCCTTCTTTCCCTTCCTCCCTATATTTCAGGTCTGGTTTAAAGGGTGCTGGGTCATTAGCTGCTAGGTTGGATGTCACTTCTAGGTTGGATTGTCACCTCTAAGGAAAATGTCTTTACCATTATTTACATGTGTAGAATACATCCTGACTCCTATTTAAGATGACAACACCACATTCAGAATTCTATAGTTATTATATACAAATTCTATTTTGAAATTTTAGATTTAAGAGCTTAAAGTTTCTTTTTCATAATTTTTTTTTATTAACGTTTATTTATTTTTGAGACAGAGAGAGACAGAGCATGAACGGGGGAGGGGCAGAGAGAGAGGGAGACACAGAATCGGAAGCAGGCTCCAGGCTCTGAGCCATCAGCCCAGAGCCCGACGCGGGGCTCGAACTCACGGACCGCGAGATCGTGACCTGAGCTGAAGTCGGACGCTTAACCAACTGAGCCACCCAGGCGCCCAAAGAGCTTAAAGTTTCTTATGGAAATAAAATTTTCCAGAATTACAAATAGATACCATAGGAATCATAGAAAGGAAAAAGGACACATTTATCTATTCTTAAATCGCAAATTCCTTGGATGAAATGCCTATATATTTATATAGGTTACAAAATGGTCTTTGAAGATTGGGATTTTGGCAGATTCCAGAAGAAAAAAAAGGAGACATTAAATCACTGTTTACTTTAGACATACAACTAGGGCTACCAGCTAGGGCTTTTAATCATCAAGACTTAATCATCAAACATTCAGTTTGTTGTTCACATGCAACCGGTTTTCTCAACAAATGCTCTTAGAAGTCAAAGTTTGAGGAAAGGGCTCAAAAATAAACATTTACCAACTCCATATTGCAACGTCTAAGCCAAACAACTCCAGAGCAACTCTTTGTCCTATATTAGAAGGCATCTAATAGAATGCATCTCCAGAACAGAGGCTGCAGAGGGCCCTGATGAGATCAGCCACCGATCTCAGACTTTTCTCAACCTATAGCAGTACACACAGAACTTCACTCCAGGAAACCCTGGTGACCTTGTTTTTGAGGGGTTTATCCGAGACCACTGACCATCTCACTTGGCACTTGCATTCTGTTTACTCTATGCTTTTCTCCAGCCCAGTAACAAAAGAGAAAGGAAACAAGTATCTAAGAGGCAGGGAATCCAAGCCCATCGCTAAGTGTGTATGGGGGACTAATTGACGGACTCAGCTCAACAGTTTCTGGAGTGGCCTGGAGCTGACCAGGAAGGAAGGAGCACATTTCAAGGACAGGAACAACGCAGCTGAGGCATTAAGGCCTGACTCAGCATAAAAACAAGCCTGACAGGAGTAGCAGGCCTGTGTTAATGAGTAGTTAGACACCAGCAGGGGCCTGCATTAGGCTGGCATGCACCTGTATGTTACCTGGTGCCTTGCCAGTTACTAAAATATTGCAATACTGCTGAACTGGCTGTTAAATATCTTGAACAGGGGTGCCTGGGCGGCTCAGTCAGTTAAGCGTCCGACTTTGGCTCAGATCATGATCTCGCAGTTCATGGGTTCAAGCCCCGCATCAGGCTCTGTGTTGACAGCTCAGAGCCTGGAGCCTGCTTCAGATACTATGTCTCCCTCTCTCTCTCTCTCTGCCCTTCCCCCGCTCACACTCTGTCTCTCTCTCTTTGTCTCAAAAGCAAATGAACATTAAAATAATTTTTTTTTTAATCTTGAACAAATGCTTTGGACATGAGATTATGCAGAGCCTTGACAAGGAGGCACAGGAGGCTTGTTTGGAGTTGGAAGGAAAGTGGGGGTGTACAATGATATCTCAAAGGGATTTAAATAGAGGAACGTGATGGAAATGCTGTTTCAAGAAGACCTCTTTGGCAGTGTGGCTCTTCTGTCAGATCTCACCAGGAAGAGAAGGGAGGGAGTTCTGTACTCCTATGCCTGGTTGGACATAGTGACAAGTTGTTGTTTGTTTTACTACTACTTCATAAGAAGTAGCTAGACAATGCTTGCTCAAGACACCAGTTCAAGACAGAGGAGCGGTGTTTATCTAGAGAGACACAGCCCAGACTCACCCGCTTTTGGGTACCCAGACTGAAATGACCAAGGCTTTGAGGTTTTCCTGACTAATACTCTCCGATTCTTATCAACTCATTTCCTAGAAAGTGCTCTGAACTCTCATGTCCCTTGCTGCTAATATCCTCCTCCAGGGCATGAACAGTGATATGGCAGTTGGGCATACAAGATTAGGGCAGAGAAGTGTCCATTAGGTTTAGCTCCCGGGCAAAATCACCAGCATCTGAGCAAGGGCGGGCTTAGTCTAGTGGGTAGTGGGGGTGAAGGACATGTGCCCAGAATTGAAGAACAATCATAAGAGGAAGTAGAATGGAATATGGGCAACCCCTTCAAAAAGCCTGGCTGGGAAGAACAGGTCAGTGATGGGCAAAGCCAGAGGCAGCTACATGGTGAAATGGGGGATCCTTTATAAAAGTTAGGCTTCAGCCCAGGTCCCTGTCCTTAAAACCTGGTTTTTCCAGTGGTCCCTGCCATCTCCTAAAATTGAGGCCACTCGTCCCTTGCCTGCTATTCTTCCAGATGTTACAACTGTGATGCTGACTCCGACCTTGAAGTTGGGACCTTCCCACTCACTGATAAGCCACCTGCACACTGCCTGCCACTTGCTGGGATTTCTGGGTACTCTCGTTGCATTACCTGTTGCAGGGCTGTGCTCTGCTACCAGTAGGCTATTCTATACCATCACCGTGGACCCCATCTCCTTACTAACTGTGCGTCTGAATTTTAACCATAGGTTTTGACAACTGGGCTAATTTGACTGAATCTTAAGGGTCAGCTCCTGGCTCCTATTTCACCCAGTAGCTAGAGAAGCCAGGTCCTGGGTTCACCCTCAGACCTCTGTAAGCAACCTGCCATACTCCATCAGTTCTTGAGGTAGTCAACCATACTCTGAGGTAAGCACAGGCTATCTAAGTGCAACCAACATTAAGGGAGTACTAGGGCTGGGTGCAGCCCAATGCTGAGATACCTTGGGTGACTATCAGCTGGAAAACTTTGGCTGTGTTCACCAATCTCTAGAAGATCAACTTCCTTACAAAACACAACAGCAAACAAGCAAGCCAAGAATGCAAGTTGGCTTGGGAGCTGGATATGTTAAAAAGCAGAGCTAGAACAGTAGCCATCAGAACACCAACAGAGACCAATGTAAAGGTAGGCCGTGTCTCTGAGCAAACAACAGATCCAGAGTTATCAGAACTAGATTAAAATGTGGGCAAAATCTGCTGAAGGGCTGTGGGGGAGAATCTGTAATTACAACTACCTATGAGCATGCAGTGAAGGGAAGGAAAGTGGATCTTACTTATATATACTTCTTTAAATTTTAGTTTTTAAATGTTTATTTATTTTTGAGAGGGAGAGAGAGGGAGAGCCAGGCAGAGGCAGAGAGAGAGGGAGAGAAAATCCCAAGCAGGCTCCATGCTGACAGTGCAGAGCCCAACACGGGGCTCTAGCCCACGACGAACCATGAGATCATGACCTGAGCCAAAATCAAGGGTCGGCCCCGTAACTGAGTGAGTCACCCAGGTGCCCCGGATCCTATTTATTTATTTATTTATTTACTTAAGATTTTATGTATTTTTTTTAATGTTTATTTATTTTTGAGAGCGAGAGAGACAGAGCATGAGCGGGAGAGGGGCAGAGAGAGGGAGACACAGAATCCGAAGCAGGTTCCAGGCTCTGAGCTGTCAGCACAGAGCCCGATGCAGGGCTCGAACCCACAGACCGTGAGATCATGACCTGAGCCAAAATCGCGGCTCAACTGACCGAGCCACCCAGGCACCCCCCACCCCAGGTCCTCCTTATAAATAGAAAATCAAAACTCAAGACCATAGACAGTTTTGAGAAACTGGAGGTGCAAGATGGTCAGCCAAGAGCAAATCAGGCTGGGTGGTTAGGGCAGTGATTTCCCCCACAGTGTAGGACCGTCCACCTCAGCCATTTCACTGGCTGGTAATGGTTGGATTACCAGTGACAATCTTTCCTAAATTTACTTAGTAAAAATCTCTTTCTCACAAAAGGCAACTCTGAAATGTTTACAACAAAATAAATAGCTTCCCATGCTGTGTAAATTTCACTTAGTGAGATCAGAATTAAGTTCCTTTTGTGGTGGATACACCTAAGTGCATTTACTCCTGCCTACCATAAGCTATCCGCTACAAAGCTACTAAATATAAAGGTGGCTGCCTTCCATTGGATACTAGCGTAATCCCTGCTCCCGTCATGATATCTTTCGGATATCATTTCCACTCAGTTCTTGGGAAGCTCTAGGTGATCTGGTCCAATTTTACTTTATTTTATTTTATTTTTTAATTTTTTTTGAATATTTATTTTTACTTTCGAGAGAGAGAAAAAAAGAGTGCAAGCGGGGGAGGGGGAGAGAGAGAAAGAGAGAGAGAGAGAGGCACAGAATCCAAAGCAGGCTCTAGACTCTGAGCTGTCAGCACAGAGTCTGACGCAGGGCCAGACTCACAAACTGCAAGATCATGACCTGAGCCGAAGTCAGACACATAACCGACTGAGCCACCCAGATGCCCCGATCTGGTCCAATTTTAAGCAACCATAACAAGTATCGTGAATAATAAATGGTATAGCATACAAAAGTACTGCAGAATGGTGGACTGCACCACAATATTAAGATTGCTTTTAAATATGTAAGTCAATAAAATAGTATCAAAAACTTAATATTCCTCCCTAAAACTGTCCCCCCTCCAAAAATGAGTTGTTTGCTGTATCAAGCAAACAAACTTGCCTAGATTCATTTCTGGGCAATTCCTTATCTCAGTGATATCATCTACTTGGTTGTTTTCCAGGTTATAAAAAGCAACTTTTTTCCAATAAAAATGTGATTTAAAACAGTGCCTTTGGGCTCAGCCCAGCTCCGCCATTTATTAAGTAACACTGGGCAGGCTTCCTAATGTCTCCACATCTACATTTCCTTATTTATAAAATAGGGTTGCTTTCTGCTTCTCAGGTTTGTGGTAAGAATTAAAAGTAGCAATCTTTGTGAACCACTTAGCATGGAGCCCAACAACAAAAAACCTGACAGGCAGCCAGGCTGCCATAAATGGGAGTGATCATTATTCCTGTATTCTAAGACATTCCGATGTCTAGCTCTGCAGAGAAAAGTAACCACAGAACCTTCATTGGGGTAGTATGTGCAAACCAACATGAGTGTTTTAAACACATGCTGCAGATCAGGAGGCATGGCCACAGGGAAGAAGGAGGAGATAAGACTCTCGGATGCTAGGAATGGCTCCATTTAGAAAGGTCAAATTGGGGGGTAGGGTGCAGAGGGGGGGTGTGAGAATGTGTAAGGGTGGAAAACATAAATTGGATGCATTTTAGGAACATCAGACAGACAGAGTTCCCCAATCTCTCTTCTACCTATCCTCGATTCCTGAAATTAAACCATTCTTTAAGGTTAAGGCTAGGTATTCTTAAATGAAGACCATCCTGGAAAAGCTGACACTTGAAGCTATTTGTCTCTGAGTTCAAGTTTCAAATCGTCTTTTGGGGAGGCTCTGAAGGGTGACATATGAAGGCCCAGGGCACGTAGGAATGGGGTGGAGGCCCAAGCAAGGAGAAGACAAAGTGAGAACTGGGCCTCCAGTTGGACTGGACCCACTTGGGTTTGGGGTGCATGTGTTCTATCCTAGCAGAAGTGGCTCAGGATTTATATCACTGCACAATAGTTGATAACGCACTTTGCACACGTTAATGGCTGACAGTTGGGCCATGTCTCCATCAATTACACATTTTGACTTTTCTTCTGGGAGGCAGATGCAATCTGACAATCTCCTCCAACACTGATTGTGCTATGGGGCTAAATTCAAGGCTTCACCTGATTCAGTGCTACCTATGACTCCCACTCCTTATACATGGAACTTTCCAAAGTTACTCCTAACCAGCCTTAAGCTACATGTGTGGGCAGTGGAGAGGGGACCAGAGATGTTTTTACGTTGGGATCAGCTTCAGCCCTACATCCATACAAGCATATCTCTTAATGAAATACCAATAGCAGTTAACATTCACCCATTCATTCCTCATACAAGTATTTATGGAGTACCTGCTATCCTGGAATTTATATTCCAGGAGATGAATCAATTAAAGTCAAATCTAGGGTGCCCAGTGGCATTCCTGCCGAGGCAAAGAATAAAGCCAGGGAAGGGTACAACAAAGAACGTCAGCAGGGAGGAGGGTGGCTGGCTCTTAGAGGTGGGAGGCAGAGGCCCCGCCCAGTGAGGATAAGAACAGTAGGAGGTCAGGGCAGAGACGTGGCAGACCCAGGGCCCAGAGGGCATGGGTGCCATAGGACTTTGGCTTTTGCTCTGAGACAGATGAGAAGCCATGGGAGTTTTGCACCAAGGGCTCACATGATCTGATTTGCATTTTTTTTTTTCAACGTTTATTTATTTTTTTGGGACAGAGAGAGACAGAGCATGAATGGGGGAGGGGCAGAGAGAGAGGGAGACACAGAATCGGAAACAGGCTCCAGGCTCTGAGCCATCAGCCCAGAGCCCGACGCGGGGCTCGAACTCGCGGACCGCGAGATCGTGACCTGGCTGAAGTCGGACGCTTAACCGACTGCGCCACCCAGGCGCCCCCTGATTTGCATTTTTAAAAGGATCCTCTGGTGGATGTGTTGAGAAGAGAGTGTAGGAGGTCAAGGGCAGGTATGGAAAGAGCTGGTTAGGAGTTTGTAACAATAATCCAGAAGACAGGCAATAGTGGCAGCAGAGGGGGTGGCAAAACGGTTTAGATTCTAGATCTTACTCTGGCAGTAAAGCTGACAGTGATAGACTGGATGTGAGAGAGGTTGAGGATGACTCCAAAGTTTGGGCCTAAGTGAATGGATGGGTAAAAATGCTTTTTAGAGATGAGAAAGGGTCAACGAACAGGTGTGTACATACAAGGGGAAATGGACTGGGGAGGGGGTGGAGGAATTAGCAATTTGCTTTAGGATATATCAAATTCCAGAAGTCTAACAGAAATCTAAGTGATGATGTCAAGTACACAGAGCTCAGAGACATTAAGAAACATGCCCCAAGTCCCAGAGCCAGTAAGTGGGAGAGCTTTGGGCCCAGGTCTGTGGACCTCCAGGTCTGGACTGGGCAAAGAATGGGAAAGACAAGGGCTTTACAACCAGAGATGGTCAGTAACTACGTCAACAATCATCATTAAGCTTAAATAATAAACTTTTTGGCAATTCAGTCAGGGAAACTTGTGGAAAAGTTGTTCCCCAAATGCAGAGTATACTCTATACGAGGAATACTGAGTGCCCTACTACTGTCACCTGTAACATTTAACAGGCCCACATTGCTGCATTCTGAAGTTTTAGTTTTTATTTTATTTTTTAATTTACTTATTTATTCTAGAGAGAGAGTGTGTGCACGTGCTCATGCGAGTGTATGCAGGGGAGGGTCAGAGAGAGAGGGAGAGAGAAAATCCCAAGCAGGCTCCATGCTGTCAGCACAGAGCCCAACGTGGGGCTCAAACTCACAAACCATGAGATCATGACCTGAGCTGTAATCAAGAGTCAGATGCTTAATCCACTGAGCCACCCAGGCACCCCAACTTTCTGAAGTTTTAAAAGAACAAAACAAAATTCAATTCCACCCTCTCCCTGTTGAACCTCTGAATGCAGTTGGATGGAGATTAGAAAGGTCCTCAGACAAAAAGGCCTCCAGGAAATAGCTCCTTGTGGTTTCACCAGGGAGCTTGTCCTTTGAAGTCTCTCCCCACAGTTGTGCTTAGATAAGATGTTTTTCTACCCGAGACAATGAATCATTCCTCAGAGAGGTGCTATTGGAAAAGAGAGAAACAAACAACCACATACCTGTATGTATGGGGGGGGGGGGGGGGGTGTGTGTCAGTGTTAGCTTGTTTTAAACCCTGTTTCTTACCTGGATCTGCATCAGAAGAGCAAGGACTAGAAAGGGCTTCTACAGAACTAAAAGCCTCACTGTCGGCCTCTTGGTGGGGTCTCTGCAGCACATAATCTCTCATGTCATAAACTGTTGGCAAATCCAAGGCACTGCTCTCCTCGGATTGGCTGCCTGGAGTGGCTTCCTGGGTCGCCATAGTCCTGCTGTGGAAAAAATAATTCAATACAAGAGGCATTGCCTAAGAGGAGGCCCCCATTTCAGTCACAGCTTGAAGGACTAAAGTCCCAGAGCCTTAAAGGCCAAACAATACTTTGGCCAAAATACTTTCCCATTAGTAACAGTCTTCCTTGTGCTTACTTTAGACCCAGTATTTGTTTACCATGTTTCTTCATCATGAGAAACAAATACTCTCGACACAGAAAGATTAACAATTTCAGCTGGAGAATAAACTGCATGTCTGATAAGGATGAAGCACTGTGCAACACGATAATCCAAGGACTACAAGAATATGTAATGAGAAGAGAGACTGTCTATGATACATTATGTGGAAAAAAGATTTTTAAACAATAGGTAGGGTTTGATCCAGACTTTATAAAATGCAGAATCATGTGTGGGGTGTGTGTGTGTGTGTGTGTGTGTGTGTGTGTGTGTGTATGTTTGTGTAAGTGAGAAATACACATATCTATAGCTAGAAAAAAAGCATCTTGAAGGATAAATCCCAAATAAACTTCAATGGTAATTAATTCAGTGGTTTAATTGCTGACTAGTGAGATTATGGGTGACTTGTATTTTTATCTGTGGCCTAGTCAAACATGCATTTAGCCAATGATTTAACACGCCAGGCCCTGGGTATACAAAGGTGAATGTAATAGACCCTTCCTTCAAGTTGCTCACAGTCTGGGATGATGCAAACGCACCAACATACCATGTAAACACAACGACAAGACAGAGAAGAACCCAGAAAGCAACAGTAAGTTTTCTGGAGAAGGTCATCTCCAAGCATGGGACAGGCCAGGCCAATGCCTGGGGGACAGCGCAAATGCAAGTAGAACCAGCTTGGGCAACCACAAGTGCCATGGGGTGCTGGGAGTTTAAAGTGAGAGTCAAAGAACAATCGCACATGGGTAACTGGGGAGAGACAAACCTTGTGGTTTCAGCTGGATGGCCGTGGGGCTCTTCTGTTCCCAGCTCTGGAAAGGACAGCGAGGCTTGGCTGTTGATAGCCACTTGGATGCACAAATGCTCTGGCTGAGCTTTCGAGACCACAAAGGTGCTTTATTGGGTTCATCACTTGGACATTTCTTGTTACATTGGTGTTCCTAAAATAAAATAAAATAAAATAAAATTAGGTGTTCCTCATCCTCCCTCCCCAGGTAGACCCCGATCTACTTGTGGGTACTGGATTCTCTGTTGGAAGGTTCTTTACAGTGCATTCAGCTCTGCCCACCTCTCTATAAAATAACTACAGGCCTGGGGAGAGCCTAAACCCTCTGCAACTCTCTGCCTCATAAATTTCTGTCATCAATAAATCATATTGTAGCCAACACCACGCGTCATGACTGCCGTGGGTCGCCACGTGCCATGCAGAGGAGTTTACACGGTCAGATCTGTAGATTTGGCAGCTGGATGGGAGATGGCTTTATAGGGCTTCAGCCCAGTGGCCAGCAATCTTAGAAGCAACAGGAATTCATTCAGCTGCCATGGTCCTGGTGAGAGACAAGGAGCATGTGAACTAGGGTAGGGTAATCAAGAGCAGGGGGCAGATTAAGAACATATGTAGGAACTAAAATGAGAGTAGAACTTCATCACTGAACAGGCAAAGGGGCTAAAGAGAAAGAGAGTCAATGAGGAATGGCAGCTTTAATGACTGGGTTGCTTTATCTAACTGTGTTAGAGAAGGAATAGTTTTCGGAGGGGGTGGTATTCCAAATTATGGAATACTGTACAGCTGTTAAGATGACAGTTGGAACCTGAAAGATCTCAAAGACATATGTTTGAATGAAACAAGCAATTTCAGAATAACAGGAACAGTATAATAATAAGGGTAGATAACATTTATCCAGTGCTTGCTGGGTGCCAAGCACTGTGTGAAGAGCTTCATCTGCAATAGCCCCATGAAGCAGGCAATCCTACCACGACCCTCATTTACAATCAGACAGTCAGACACAGAGAGAAGTCGAGTAACTTGCCCAAAAAAACTTCATCTAGAAAATGCCAATCTGGAATGAACCCACCTCCCAGACCTCCCAGCCTCCTGTGTCTGCACAGCCCAAAGGACCACCCTATCAGGCAAAGATAGGGTGTGTATAAAAACAAATCAACAGAGAGGCCTGGCAAGATTCCTCTTGTTTGAGGACAACGGTCGCATGCTGTTGTGGACATTCGCCCATGCAGAGAGTGAGCCAAGAGAGCAAGCAGCTGATTGCTTCTGAAAGAAGCAGAGGGATCAAGGTTCCCAAAGAAGCAAGAACATCCTGTCTCTTCACACATATTACATTAGCCAACCAAGCCTGAAGTTTCATCAAACACCTCCGCCACAGGCATCTGTGTCTCTTCCTTCTCCCCTCGTGTTAACAAACACTGCTCTGGAGGCTTCTGGAAGGGAAAAAATAGTTCCGTGAAGGACAGCAGTACATCCTGCCTGCCTGAAAAGAAGCCTTGACATTGACCATCAAGCAAGAGTGTCATTAGTGATGCAAGCAGCAGATGGATGTGATATCTGTCTTTTCTTTTAGAAATCACTGCTATTAAATGTCAAATATATTCCAAACTGGGCATTTGAACAAAAAAAAAAGGAAGAAAGGAAGGAAAGAAGGAAAGAAGGAAGGAAGAAAGAAAAAAGAAAGTCTACTGAAAGACAGAACCTGGTTTATTGCAAAGTAAGAAACTGTGCATGCAAAACATTCTTTGGAATTCTGAAGTTGCCCAGGAGAAAGCAAGTAATAGGTACAGATGAGACCCTTCCTATGGCCTGTAACCACCTAAGCTGACAAGTACGATGCAATGATTATCTCTGCCCTAAAACTTTTAACACGGGGTTCCACTTCCTTCTCCAGAAGAGCTTATTTTCCTCTCTTAAAAGTACTTGGGGTACCTGGCTGGCTCAGTCAAGAGAGCATGCGGCTCTCGATCTCACGGTTGTGAGTTTGAGCCCCACATTGTGTGTAGAGATTGCTTAAAAGGATCTTTCAAAAAAAAAAAAAAAAGTGCCGAGGCACCTGGGTGGCTCTGTCTGTTAAGGCTTCCAACTCTTGGTTTCAGCTCAGGTCACGATCTCATGGTTTCATGGGTTCAAGCCCCCATCGGGCTCTGCGCTGGCAGTGTGGAGCCTGCTTTGGATTCTCGCTCTCCTTTTCTCTCTGCCCTTTCCCTACTTGCCCTGTCTCTGTCTCTCTCAAAATAAATTAATAAAACTTAAAAAAATAAAAAAGGCTTTAATTATACAATCTAAGTGTTCTTTTCCAATACCATAGGGGCACAGGCACAAGATGTCTCTCGGTACATCAAAACCTGCGTACCGAGAGAAGACAGCCATTCTCCCATGACTACAGATTCTTACCAACCTATAAATCCAAGTCAGTCAGGGTCCTCAGATAAAAAGCTGTTTAGCTTCATCTCTTTTTTCAGCCAAAGGTCTTCCCTCCCTTCATGTTTTTACAGTGAAAAGTTTCAAACATAAAGAAAACTGGAAACAATTATCTGATGAACATTCCTATAGCTACCGTCTAGATTTCACAATTAACATCATACTATGATTTTCTTTATCATAAAACTATCCACCTGTCCAAGTCTTTATTCATCTGTTAATTCTTCTTTTTTTACATATTTCCAGTGACCTGTAATGAAAGGTTCTGAGTTAGTGCCCGGTACAATCAATTTGCATTTCCAAATGCTCACACTGTTAGCTAAGTGAAGCGTGAGTCAGAGGAGGGTCAAAGTGGAGCAAGGAGCACAGCTGGGAAGCTCTGCAGAGCAGTCCAGAGATACGCAGGGTCTCTGAAGTTAGAGACTCACTTTTTAGCTGTGTCACCTTAGGCAAGTCACTAACGTCTGTTTCCTCTATCGATAAAAATGGCTTGATGCCTGTGCTTACCTCATAGGGTTGTCATAGGAATTATATGAAATTAATGGATGGAAAATACTCAGTAGAGAATGCATGCTCAATAATATCTAGATCCAATAAGTCAAGTAGTAATAATTAGAAAACAATTTACAGGCTTCCATCTTCCCAGTCTACCTCCTATCCATTTGCCCTTCTATTTCCCATTCAGTAGCCATCTTACTTCTTTCATTCTTATCCAGTGAATTTTATAGTCCATTATCTTGTCAGTACCCTAAACTTCCCTTCCCGAACCATTGTGTTCTTTTATCACACCCGTTTGGCAAAACCCTCGCCTAGATGAACTCAGTTTATCTCCCCCCTCTGCAGGGCTAGACATGAGTCACTGAATAGAGCAAGCTGGCTCACTCTAACTGAATAAACATCAACTAGAAATGGCCTGTTTGGCCACATGAATCTTGAGATGTTTATCTCATTACTTCCTCTTCCCCTCTCCTTGACTCTTGTGCTTTCTCCTGTCTTCTTTAACTCAGACGCTTCCCATCTGCCACACGCCTTCCTGCTCTTTTCAGTAGATCTGCTCACTTCCTAACTGACAAAGGAAACAGAATCCAGCAGAGAGGAACTTCCTCCACCACCCGTCAAGCAGAACAAAGTCTCTGACGTCTGCACACTGCTTCACTCCTCTTCACAACAAAGAGCTGTCCCTCCTGTGGCAAAGTCCAACCCCTCCACCTGCACCTTAAATCCTGCTCTCTAGACCCTTCAACAAGCCCTCAGTGACAACAACCCCTTCTCTCACTTCTCTCCCACTGGATCTTCACTTAGATTTTTCAATATGCCCAAATTGCTCCCATTTTCAACAAAACCTAGCATGTAACAGAATGTCCTTGTTCTTTGGAAATGCCACTCAAACATTAATTGGTAGGGGGAAAGGTGTGCACAACACACTCTCAAATAGCGCTGTGTGTGTGTGTGTGTGTGTGTGTGTGTGTGTGTGTGTGTGTATGAGAGAGAATGGTACAGTAAATTGATGGGGCAAGTATAGAAAGCTGGTGAATCTGGAAAATGCTATTTGGGAGTTCCTTGTACAAGTCTTGCAATTTTTTGAAGGTATAAAATCATATCAACATTAAAAGTTGTCAAGAAGTGGTGCCTGGGTGGTTCAGTCGGTTATAGCGTCTGTCCAACTTACAGCTCAGATCACGATCTCATGGTTTGTGAGTTCGAGCCCTGCATGGAGTTCTCTGCTGTCAGCACAGAACCTTCTTTGGATCCTCTGTCCCCCCCTCTCTCTCTTTCTCTGCCCCTCCCCCACTCCTTCTCTCTCCCCCCCCCCTTTCAAAATTAAATAAACTTTTTTTTAAAGTTGTCAAGAAAGTGGGGTGCCTGGGTGGCTCAGCTGGTCAAGCAACAGACTCTTGATTTCAGCTCTGGTCATGATCTCATGGTTCATGAGTTGAGACCCACATTGGGCTCCACGTTGCTTGCTTGGGATTCTTTCTCTCCCTCTCTCTCTGCCCCTCCCTGGCTCCCGTGTGCAAGCACACGCTCTCTCTCTCTCTCTCTCAAACAAAGGTTGTCAAGAAAGAAAGAAAAGTGAAACGGAAATCTTTGACACCTGCACTCCCCACAGCCAGTCTCCTCTCCTATCCACAAAATTCTCAAAAGTCTTATACGACTTCTGGAAACTCCTTCTTCTGCCATCCTTTGTTTGCTTTCCAGGGAACCACTCTCCTGTCTTCCCATCTCTTTGCCTTTGTTCCTTCCATCCTGCTCTGTGGCTCATCCTCCATCCGCAACTGGACTTTCTCCATGTTTAGCCCAAGGCTCTCTCCACTTCTTTCCTCCTCTGAGACATTAATCACCATCCAGAAATTTCTCTCTAGCCCAGATCCTCCAACGCCAGGCCCCACTGCTTTCCAGGCTTCAAGCATAATGGCTTTTCTTCAGGTTCTCCAATAAGCCCCACTTCCTCCCACTACACTTGTCATTCCCTTCCCTAAATAACTCTTCTAAAAAATGGAAGAGGAGCAAACACTTCCCAATTTAGTCTAAGCTCAGCATCAGCCTGATACTAAATCAAGACAAAGACACCACAAAAAACTACAGACCAATACTATGAATACAGACACAAAAATCCTTGATAGAGGGGCGCCTGGGTGGCGCAGTCGGTTAAGCGTCCGACTTCAGCCAGGTCACGATCTCGCGGTCCGTGAGTTCGAGCCCCGCGTCAGGCTCTGGGCTGATGGCTCGGAGCCTGGAGCCTGTTTCCGATTCTGTGTCTCCTTCTCTCTCTGCCCCTCCCCCGTTCATGCTCTGTCTCTCTCTGTCCCAAAAATAAATAAACGTTGAAAAAAAAAAAAATTTAAAAAAAAAAAAAATCCTTGATAGAATACTAACAAACCAAACCCAGCAAAATACAAAAAGGATTAGACTCCATGGCCAAGTGGAACTTAACCTTAGGAATTCAAAGTTGTTCTAACATCTCAAGATGAATCAATGTAATATACTATATTAGAATAATGGACAAAAAGAATAAGGGACAAAAACCACAACACACACACACACACACACACACACACACACACACACACACAGCATTTGATAAAGTCAAACACTCTTTCATGATCAAACCACTCAACAACTAGAAATAGAAAGGAACTTCCTCAGTCTGATAAAGGGTATTTTTTGAAAAAAAAATGCATAGCTAGCAGCATATTTTGTGGTAAAATGTTTTCCCCCTAAGATCAGGAACAAGACAACGATGTCTTCTCTGATCACTTCTATTCAACATTATACTGGAGGTTTTAGCTAGCACAATGAGGCAAGAAAATGAAATAAAAGTCTTCTATATTAGAGAGAAGTAAAACTATTTCTATTAGCAGAAGGTGTGATTTTGTGGATAGAAATCTCAAGGAGGGGCGCCTGGGTGGCTCAGTCGGTTAAGCGTCCAACTTCAGCTCAGGTCATGATCTCACAGTCCATGAGTTCGAGCCCCGCGTTGGGCTCTGTGCTGACAGCTCAGAGCCTGGAGCCTGTTTCGGATTCTGTGTCTCCCTCTCTCTCTGACCCTCCCCCGTTCATGCTCTATCTCTCTCTGTCTCAAAAATAAATAAATGTTAAAAAAAAAAATTAAAAAAAGAAAAAAAATCTCAAGGAATCCACTTAAAAAACTGGTAGAACCATGAAACAAGTTAAATTTTTTTTTTCAACGTTTATTTATTTTTGGGACAGAGAGAGACAGAGCATGAACGGGGGAGGGGCAGAGAGAGAAGGAGACACAGAATCGGAAACAGGCTCCAGGCTCCGAGCCATCAGCCCAGAGCCTGACGCGGGGCTCGAACTCACGGACCGCGAGATCGTGACCTGGCTGAAGTCGGACGCTTAACCGACTGCGCCACCCAGGCGCCCCTAGAACCATGAAACAAGTTAAACAAGATTACTGGATACAAGATCAATATAGTAAAATTGTATGCAAATGATTTTAAACTGCCAATAAAAAATATGTAAAAATACTGTGTAAATATTTACATACACTAGCAATAAATAATCCTAAAATTAAATTAAGAACATAACTCCATTTACAATAGCATCAAAAAAGATTAAGGGGCGCCTGTGTAGCTCAGTTGGTTGAGTGTCCAACTCTTCATTTCGACTCTGTCATGATCTCACAGTTTGTGGGACTGAGGGCCTCACGGGGCTCTGTGCTGACAGTGCGGAGCTTGCTTGGGATTCTTTCTCTCCCTCTCTCTCTGCCCCTCCCATTCTCACACTCTCCCCACAAAATAATACACTTAAGAAAAAAAACAGCATCAAAAAAGAATAAAATACTTAGGAATATAGTTAATAAAAATATGTGAGACAGGCACAATGAAAACTGAAAAAAAAATTTTTGAAAGTGGGGCTCCTGGATGGTTCAGTCAGTAGAGCATATGACTCATGATCTCGGGGTTATAAGTTTGAGTTCCACGTTGGATGTAGAGATTACTTAAAAATAAAATCTTTTTAAAAAGAGTTGAAAGAAATTAAAAATCTAAATGAATGGAAACACATCTAATATTTTAATATTTTAAGATGGCAATATGGCTTGAATTGATCTATAGATCAATGTAATTCTTAGTTGCATCTCAGTT
Organism: Lynx canadensis; assembly: GCF_007474595.2. Taxonomy (NCBI): domain Eukaryota; kingdom Metazoa; phylum Chordata; class Mammalia; order Carnivora; family Felidae; genus Lynx; species Lynx canadensis. Next base: position 31,576,170 of record NC_044305.1, on the reverse strand, counting down.
GTGTGTGTGTTTTTTTCTATTTGCAGACATTGACAAAAATACTTAAAAAATTCATACAGAAATTCAAGGGACCCACAATAGCTAAAACAATCCTGAAAAAGAACAAAGTTGGAGGACTCATGTTGGTTTTTTTTTTTAATTTCAAAACTTAGTAAAAAGCCACACTAATCAAGACTGTGAGTACTGGCATAAGGATGGACATATAGATCAGTGGAATAGAACTGAGAGTCCAGAAGTAACATGTACAGTTATGGTCAATTGATTTTCCACAGGGTGCCAAGACATAGGAAAAGAAAAGGGCAGTCTTTTCACTGAGACAAGTGGATATCCACATACAAAGTTGCCAGCACTTTGGAAAATAGTTTGGTAGTTCTTCAAAAGGTTAAACGAGGTTACACTTGGACCTGGGAAGTCCACTGCTAGGCATATGCTCAAGAGACATAAAAACATATATCCAGGGGCGCCTGGGTGGCTCAGTTGGTTAAGCATCCAACTTTGGCTCAGGTCATGATCTCATGGTACATGAGTTCAAGCGCTGCATCGGGCTCTGTGCTGACAGCTCAGAGCCTGGAGCCTGCTTCAGATTCTGTGTGTCTCTCTCTCTCTGCTCCTCCCCTGCTTGCACTCTGTCTCTCTTTCTCAAAAATAAATAAACATTAAAAAAATTTTTTTAAAAAACATACATCCACACAAACATTACACAAATGTTCACAGCAGCCTTTTTTTTTTAATTTTTTTTTTTAATATTTGTTTATTTTTGAGAGAGAGACAGTGTGAGCAGGGGAGGGGCAGAGAGAGAGGGAGACACAGAATCGGAAGCAGGCTCCAGGCTACGAGCTGTCAGCACAGAGCCCAAGGCAGGGCTCGAACCCATGAACCATGAGATCATTGAACTGAGCCAAAGTTGGACGCTTAACCAACTGAGCCACTCAGGCACCCCTCAGCAGCTTTATCCACAATAGACAATAAGTGGAAACAATCCAAATGTCCATCAATTGATAAATGGTTGAATAAAATGTAGTATATGCACACATGGAATATTTTTCAGCTTTATAAAAGAATTAAGTTCGAATACATGCCACATGTACACTTAGTGATAAAAACCTAGTGTTAAAAAACAAGACAACAGATCCAAAATGGTTTTGCTTGTGCTAAACCCCACAACCAATCAGGAATCGCCTCATCAGCACTAGTTGGGTAATCTGCCAGATAGAACCTTGCCATCCCCTAAAGAGGAGTAACCATGCAATAACCAACCTGCTTTTTTGGCCTAGTATCACTTTTTTGTTCCTGCTCCCTTCTGCCTATAAGTCTCTCATTTTGTTCAACTCCTCAGAGCTCCTTTCTATCTGCTAGACTGGATCCTGCCCAATTCAAATTGCTTTTTGACTCAAATTAACTTAGAATTTTAAATATGCCTCAGTTTATCTTTTAACACTAGTAAAGAAAGACCACATGTTGTATGATTTTATTTGTATCAAATGTCCAAATTGACAAATCTATAGAAAGTAGACTAGTAACTGCCTAGAACTGGAAGGTCAAAGTGAATGGAGACTGCTAAGGGGCACAGGGCATTTCTTTGGGGTGATGGAAATGTTCTAAAATTAGATTGGGGGGGGGGGTGTGCCTGGGTGGCTAAGTCAGTTAAGCATCCCGCTCTTGATTCTGGTTCAGGACTCAGGTCATATACAGGTCATAATCTCATGGTTCATGGGCTGGAACCCCTGATGGGCTTTGCAATGACAGTACAGAGCCTGCTTGGGATTCTCTCTCTCTGCTCCTGCCCTCCTTGACCGTGCACTCTCTCTCTCTCTCTCTCTCTCTCTCTCTCTCTCGCTCTCTCTCTTTCTCATTCTCTCTAAATAAATAAACTTTAAAAAATAAAGATAAAAATAGATTGTAGGGATGGCTGCACAATTCTGGGAATATATGAAAAGCCACTGAATTTTACATCTTAAACAGGCGAATTTTATGATATGTATTTATTGCTTTAAAAAGCTGCTTTTCAAAAAGGAGAAGAACCCAAGGGCATCCGGTCACACTGCCTGCAAATTTACGGGGTTTCCCCAAAGAGGTGTCTGCAGAGGCCATGTGTTGTTGGGGTGGAGGAGGGGTGGTACAGGAAATTGGAAGTGTGCCAGGGGAAGCCGCCATAACTTCCCAACTATGAGACTGATCTGATAACATTGCCTAGATTCCCTGCCGATTCCCAATCCCAGGGCACTCCTTGTTCCACGAAGACAACTGATAGAGAAAAATTGCAAAGTCCCGTTTACACTCACCGACCGGCAACAGCAGCACATCCAAATCCGGAAGCGGAGGCGCCATATTTGTTATGGGAAAAGAGGGTTTGAAAGGAAGTCACTGGAGCCACCTTTGCTGAGGGCAAGTAAGGGCAATAGAATGTAGCTACCGCCATCTTGACTGAGGGCATTGGCCAAGCCAGTGAAATTTTGTGCCCTTGACTAAACATTACCAAAGGCTTATTGGTAAATGCTCTTGGTGGACGTTGAAGAAAACAGGAAACATTTTTAATTTTAAAAATTTAAATGCCTAGGTTTTAAAAAACATAAAGAGTAGAGAGAAATTAACAAAGAGAATGAAAATATTTTAGTATGCTGCATGCGACTTAGCCATACACCAGTGCCAGAATTGCAGGATCACAGAAAGGAGACTGAAGGTCATTGTCCCATTTCACCATCTTCTTGAAAGAGTCCTGTACACTCACATCCTCCTACAGATTCCTATCTTAGAATAGAATCCCATAATTTAGGGAGTCCTTCACTTGAGAAGAATTTTTTAAATAATGCTAGCTGAGGTTTGGCCAACCACATGCTGAATTTGAAGGCAAATAAAAATAGAAGCAGAGGTAAAAACATATTCAGACAAACCTAACACAGCAACTGTAAATTTCATTTTTTCTTCCAGCATTGGTAGTCAAAGTGTATAGATTCAATTTTCACCCTTTTTCATGTAATATATCTTATAAAATATTATTATTATTATTATTATTATTATTATTATTATTTGAGAGAGAGAGAATGTGTGTGAGCTGGGAAGTGGGAGAGGGAAAGGGAGAAAATCTTGAGCAGGCTCCATGCTAAGTGTGGAGGTTGTGGGGAGAACTCCATCCCAGGACCCTGGGATCTGACCTGAGCTGAAATCAAGAGTCGTCGCTCAACCAATTGAGCCACCCAGGTGCCCTAAAAACATTCTTCTAAAGTAACACAAATTGTGATTAGAGAAAGCCTGGAATAATACTAAGTTACTTTCCTGTTTGTTTCATAAAATGACAAACTCAAATATAATTAAATGAAATTATCTGAATTATTATGCAACCATTAAAGATGATAGAAAATACAGCAAAAAAAAAAAAAAATCTGAGATCATGCATTGCATTCTCAGTTTCCATGTTTCATTGGTCTCCTTGAATCTCCATTCCTCATTTTTTTTTGTATTTCTTGGTGTTGATGTTTTTTAAGATTCCAGGTCACTTATTTTGTGGAATGTCCCTCAACTGGAGTTTGTCTGATGCTTCAGCCTGGTTTCCAATGGCATTGAGCACTGTTGATCACGCCTTCCCTCTGGAAAATGTTTTTTCCTGGGTTTCCCTGATACCACTTTCCTATTTTTCTTTTTCCTCTTTTAAAAATTCATTTAAATCTCCTTTATAAGCTCTTCTCTGTCTTCGTTGTGGGCCTTTCTCAGGATTCTGTCTTGAATCTTCTCCTTCCCATCTATGCTCATGATTCCCAAACCTCTAAGCCTCCTGAGAGGCTCCTCCTGAGATTCAAATCAACATATCCTTCAGTCACCTTTATTTCAAACTTCTCCCACCTCTCAGTCAACCTGCTCCTACCCCAGTGTCTCCTGTCTCAGTGAGTTGGACCATTTGGTTGCCAAAGCCAGAACGTTTTTTTTCCTCCTTTGTCAGCATGTCCTGTATACAACCATAACCCTGCTGATTCTTTTTCTTGGAGATCTACTGACTATTTCTTAATTCTCTCCATCCACACAGCAACTTTCTGAGTACAGCTCACCATTATCTGCCACCTGGATGACAACAGCTTTCCACCTCTCTTGCAGCCAGTTGTTTCTTTTGTTTTGTTTTGTTTTAATGAAGTTTAAGCACACCACTCCCTTACGCTGGGGCTAAAGCTCAAACTTCTTTACTAGATTTAGAGGACCCTTATCCCTTATCTCCCACCACTATCCCCCAACCCTCCACCTGTACACTCTTTTCTTTTCCTTAAATACTCTGTGCTTGCCTGCTTTCGCCCCTGAGCTTTTTACGTAGATAGTTTGCTTCCTTAGGGACACTCTTCTTTGGTCTTTCTCATCTTTCAGATCTCAGCTTTAGGGAATTCTTCCAGGAAACCTTCTCTGACTTTTCAAATGAAAGTTAGTTATCCCTCCTAAGAAGCCCTGCATTCCTCCATTTACCATGATTAAATTCCTTTGCCCTTTCTGTTTCTCCCACTAACTGTAACTGCCTTGAAGGCAAAGACTGTGTCTATTTCATATTTGTAGTCCAGATCCCAGCCCAGTGACTCAAAAGCATTTTTATATGCATGAATTAATAAGTCTCTTCCCAGGTGTCCGGCATTCCCCACTGCCATCTGACTCAACCCTTATACTCTCCAAGAAGTCTCAAAAACATACCTTCTTCCTGACCTGTTATCAGTGAAACAAACCTTGGAATATTTTGCCATTGTCACCCTTTCCTTGAAAAACACACTTGTTAGGGCGCCTGGGTGGCTCAGTCCGTTAAACGTCCGACTTCAGCTCAGGTCATGATCCCACGGCTCATGGGTTCCAGCCCCGTGTTGGGCTGTGCTGACAGCTTGGAGCCTGAAACCTGCTTTGGATTATGTGTCTTCCTCTCTCTCTCTGCCCCTCCGCTGCTTATGCTCTCTCCCTCTCTCAAAAATAAATAAACAAAAAAATAATAATAAAAGAAAAAACATACTTGTTTGCTTATAAACTAATTCTTCTTTATTCTCCTGTGGCCTTTTCATAATAAGTTTTATCTTTCTGATGGGCTTCCTGGAGCAAATTTCTGAATTCTGAAATGACTTGTCTTTGCCATATAGCATGCCTCTGACCATCCTTTCTTACCACTTTCAATTGGTTAGTGCATAAGAAATGAAAACTAATTGAAGTCATCATCAAAACAAAATAGGGACTTTAAATCTGTGGAGACAGCAAAATAGAGATTTTATTGCATTCCAAAAGTAAGGTATAAGTTATTTCGGTCCCCCTGCTGTTTTGCCATTGATTATATAATGGCTGTAAAAAACTGGGTTATGTCACAATCTTATGAAACCTTTATATTTCATGGTTGATTTTTCTGCCATCAGCTAAGCTAGCTGCTGCCAAATCTCTTTCAGCAGAAAGAAGTCACGTTAGGTGAAAGACCAGAATAGCTCTTTCAACGTGGGATGATGTTGTTTGCAGTTATCTTATCTGTCTTTGTTATTCTGAACCTTGATCTAATTACTCACCCATCTGGGGAATTTAGCTTTAAGAAGAAAGAAAGAAAACCTTACAAAAGTTCAAAGGTTAAATAATTGATGAGTCTCAAGGCATCCTATTGCTTTTCATTCATGCAATATTATAAAGCCTTAATTAAGCAATAAATAGATGTCCAAGGAAAAAAAATACGTATCAGATAGACTGTAAGCTCCTAGACTGGACCGGAAGATCCATGAAAGTGAAGATGTGGGTTTTATTTGCCAATAGATACCCAGCACTTGGACCGTGTATATTTATCATGAACATAAGCTTGGACCTTAATTTCTAGAGTCAGTACTAGCACAATGGTAAAGACTGTCTGACCTATAACCCAAAGCCACTCTGGACTATCTATACTCAGAGGTGAAGAAACAAGATCTCTTAGTGTAGAGTCAGGAGGCTGAGCTTCAGTCCTAGCTCTCAATAACCAATTATGTGGCTGTAGCCCTTTAATCTCTGTGAGCCTCAACTTCCTTGCCTGTGAAAAGGGAACAATAAATGCCTTCCAGGACTACTTAGAAAAAAAACCAAAATTGCTTGATGGCGTCATTGACAGACTGATGGCTAGCAATTCTAAATTCACTTTCCTTGCAAACGAGTGATTTGAAGAATACCAGGTATAACGAAAGTATGATGTCAGCAGGGAACAAAGGCAGTTTGTAGAGGCTGTAGATGAAAACATTGATGATATTTATAAATACTAAAGAAATAATTTGATTCCTATACCTTTATTGGAATGTGATGTCTGAGGTCTTAGTAGTTATTGCAAAGCTTTGAAATCATCAGATATAATAGGGTGATGAAGATTTTTATGTGTTTATATTCTTCCTACCTCCAAGAACTTTTAAAGGAAGTGAATGAGCATTTTACCTGGGGACAATACATAATGTATTCTATTTACTATGGCTGCCTGATAAATTACCCCAAAACTTTGAGGCTTAAAATAACACTTGATCTTTTATTATCTCTTATGGTTTCTGTGCTTCAGTTATTTGGCAGTGGTTTGACTAGATGGTTCTGGCTCGGTGTGTCTCATGAGGATACGGGCTGATAGCAGGTAAGGCTGAAACCTTTTGAAGGCTGAACTGGAGTTGAAGACTCCACTTCCCTGCTGATTCACTCATGACGAGGAAGTTTGTGTTGGCTCTGGATGGGAGGCCTCAGTTCCTCTCCATATTGGCCTTTTCATAGGACTGCCTGAGGCCCAGGGCACTCCAGATAAGTGTGTTCACAGCAAGCTGCCTGCATTCCTCAGATCTGGGGTGGCAAACTTTTTCTGTAAAGGACCAGACAGCAAATATTTTAAGCCCTGTGGGCCACCTCCAGTCTGCCACATATTCTCCCCTTTTTAATAAACTCTATTTTAGGAGTACCTGGGTGGCTCAGTTCATTGAGTGTCCAACTCTTGATTTCGGCTCAGGTCATGATCCCAGGGTCATGGGATCAAGCCCCACGTTGGGCTCTGTGCTGAGCCTGGAGCCTGCTTAAGATTTCCTCTCCCCCTGCCCCTCTACCCAGTGCACGTGCTCAATCTCTCTAAAAAAAAAATAATAATAATAAAATTTAAAAAACTATATTTGATTTTTTGTTTTTAAGTTTATTTATTTATTTTGAAAGACAGAGAGAGAGAGCATGAGCCAGAGAAGGGGAAGTGAGAGTGGGAGAGAGAGAATCCCAAGCAGGCTTTGTGCTGTCAGTGCAGAACCTGATGTGGGGCTCTGACTCATGAACCGTGAGACTAAAGACCTGAGCTGAAGCCAGGAGTCAGATGCTCAACCAACTGAGCCACCCAGGTGCCCCTAGAAAACTATTTTAAAAATAGGAGGGGAGCCTGGGTGGCTCAGTCAGTTAAGCGTCTGACTTCAGCCGAGGTCATGAGTTTGAGCCCCACCTCCGGCTCTGTGCTGACAGCTCAGAGCCTGGAGCCTGCTTCACATTCTGTGTCTCCCTCTCTCTCTCTGCCCTTCCCCTGCTCACGATCTCTCTCTCTGTCTCTCAAAAATGAATAAATGTCAAAAAAGAAAAATTTTTTTTTAAAATAAGAAAGCCAATCTTTGCTCACAGGCATGCAAAAACAATTTGCAGGCTGGGTTTTGCCCATTAGCCCTAATTCCAGTCCTTGTCCTAGAGTAAGCAATCCAAGAGACCAAGATGGAGGCTGCCATATCTTCAAAAACTTAGACTGCCAAGTCACACACTATCCCCTCCCATCTGTTCTATTAGTCATTCAGGGCTTGATTCATTGTGGGAGAGGAGTACATAAAGGCATGGATCATCGGAGGACACTGCTACACCGTGCCTTTAAAAATAATATGTCTGAGCAGCACACCAAATGATTAGCATGATAGAGCACACAGAGAATTGTCCTTATCTCAAAATATAAGATATTCTACTCCTAATTGCTTGGTATTTTTCTAAATTATTCCCTAAAAAGTCTAGAAAATAAAAAGAATATAAATAACTAGATTATGGGTGGAGACTATCTTTTTATCTTCAAAAATCTCACACAACTCCTAACAAAATTATTTTGAAATAGTGGGCCTCATATTTTTCAGCCAGTTGTGCTGACTTTACATAGACACAGTATGTGTTTACTAAGAAAAAAAGAAAAATGTAGGAAAAACATGAGTAGTGAAATATTTATGGAAATACCTCACTGTCAAAGATACAGTAATCACTCAAAAATTTTTTTCTTTTTAAATATCCACTTGTCTTTTTGGAAAATACCTTTGAGTCATGTTCTCAAAGATAGTGTCTCAATGCCTGGATGTGAGCAAGAATGTGGAGAACTTGACAGAACTTGTCAAGAGCTGCTGGCTTCAGCTGGCTTTGTTGGTAATTTTTGAGTCTCCAAATGATTTTGCTGTTATGATCTTTGACAACAACCTTCTGAAATGAAATAAGGTAAAGCCACCTTCTTACACTCCATGCTGGTTAAATCACAGGTTGAACTACATCGAGCACCAAATTACTGACTTCTCCCCCCCATTCTTTCCACACCATGACCTCTAAAAAGCCTGCAGGTGCCACGAAGAGGCTGTGCAGATTGGAAGATGTCTTCATTCCTGTATTTCTCATCTTTAACTGAAGGTAGCATTGTCCATGACACCTAAAAGCAGTTCAGTCTTTGAACTTCTCCAGTAAAAAGCAAAATACACTCACACTAATGTGTAATGTATCTTCCAAAATTTCTCTTGAATTGTGCAAGTCTTTATTTTCCAGTTCTGGGAAGTGTATTTCTAAATGCTGGTCCCTGAGAAGGTCTTCCTATGCATTCTACATACCCCAGAAGGTGTAAGGAAAGAGCAAGGATTTGACTGCACAGAAATGTGCAAAGCTGACCTAAACACATATCAGAGCCACAGACAGATCGGGTGAGGAGCTAATACCCATCTTATGTAAAGAGGGGGCTCTAGGGAACCTGCTCTGGAAGGATGTCCATGGCCAGTTGCTAGACGGCAAGCAAAGTTCTAAGCGCAGAGAAAAACTGCAGTCGATATACAGTGGCTATCTCTAGAAAGTAGGACCGGGTAGGGCTGGTGAAGAGTGGACACGATTACTCTTTAGTTTATAAACCTCCAAATTCTTTGGATTTTTTTTTTTACAACAACACACATTACTTCTGTAATTCAAAATAATTATAATATGCTAACAATAGCTAAGTTTGGTAGAGCACTCTAGACGGTGCTAAGGGCATTAATGACATGAATTTCTTCATGTAATTTTAGTAATAATGCTGTGGCTAAGGTACTATTATGTCTGTTTCACAGATGAGGAAACCGAGACACAGAGACAAAGCTCATAAATGGCTAAGAGGATTTTAAAATATATAAACTGTAAAGAATACAATTATCCTAAAAAGAATCAGTGGTACTATTCCTAGCTTTAGAAAATAAGTCAAAAATAATTTATAATTTAGGGAATGATTTAAGTTTTCATTTAAATTAATGAACCGGAGCACATTGAACTCATAAAATATTTTTAAAGAGCATTATTAAAATAGAGCAGACACAGCCTTATACTGGATATCTGTGACCTAAATCCTTTGTGTGTTTTAGAAATACCCTTTGTGTGTGCTATAAAAACCCCATGTCAGAATACATGGTTGCTAAACTGGCTTGTTTAAAGGCCAAGAGAGGGCAAATCACTAGCGAAAGCATAAACGAGGAGAAATGTGTAATTACAAAGCTCAAATGCTCCAAACCCATTGATGTAGAAAATAAAAATGTGAAGACAGCCCCTTCGTTGGGTTTATTATCTTAAATTGGCTGCCTCCTTTGTTGTGGATAGCCAGACAGGCTCATGAGAGAGGCAGAGTGCTCACTTCATGTCTGTGGTGACACTCTGAGAGTTCGCAGCCTCAGCTCCTGGGGTTCCTAATATTCCTGTTCTATAAAAGAAGGTAGTAAAATCCACCTCCCCACCATACCTGAAGACAGCATGTAAACGTACTCTCCCTTTGCTATCAAAGTGACGAGAAAAGCACTTACCTACTGTCCACTGATAATATCAAGTTATAAATACCCATTATCAGTAAGTCCTTGGAGTGAACTGAAATCCACTAACCTTTGAGAAAGACAATGAGCCAGATGTTTCTGAAGTTCCAAAGGGCAGAGCCAACCTCTCAAGAGGGTAAAGTAGGAGGCTACCTAGTCGATCATTTGAACAGCACAAGGTAGAACATCCTGGCCCAAAACATCTTTGGACACTTTATGTACCTGAAGTTCCACCATTATATATTCATTCCTTTGTATTGTTAGAGTCTTCCTTCAGAATGAAAGTATCTTCACATCACCTTGCCACATGGGCAGTTAGTTCAAAGTTGGGTCATTGGGAGTAACACCTAGAAGGTCAATCAGTCCTCAAGTTAGGAGGTTAGGAGGGGCCTGCCCAGAAGAGAGACACAAAAAGATGTTAATATAAACAAACTGCAAAGAATGTGATTATTCTAAAAGGAATCAGAGTTACTATTCCCAGCTTTGGACCACCCCTAGGACTAAAGGAGCTCTAGTCCTTCCCAGGTCAGTATGTCCCACATAAACAGGGCCAGGCTGGTAATCTAGTTTCCAACTGCACAAATGCCTCCAGCTTTGGCTGGGTTCCCTCTGAAGTCACCTTCCCAGCAAATAGCTAGACTTGGTGACTCACTGGCGTTATTTCTTTCTTGTGCTTTGAGACTCTGTAGACACACAGAGCTGGGCTATGGGCAGTGCCTAGATGCAGACATGATCTTTCCAAGATGGACTCCTGACCCCCAGAAAACTGGCTTTTTTGTTTTTGTTTTTAAATTATATTATCATCATGGATTTTGTAATCCTTTCCATGGAGAATGAGTCTGTATTCTGCTCTGATTAAGGATCTCAAGGTCCTAGACAGGAATGCCTCCCCCCCCCCCCCCCCCCCCGCAAAAGGAACTCACTACACTCACATTCTTTCTCTTAACATATAACCTACCATCCCCTGAGTGCCAGCAACACTAAACTAAGGGCCATTCTCACCAGCCCCGGCTGTGAAGAGGTTGTCATAACAGAAAACTCTTAATGTCTATTTAATCTGCAGACAGCATGGAACTGGGGGGAGAGGAGTGGCAAGCAAGGAGGAAGGAGCTAGCAAATCACAGAGACAGACACACCCTATGTACCATCCCCTTCAGAAAACCATCTCAGAGATTAACTCGAGGAAGTGTTAGGACTTTGAGCTCTGAGCAAGGGATTCCTCACTCAACCACAAAACAAAATGCAGTGAGAGCAAGCTCTGAATTAAGGTGATAAGATAAACTTACCACTAGCCTTCTTCTAACAGTTGTCCTTAACATTTCTCTCAGAATCTTCTGAATTTCTCTGCCTCTCTCCAGGTCTCACATTGCTCACTGTTTTACTTGACAAACTCAATGAGTTAGTCAAAATATTTTTCATATAAGTTAAACTGCTTCTTTCTGAGCCTCCCTTCATTTCCTCCCTCTTCCTGGATCTGTAGGAAAAAAATTCCCAGGATGATAGAGTGGAATCAGGAGGAAGTCCTTGCCCCAAGAAGACAATAAAAAGTCAAATAACTCCGCTCTCAAGGACTGCCGGGGAAAAGCCACTCATGGGGCACAATGGCTCCTTTGTAAGTTCACCTTCGCCAAGTGCACTCATTCAACAGGCTTTGGTCTTTCTGGGCATTTCTCTGGTCAGTGCAGGCTCCTGCCCTCCACCATGATTATTTTAAATTTCTCTCCTCTCCCTCTCAGCTGCTAACTGGCTTCCTAATGTTATTAAACATCTAGCCACATCCAGATTATCTTCCTGTCGATTTAACACAGAAGTTGCTGGCAGTCCCTTTTTGTCTTTCTATGCCCTATCCTCTGTCCTGGACTGTTCACAGGACACTCACACTATTGATCTTCTCTTCCTCTTCCCTTCCCTTCCCTTCCCTTCCCTTCCCTTCTCTTTGCTTCCCCTTTCTTCTCTGGCCAATTATTCCCTCTCCACTGGTTCTTTATATCTATATCTATATATCTATTCCTTTACTGGTAATATGCATAATATATATAATGTATGAGGCAAATATTTACCCCAAGAAGACAAAAGTTTGTCATTTGCCTTTTAACTTTGTTTATTTTTTTTTTAATTTGTTTGCCTCCTTACTGTGTTTTGTGTTGTTCTTTTTTTTGGCATGCAAAGGTTTCTTTCTAAATAATAACATTTATCAAACACTTCTTTCATTGTATCTGGATTTTGAGTTAAAAATACCTTTCCCTTACTAAATACATACATACATACATACATATATACATATATACATACATAAAAGGGGTGCCTAGCTGGCTCAGTCAGAAGAGCATGTGACTCTTGATCTCAGGGTTTTGAGTTTGAGCCCCACATTGGGTATAGAGATTACTAAAAACAAACAAACAAACAAACAAACAAACAAAAGCCTTACCCCACCCTCAAGATATCAAGGAATTCACACGTTTTCTTCTAGAATTGTATGGTTTCATTTTTACATTTACAGATCCAATTCATTTGGAATTTACTCATATATGATATGAGGTATAGATCCAATTTTAGAATGTCCAAATGGCTATTCAGGCATCCCAACAAAAGTCTTAGCCCCAGAGATTTGAGATGCCACTTTCATTATGTTCTAAATTTCTGTGTGTATTTGAATCAATTTATGGATTTTCTATTTATGAATCTACCATAAAGAGAAACAAAAAAGCCCTCAAGCCCACATCCTTCTCTCTAGCTTTTGCCCTAGTTCTCTCTTCCACTTTGCAGTCAAACTTTTCAAAATAATTATCTATACTCTGCCTCCATTTCCGTACCTCCATTTACTCCTCAATTCCCTCCAGATTGGCTTTCACCCTTGTCATTCCATCAAAACATTTTGAACTTGAATCGTCACCATGACACTGGATTCCCCAGGCAGATTTTGGACCACATCTTATGCATCCTCCCAGTAGCTTTTGACATTGTTGAATGCTCCTTGAAATGTTTTCTTTGAGGCACTTGGGTGGCTCAGTCAGTTAAGCATCTGACTCTTGATTTTGGTTCAGGTCATGATCTCACAGTTTGTGAGTTTGAGCCCCACATTGGGCTCCACTCCCAATCACAAAGCCTACTTGTGATTCTCTCTCTCTCTCTCTCTCTCTCTCTCTGTCTGTCTCTCTCTCAAAATAAATAAATAAACTTAAATAAAATGAAAACAATGCTCTCCTGACTGGCCTACAAGTCTCTACCATCTCCGGCTTTTCCTCCTTTTCCTTAGCCAATTCCTACCTGGGCTCCTGCTGCCCTACCTGGCCACCCAGCCCTGGTGTTTCTCCACTCACTCCCCACCCCCTGCCCCCTTAATGCCCACACACTGCCTGGGTTGTCTCATCCCTGCCTGTAGCTTCAGTTTGAACCCACCCACAGGTAACTCATCATCCCTCTCTCCCACCCAGGTCCCACTCCTAAGTGAATCTAGACCCATTTTTTGACCCCCTTCATGACATTTTCACTTGAGTATTTCAAGGGCATCTTAAAGTCAGCATGTCCAAACCTGGACCCAAGAAAGACCTGTTTCATTTTGCCCTTATCCCCAAATCTGGTTCGTGTTCTTCCCTGAATAATACCATCATCCATCAGGTGAAGAAACCCAAACGCCCAAGTGTCCTCCTTGACTTCTCTTTCCTCACATCCCAGCTCCAAACTATTGCTAAGTCCTCCTGAAGACTTCTCCTATCAGTCTCTCTCCCCCCACAGCACACCCTTGTCCAGGCTATTCTCACCTCACAGATGCATTCCCGCCATGGCCACCAAACTGGTCTCCCTGCTTCCTACTCTTTCCTCATCCCCGTATTTCTCTCTTCACTTGGCAGCCCGAGGGATCTGTTTGAAAGCAAACCACTTCACTTGCCTCCTGTTGCTCTTAAAATAAGCCAAAGTTGTAATGTGGTCTACAGGAGCCTCTGCAGTCTGGCGCCTACTTACCTCTCCCATCTCCTCTTACACCACGTTCGCTTCCCCTTGCTCTCTGAGCTCCAGGGAGTGAGCCAACTCTCAGTGTCTTTGTTATTCTCTCCTGCTAATGGACCTTTCCTCATGCCTTTGCTAGGCTACCTCCCCTCCCCAGACCAGTCCCTGCCATGCTTTTCCTGTCTAGGACCAATGCTCCATCATATCCTCTCTGGACCTCCCTTTGGAAATGTTTTCATCATAGTTAGCACTTGATGTTTACATGGGAGATTTATTTTTAATATCTGTGAGGACAAGACCACATCAGTCATTTGTTTCAATTTTATTTCAACATCTACCTTCGGGCCCTGACACTGGGAAACAAATGAGTAAACTTAAATCAACTCCTACTTCTTTCACAGCCCTTGTTTTCTTTTTTTAAACTTTTAAACAAATTAAAAAAAATTCTTTTAAGATGGTTTTATGAAACTTGGAATCATGGCTTAGGGTGGAGTCTGATACAATGACCAGAATATTGGGAATCAGGAAATTTTAGTTCTAAATCCAGTCTTATAAACCACAATGGGAAATTTAGGAAAATATTTCAAATATTGCCTACTTCTCCAAAACATGCAAAATATGGCTGTGTCACTTCTAATTTCATTATTTTAGTTACTTTCATATTCTTCTCTTGTGCTGGGTGGTCAAGTTCTTGATGGGATACCACACTGATTTCTGTGTCTCTGTGAAGTCCATCACTTCAAAGTACATAGAAAGTGTTCAAATCAATGTTGAATAAATGAGTTAATAAATGTGTAACACAGGATGGCATGATTTTTTTTGTAGCACGGTGAAAATAATGCAATACTAAAAATATCTGAGTAAGAATTGAGAGTATTTCCCCTTAGGTTTAATCAGAAGTAAAATATAAACAGAAGTGCCCAAATGTGGTAAGTCTTTGGTCAGAGATTTGAATAAGCAGAGCTGATGCCAGGTCACAGCATGTAGTAGGTGTTCAAAAAAGACCTTAGAAGAAACTTAAATAGGGAGTTGAGAAATATATAGGCATCTGGAGTTGACAGAATATCAGCGTAGGTGAGGCTCTTCAAGAGAGCAGTGAGTATGGAAATTTAGAATTAGTTTCATTTATATAAAACAGAAAATGTACTTAAATGTGATAGAATATTTTTCTTCATGTAAATGACTTTTGGCTAGTAGCTAGTCCAGTGCTGATACATTGGCTCCGTGATCATTTGGGACCAAGATCCCTTCTATCTTGTTGCTTTGTCATTTAAATGTGTAGCTTCTCCCTCATAACCAAAAATAGTTGCTTGGGTTCAAGCCATTGTATCTGCATTCCAACCAGAGAGAAACAGGAAGAGAGAAAGACGGCCATGCCTAGTCCTTTAGGGACACTTACTGGCACTCATATCCCATTGGTCAGTATTTAGTCAAGTGGCCACAACTAGCTGCAAGAGAAGCTTGTGAATGCAGTCTTTGATCGCGAAAGCCACATGCCCAGTAAAACTTAATAATCAGAAAAATTAAAAGAAGAGTTTGTGTTGCAGGAAATGAAGTTAGGAGGAAATCCATGGAGTAAGCCAGTATTCACATTGCTAGTTCGTACACATAGACTGCCAAGTGCTACACAGCTGGCACAGGTAGTGGCCAGATGAGTGATCATCAAACCTCAGATGGATCTCAGCATCCCAGTGAATCCCACACTGGTGCCCGGTCAGTTCCCTCCTTCACGCCCATAGAGCCTGTTCCAAAGCTTTGCTACTCTTTTAAAGCCTGTCTTCTGCCTCTTGGATCTCTGACAACCCAGAGGAAATGGATGCTGTCAAGCCTGGGTACCTCAGTTTCCCACTCCCATATCTATAACCTTGTCTCTCTCATTCACCCCCACAATGCCTACCCTCTAGTTTTGTGTTTGTTTTCTTTCATTCTGTGTGTTATGGCGTCCTTTCCCCTGATTAAAAGAAACCCTGCCTCTCAAGAAACAAGTCCCAGTGGATATTATGGCTTTTCTTAATATCCTCCCTATCCCAACACTTTCTAAACATTTTCAAGCCTCCCCTATCTTGAAAGACAAAAAGAAGGTTCAGGCCTCCCTTGACTGTGTGGTTTCATCAAGCTACCACCCCGCCCCCTCTCCCTCTATTTGCTTACACAGCCCAGACTCCTAGGAAAAACAGTCTACTTCCCACCTGCTGCTTACTCTTCAACCCATTGTAATCCTATTGCAACCTGACCTCTGGGCCCTCCTGTCTCCCGAAACTACTCCGGTCAAGATCTCTGATGACCAATCATTAATTGCCAAACCCAACATTCTCTTTTCAGATTTCATCTTTCCTAATATTTCCTTGGCACATGGCACTGTTGATACTTTTCTTCCGGAAATTGCTCTTATGAGCTCTATGCCCGTTTCTTTTCCACCTCTCACTGGTGCTTCTGAGATGCCCCAAGGCCATCTCATCCCTTTTCACAACTTCAAATATGTACTCCCTCTACGCTGATAACTCCTGCATCCCGATCTGCAGCTTCAGATCAAAAAGTTCAGGTACAGGGCACCTGAGCGGCTCAATTGGTAGAAGTGTCTGACTCTTGATTTCGGCTCAGGTCATGATCCCAGAGTTGTGGGGTTGAGCCCCAAGTCCTGCTCCATACTGACAGTGCAGAGACTGCATAGGATTCTGTCTCTCTCTTTCTCTCTCCCTCTGCCCCTTTCCACTGCTTGCTCTCTCTCTCTAAAATAAAAATTAAAAAAATTAAAATTAATTTTTTTTTAAGTTCAGGTAGTTCCTGGGATGTTTTCACCAGGATATTAATTTGCTCATATTTCTTTGAATAGCATTTTGGGCTGGATTCAACTGGGCAATTCTGCTGATCTCACCGGAGTTCACTCATGCAGCTATAGTCTCTGGTGGTTCATCTTGGCCTAAAAGGGCCTCATGTATCTGGTGGTTGATACTAGCTCCTGGCTGGGGCACTTCAGTTCTCCTCTAGAGAGCTTATCAGGCTTATGCACATCATGGTCTCAGTGTTCCTCCTCTGGCTGAAAGAGAGCAGGCCTCCATGTATAAGTGCTTTTCAGAGCCCTGCTTGTGTTACCCTTGCTAATGTCCCATGCACCAAAGCAAGTTCCACAGCCAAACCCCAACTCAAAGGGTGGAGAAGTAAATTCTACTTCTTGATGGTAGAAATAGCAGTCTCGGGATGCCTGGGTGGCTCAGTCAGTTAAGCGTCTGACTTGCTCAGGTCATGATCACACAGGTCTGTGAATTCGAGCCTCATGTCAGGCTCTGTGCTGACAGTGCAGAGCCTGAAGCCTGCTTCTGATTCCGTGTCTCCCTCTCTCTCTGCCCCTCCTCGCTGTCTCTCTCTCTAAAATAAATAAAAACATTTTAAAAAGTAGCAGTCTCATAGCAAAGAGCTATATATACAACAGTGGATAGAATTATTGCAGTAGGCAATCGACCATAATGTCCTTCCCATTCCAAACTTGTTTCTTCTCACCATGTTCCTATCCTACAGAATAGTGCCAGACTCCCCATATTAGCTGAAGCCAGAGTCAGTCTAGTTTACTCCTTCCTCCCTTACAGATGCTGTAGATTGGAGGACTTAATACCAACTTCCAAACCTCTTTCTCTGCCATGGAGATGCCAATGATAAATGCTTTTTCACACTACTTTGTAGCTATAGGTGGTCATGGGGTGCCAATAACTAGAAGTCTCTGAATGATTTTACAAACGCTTTTGCTCCGGGCCCTGAGCGGTCAGCACAGAGCCCAACGCGGGGCTCAAACTCAAGAACCAGGAGATCATGACCTGAGCTGAAGCCAGACACTTAACCGACTGAGCCACCCAGGCGCCCCACTTTTGCTTTTTTATCGAAAGGAACAGACCCTGTCTTTCTTATTCTCCTTCCATCCCTGAATGCAAGCAAGACATCTGGAACTGCAGCAGCTATCTTGTGACCATGAGGTGACAACGATTAAGAAAAGACCAAGAGAAGTAGAGAGACAGCAGCCTTGATATTGTTGAATCATGAAACAAAGGCAGCATTTGCCTCGGTCTAGACTTCTTGCTATGGGGAAAAATTAACTCCTCTGTTTAAACCACTCTAAATTGGGAATTTTTTTGCTACTTCCAGTCAAAAGAATTCCTGGCACACCTTCATCCCTAATCCAATCAGTCATCACATCCTATACACTCTTCCTCCTGTGGTTTTCCCACTGGTACTTCCCTCATTTCATCTCTGCGACCTCTGCCTTTGTTCACACTCCCATGGAGCTACCTCAACAACCTTCCATCTGGTTTCCTTCTAATCTTTTCTCCAACCTAATCCTGCTTATTGCCAGAACTTGATCCACCCAGAGTCGAAAAATTTCCGATTTCCCATCATCTAAGTTCTTAGTTACTTAGAATGGCCCACAATGGCTTTCTCAATCTAACCCCTACACATCTCTCCATGATTCAGCAGGTCTAGGGTGGGACCCAGGAATTTGTACTCCTAACAACCTCTCTGATGGTGATGCTACCAATAGTGGGTAAACCACTTTTTGAGTAGCATTGGTACAGAGTTCTTTTCCTTCAGAGCATTTGCCTTCACTTGTAACGATAGGTTCCTTCATTCCTTAATTTAGTGGTTCTCAAACATGAGCCTGCATCAGAGTCCCCTGGGGGGGCTTGTTAAAACACAGAACGCTGGCTTCTACCCCCCAGAATTTCTGATTCAGCAGGTTTAGGGTAGGGCCTAAGAACTTGCATCTCTAACGAGTTCCCAGATGATGTTGATGCTGCCTGTCAGGAACCATACTTTGAGAATCACTGTCTTACTACAGGGTTTATCAACCAGGGCACTATTGACATCTTGGGCCAGATAATTCTTTACTGTGGAGGAGTTGCTCTGCGCGTCACAGCACATTTAGCAGCATCCCTGGCGTCTACTCAATAGATGCCAGGAACAACTCCTCCAGTAGTGACAAAAACATCTCCAGGAGTTCTCAGATGGCCCCTAGTTGAGAACCACCATCTTGGACTGACTCTTTGATCTCTAACCATCTTTTTCTTTTTTTTTTTTCTTTTTTTTTAAATTTTTTTTTAATTTTGTTTTTTAATTTTTATTTATTTTTGAGATAGAGAAAGAGCATGAACGGGGGAGGGTCAGAGAGAGGGAGACACAGAATCTTAAACAGGCTCCAGGCTCTGAGCTGTCAGCACAGAGCCCAACGCGGGGCTCGAACTCATGGACTGTGAGATCATGACCTGAGCCGAAGTCGGATGCTTAACCGACTGAGCCACCCAGGCGCCCCAACCATCTTTTTCTTTAATCTCTATGTTTCATAAACGCAAGAGGCTGGTTTTTTTTGTATTCCCGATGCCTGTTACAGCCACTCAACAGATGTTTGTTCCACAAATGAATCTAATTCCAAACGGATTTAAGGTCCTTTAATGCTTCCTTCTCCAATCCCTTTCTGGTATCTCCCTCTGATCACCAAAAAGCATTAAGAAAAAAAAAAAATCTTTCTGCTGCCACCCTACCCTGAACAGCAAGGTAACGAAGACATTTCCAGTCTTTTTTCTGTATTTTATAGGACATCTGTGCCTTAGTGATATTCTGGAAATAATAGCTTAACCAGAAGAACAACCTGATAATGAGAATTTATGAATTGTGGCACACTGGCAGATAGGGGATACTTTTGCTCCCTCAATAGCAGTATCATATGGGAGCAGCCTATGACACCCACACACTAGGTGGCCCAGGAAGTAAAGACAAGAAAGCTGAGGACTCAGAACCCTGGCAGGCAGTAAGTAGGGACCGGGGAGTTTGCAGAACTGGTGTCACAGTGTGTTCCTGTTCAAGCGTATTTGGCTTTCTCCGACTTCCTCCTCCTACCACCAATCTCTAGATCGGGGCTCCCTGGTGAGCTTGCGCTGCTCCAGGAGAGTAATTAGGGAATAAATTGTTCCTTTCTGGGTTGTCTTGGACCACAAACACCTCGCTGTATGTGCCAAGCAGGTCTTTAGGCCAGATTTTGTAAATGCCCGAGGGTGGTTGAAGCTTTGTTCATTCACCTGTGGGGGATTAACAATCATTGTGCTTTCAAGCCTTCAAGAAGGAAATTCTCACAGGGAGTGTAGTGGAGCAGAGCTTTCTGGTTCGCTGAGAGTGTGAGTGTAATTTTACGATGATTTGCTGGGTTAATTGATTCTTTGATGGTATGTTATAGAAGTTACTTGAGCTACCATGAGAGACAATGGAGAATTTATACCTATATTGTACCCATATCGGCATAATTCACAGAGCAGGAGCCAGGTGTAGGAGGGTTTTAGGAAGGATCTGGATCAAGAAGCCACATCTCTTCTCTGATTCTCTGGGCCATTCTCTCTCTCTCTCTCTCTCTCTCTCTCTTCCCTGCCTCCTTGTACCACCCCTCTGCCCTGTCCTGCAGACTGGCATTCTCTGCTTCCCTTACCTGTTGGTACACTTACAAAGCTCCTGAGTTCACATGTGAGAGCCCTAGCCTCCTGCAGACACTGACCTATATCCTCTCTGTTCCAATACAAGATTCCAGGGAAGGAGAAGCTGACGGGTGTAGCTTGGGTCCAGCTAGCTATGGGAAGTACAAGCAAGCTTGCAGGGGTCCACCCTGAAGATGGGGGTAGTTCCCAGATATCATGCTCTCTTAGATCGGATCCCCTGAAGCAGACTCCGAATCAAGGATTTGAGTACTAGTTTATTTAGGAGGATATTAGAAGAACATATACTCTCACCTCACCCTTCTTAACTCCCTTTGGTCACCCGCTGGAGACCTCTGCCAAAGTCTCAAGCCAGAAGGCAAGGAAGCCAGGGAGCCTATTAAATTGGCCCATGTTGGCCCAGCCTTCCAGGGCACAGAGCAGGGTGAAGAAGGGTATCAAGTAAATCTGAAGGGGCAAATGAAGACATGATTCAGACAATTCTTAAGAGAATCATGTTATTTAGTGGGTGGCTCGGTTGGTTAAACGTCTGACTTCAGCTCAGGTCATGACCTCGAGGTTTGTGAGTTCGAGCCCCGTGTCAGACTCTGTGCTGACAACTCAGAGCCTGAAACCTGCTTCAGATTCTGTGTCTCCCTCTCCCTCTCTGCCCCTCCCCCACTCATACTCTATCTCTCTCTCAAAAATAAACATTAAATTTTTTTAAAAAAAACACAGGGGGTGCCCGGGTGGCTCAGTCAGTTAAGCGTCCAACTTTGGCTCAGGTCATGATCACACAGGTCTGTGAGTTTCAACCCCATGTGGGCTCTGTGCTGACAGCTCAGAGCCTAGAGCCTGCTTCGGATTCTATGCCTCCCTCTCTACCTCTCTCCTGCTCACGCTCTGTCCCTCTCTCTCTCAAAAATAAACATTAAAAAAATTTTAAAAGAGAGAATCGTGTTATTTATGTACCCTAACAAAGATATGAAAAACTAAACTATTCCATTCTTTAATCAGGTAATTGTAGCAGTTAGCCATGTCTAATTTTATAGCATTACTCATGAGACTTGAATAGTCTATTGATACTTGGCATTTATCACTGTTTCATACAACCTGGGATCAGAAGTATCAATAATTTTCTAGACAAATTTTAAGCACATTTACATTTACATAAATATGATCCTGGATTGTCATAACAAACTTAATCAGTTGAATACAGTATGTTTGAAGATAATATGTTAAATACATATTTCAAATACGTTTATGTTATACTCCATATAAATAGTTGTGTCCTAAGCAAGAGGAAAGTTGTTTTTAGAACAGTGATATCAGGGACGCCTGGGTGGCTCAGTCATTTAAGCATCTGACTCTTGCTATTGGCTCAGGTCACTATGGGCTCAGGTCGTGATCTTGAGGTTTGTGAGATCAAGCCCCGTGTCAGGCTCCATGCTGAGTGCGGAGCCTGTTTAGGATTCTCTCTCTCCCACTCTCTGCCCCTCCCCCGCTCATGCTCATTCTCAAAATAAATAAATAAACATTACAAAAAGAGAACCGTGATATCAAATTTTGTTCTTCTCTGTATCTTCCTGTGTAGCTTCTGGAAGCTACTGTTCAAGGCTTCATTCAAACTCTTTCCATATTGATTCAAACTCAGTCCATGCAGATTTGTAGAAACATTTCTTCCCCAAGCAGCTTTCACCAAAAGCCTCCTGTCGTTTCTGAAACAAATGACAACAAGAAAAATAAGTTGTCTGTCTGTATTAGTTACCTACTGCTGCTATAACAAATTATCCCAAATTAGTGGTTTAAAACAAAACACGTTTATTATTTTATAGCTTTGGATATCAGAAGTCCAAAATGGGTCTCAGGATTGGATTTATTCTGGAGGCTCTCGGGAAGAATCTGTTTTCTTGCCTTTTTTAGTTTCAAGAGACTACCTGCATTCCTTGGTTTGTGGCCCCTCTGACATCTTCCAGCAGCTTAGCATCTTCAGCTTTCTCTCTCTATCTCTTCTTCTCTCTCTTTCTCTCTCTCTGGCCTCTTCATCCATCATCATATCTCCTTCTTGGATTCTGACCCTCCTGTCTCACTCTTATAAGGACACTTGTGATTACATTCGTCCCAACCAGATAATCCAGGATAATCTCTCCATCTCTAGATCTTTCACTTAATCACCCCTGCAAAGTCCCTTTTGCCATGTAAGGTAACATACTCAGAAGTCTCAGGGATAAGGACATAGATATCTTTGAGGGGCCATAATTCTGCCTACCACATTGCTATTAGGGCCATTCCCTTCATACTGCAATTTATAAATGTCCCAAACTAATTAAGAAGGAGGACTTCTATCACTCTACACATTTTCAGGTGATGGTAGAAATATCTTAGTGTTTAAGGGAGAATCTCAAGTCTACCAGCAGAAACTTGAAAAAAATTTTTAAGTTTATTTATTTTGAGAAAGAGAGAGGGGAAGGGAGGGACAGAGAGAGGAAGAGTCCCAAGCATGCTCTGCACTGCCTGCATAGAGCTGATGCGGGCTTGATCTCAGGAGAACCGGGAGATGATGACCTGAGCTGAAATCAAGGGTCCCTTAACCGACTGAGCTTGTAGGCACCCCCAGCAGAAATTTATAATACAGAAATGCAGTGGAGCGAAAAAGTGCTCTCTCCCAGCAATTCACCAGAAGTACGTGCATTTTTGGAGTTGAGATTGAACTTGGGATAATGTTGGATGCCAGAGAAAGCAGGAGAAGAAAAAGATGAAGGAGAAATAGGGGCAGAGAAACCTCTTTGGGTTAGCTGCAAAGAGCGGTTGCATTGAGCCTTCTAAACACCAAATTTGGTTCTGGGAGGGATGAAAGGATGTTAGATGTAACCACCACATTAAACTCAAGGATTCATTTGCTAGTTTGGTGTTGATTCTCCAGAGAGACTCCTTGCTTCACTGATAGTTGGCTTTACCAAGTTGGGTTTTTTTTCCCCCAGCTTCTCTCCAAGGCTTCTGTTGATCCTGATCAACAATCTTCTCCCACTCACCCTAACGCTCTTGGCCTAGTTTTAGTATATTCTTGGGTTTCAAGGAGAACTCATGATTATCAATTAATCCCACTTTCTCTATCTGGTTTGTGTTATTTTCCCTCCTCACCAGCCTACAGAGAAAAGGACATGATTAATTTTGTTCAAACTAGATTCAAGGGCCATAGAGAACTTTATTCTCCACACTACCATATGAGAAAAATTAAAATATACTTTATGCCCAGTGTGGCACCTTGTATTCTGCAAAGATGGCCACAATATCTCCCTTCTCTCTCTTCTTAACTGGCACTCAGTTTAACTGACATGGGAAGATGTAGCCTATATTCTCTCCCTTTTAATCTGGGTGAGTTTGAGACTATGGTGGAATTGACACTATGTGTGACTTCCAAGTCTTGATCATAAAAGACAGCACAGCTTCACCCACGTCATCGTGGGATGCTCACTCTTAGAACCCAGCCACTTTGCGGTGAGGGAGCTCAAGCAGTGACATGGACAGGCCATATGCTGGTGCTCCAGCCAACAGCTCAGCTGAGTTCCCAGCCAACAGCCAGGAAGGACCTCCAGACTTATAAGTGAACAGACCTTCAGATGACGTCAGCCTCAAACTCTCAAGTCACTCCCTGCTGTTTGAGTTTTCCCAAATGAAGCCCCAGATGTCAAGGAGCAGAGACAAGCTGTCTTCACTGCGCCCTCTCTGAATTCCTGACCCATGAGAGCCATAACCAGAGTAAAATGATAGTTGTTTTATGTTAAGCTTGACGCAGCCTATGTCACAGTGAGAGTAACTGGAATATTTGGGTAGATACAAACGTCAAAGGACACAGTCATTCTTGCCAGCAAACACTTAACAAAATTCCTGAATCTTACCATTTTTTTCTCTAGCTTGTTTCTTAAGAATAACAAATGTCTCAACCCCATTAATCTAATCCAGAACTGGCCTTTCCTTCTTCCTCCAACGCGATTCATCTTGTTTTCCAAACTACTCATGTGGTCAGAGCTCAGTGCTCTAGAGATTTCATGAAACCTCATAGAAGCCGGAAACAAATCTCATCGAAGAGGATAGACTGAATCTTCTTCTTAAAATCAATTTTTGTAAAATGTAGTCAATAAGGCAACAAAGCAAAAAGGAAACCCTTTTCCTTAAGTGGGGGAAGTGGCATGGGATTGAGGGGAGAAGGGAAGAACCAGATGACAAAGGTTGAGAGTGAGGTTACAAATGATCCCCAATCAGAAAAAAAAAAAATCCTATTTTTCAGTTCTTTGTGGTTTCCGCATTCTGAGAATATTAGTAACCGTAAATCTATTCAAGCAGAGCCTTCTTTAAATCTATGTTGCTAAGTTAAATCCCCCTCAAAATATCTGCTCGCCGTTCAAAAATATCTGTAGACTCAGAGTTCAGAGAGTAATGGTTTCCTGATAAAGTGTTTTGTGAGATCAGCTATATAGAGGAAGCTATTCGTTATTTCATTCAGCAAATATTTGTGTTGGCTCTGTGGACAGGAGAGATGATAAGATGAGATGATGGTTGAAATGGGCATTTGAGGTGGGGCAGACGCATGTTTCAATCAACCTAAAAATAAAGCCATATGATTTAATTAAGTGCTCCGATGCTGACATCAAGGAATTTGCTTATTCCTCTGCAGAATCATTTAAACTTCTCTTGATTTCTTTGAAACCCTTTTTAAAAACGGAAAGTAAAGAATTGGCTTATTTAGTGCCTCTTGAACGATTACATCAGGCACTTATTCTTTTTAACATCAGCTATTCTTTTGAAAGTCGCTGCTTTTTGATGGATAGCTCAAGAATGCCAAGGCTGGCTTGCATGTGTGGATTGATGGATATAGACTATGATTTTCATAACAATTTATTAACACTTGACTTCACTTAAAAACACAACTTAGAAAAGGCTACGAAAGCATGGACGATTGAAATCCTCTGACATTCTCTAAACCTCAGTATTGCCACTGACCACCTCCTTTCCTGAGCCTTATACCGCAAATGCAATTTGCAAATAGTCTGAGTACTATTTGCCTGCCCTCCTCTCCCTGAGCTGCTGTTGCTGCTGCTGTCACTCAGCAAGAAAAAAGGTGATGTCCCTTTTGATGATGACTAGGGACATGAATAATCATCTTCGTAACACACTGACATCTCTAAGAATGCTTCAGATTGTGTCTCATTGGTTCGATTTCAAGCAGGGGTCAGAACTCCAGAATTATTCACCCATTTAGTCCTTGTAACAATTATTGGGGAAGATACCAGGATTACACCCCCATTTTAAAGAAAAGGAAACAGGCACAGATAGGCTGAGTAACTTGCCTGAAGTCATAGTGAGTGGGAAAGTCAGGATTTGAACTCTGAATTCTGGGTCCTGAGTCCACGGTCTTAGCCATTACACAATGATACTATTGAAAGTCTGTATCCTTCTTTATTTAAAAAGAAAAAACCCAAACTCCACAACAAAACTGCTGATGCATTGGTCTTTGTTCTAGACTCACCTACCCACTAATCGATAGAAGCGATAATTCTAAACTTTTATAGTTAATTTTGACCCAAAGAGCATTAGGACATATTGTTTTGGAGAGTCTGTTCTTGGAAAGGACAGCAGGATCTGGTTTGCACAACAGTTCCCAGTGACACAGTCTGTTTTCAGAAGCCGCCAGGGCCTCTGAAACAAAACCTGAGACAATGTTCTTACCAGAAATATGCAGAGGGCAGGAAATGGCTAACTTCTTATGAACATCTGAAGCAAACTAAGAGGGCTTCTTTGATCACTTATATCATTCCATCATATCTCTATTTATAAGTTCACATATCACCATCTTTGTGGTTGTGCATTTATTGCTAAGGTCAAGTGGGAGGTTCGAAGTAATTATAAGGTAAATATAGTTCATTTATATGGTCGACATATTGCCTTGTAGAATTGCCTTGTCTACATTCTATTGGCCTATGTATACCAGAAAGTATTGTAATACTTTCTTTCAAAATCTCTACCTTCACACACACACACACACACACATACACACACACACACACAAACACACACACGCACATATACACTGTCAGATTTGGGGAAGAAAAAATCGTAATATATTGCCATTTCCTCCATCAAGGGATGGAGGGGTTTGGCGGGTATCCCTGGCTGGCTCAGTCAGTAATGTGACTCTTGATCTCAGGGTTATAAATTCAAGCCTCACATGGGGTGTAGAGATTACTTAGAAATAAAATCTTTAAAAAGAGAGAGAGAGAGAGAGAGAGAGATGAGATTCACTTTTCCTCAAGTTTTTGGGTGACTTGAATCTGGACTTGGCCATGTTACTTGCTTTGTGCATTAAGATGCTAGCAAATGAGGGGCACCTGGGTGGCTCAGTCGGTTAAGTGTCGGACTTCAGCTCAGGTCATAATCTCAATCAGGTCATGATCTCATGGTTCATGAGTTCAAGCCTCACATCAGACTTGCTGCTGTCAACGTGGGACCTGCTTCGAGTTCTTCATCCCCCTCTCCCTCTCCCCCTTCCCCATGCATTCTCTCTCTCTCCCACAAAATAAATAAACATTTATTTAAAACTAAAAAAGACGTTAGCAAATGGGATGCAAACAGAGGCTTGAAAAATACATTGCACTGGGGTTTAACTTGTTGCTGGGGTCTCTTACGCCGTCATGTGAATAAGCCTTGGTTAGCCTGCTAGATGATGAGTGACGTGTGGCTAGTTTGTCCTCTCACCCCAGCTAATCTCAAACCAACATGTGAGTGAACTGCCTCTCCCTACTCCTCCACCTCCAAATCAAACAGCCTCACCAACCACAATTGAGGGAGGCCAGACAATTGAGGGAGGCCATCCTAGACCATCCAGCCCTAGCTTAGCAGGCCCAGACAAACAACATGCCAATTTGACAAGTATAAAAAAGAAGCAGAAATGAGGGATGGAGAGAAAATTCCTTGGTGGCATTTTAAGACTTAAGCATTCCTGATACTCTTGCAGCTGGATGAGTTAACTCTTCCTTGAGTTTCATGAGCCAAAATTTTCCACCTTTTCCCTAAGCAGTTAAAGTTGTGTTTCTATTACTAACTCCCAAATGAATCCTAACTGATATATTCTATTCATTTGCACACACAACTATTATTTATGCAATAAACAGATCTATGATTATTATTTTTTTAAATAGGTTTTATGACCAATGTGCGGCTTGAATTCACAACCCTTAACTCAAGAGTTGCATGCTCAGGGGCACCTGGGTGGCTCAGCAGGTTAAGTGCCCAACTTCAGCTCAGGTTATGATCTCACGGCTCAGCTCATGAGTTGAAGTCCCACTTCGGGCTCTTATGCTGACAGCTCAGAGCCTGGAGGCTGCTTCAGATTCTGTGTCTCCCTCTCACTGTCCCTCCCCAACTCATGCTCTGTCTTTCTGTCTCTCAAAAATAAATAACCATTTAAAAAATTAAAAAAAAAAAAGAAATTAAAAACTTAACTTAAAAAAAAAAAAAGAGTGCATGCTCTGCCAACGGAGCCAGCCAGACACCCCTTGATGATTATTTCCATCCATATGTTGGGTAGCACTTTAAGGACTGTCTTGACTATCTCCTGCTATATAACAAACCACGTCCGAAAACAACGATGATTTTGTCATCTCTCATGGGTCTGTTGGTTGACTGGGATCAACTGGGTGGTTCTTCTGCTGGCCTCATTTGGGGACTCACATGTGGCTATAGTCAGTTGGTGGTTGGGGCAGAGTCATCTGAAGACTAAAGGCTCCATTAGTTGGAACATCCAAAATGGCTTCTAACTTACACAACTGGCATTTCAGGCATCTCTACCTGCCTTTATCTCCACACTGGCCACACCTTGGCCACAGTTTCTCTCTTTCCAGCAGGATAGTTGGACTACTTACATGGTGGCCTAGGGCTCTCTGAGCATGTTCTCAGAGATTAAATTTCCTTGGGACCCAGACTTGGAAGCCACACAGCATCACTGCCACCGCATTCTATTGGCCTATGTATACCAGGCCAGGCACAAAGTCATTCCGGTTTCCAGGAGAGGAAATTAGACTCTTATTTCTTGGTGATAAGAGTGGGAAAGAGGGGTGTCTGGTAGGTGTAGTCAGTAGAACATGCAACACTTGATCTCAGGGTTGTAAGTTCAAGCCCCATGTTGGGTGTAGAGATTGCTTAAAAATAAAATTAAAAAAAAAAAAAGGGTTTTAAAGAAACTGCAGCCATTTTAGCCTACCACAATAACTTTGGGATTTTAACAGATGTTATTTAAATTTCAGCTTCAAGGTGTGTGACATTTAGAGATTCAAGGTATAAGAAAAACCAAACTTTAAAAAAAGTTAAAGGTCAATAAAAATAATTCTCCCTACAGCCTGGTATTTCTGTGTCTACGGATTTCATTCTAAAACTGGCACCTGCCTAAAAAGGTCATTCGGATTTTCTATTAAATATAACTTTCCCCCAAAAGTGAGTTATTTGTGTAACTGCACATTTAATGTTGATCTCCCTTGCTAGACTATGAAGCTTGAGAAAGCAAGGACCACATCCCACTGGCACACTGTGTCTCCCCTGCTCTAGGAGAAGAAGCATGATGTCTGCCAAATGATGAATGCTCCTGAAATATTTCTTGAATGGATGAATGCAGTGATTCCTACCCCAAAGGTGATTTTGCTTCTAGGGGATGATTGGAAAGGTCTGGAGACACTTTTGGATATAACAACTGGACAGAGTGTTGCTACTGACACCTTGAGGGTAGAGGCCAGGGGCACTGCTAAATATCCTACAATGCACATTACAGCCCCCTACAACGAATAATTATCAGGCCCAAAATGTTAATAGTGCTGAGTTTAAGAGACCCTGAATGAATGGCTAGGAGGTGAAAATGATTGTGTTGTCATAGCCCAGTCAACTGGGCGTCTACTGGGCCATAGATTTCCCATTTTTTTCTGCATGATCCCAGTTGATTACCCCTGGTTTCCATATGGTAACATGGTTCCATGGGATTGGGGGGGGGGGGGGGGGGGAGAGTGGATCATAGTCAGGACTGGAAGCCCATGCATAGCCCATACCAGCCACCTCCTCCAGGGGTCCTCACTGTCCTCCTTCTGTTCCAGTTTAGGAGTGTTATCCTGAATTGAATATGTTGACCACATGATATACTGAGTATCTTACATTTGCCCCTCTGAGTCCAACCTCTGCCTTTCTCCTTTCTGTCCTGTGACCTAAAAAGCTGCTAGAAGTCCTTGTAAACTGCTTCAGAGGGCCTCTTCCTTCTGGTTTCCCTTTGGATTCAGCCAAGCAAGGTGATAGCAGAGGGAGAGTAAGGCTGGAGAACTTACTGTCCTGGATTCTTCTGTGCTGGTGGCTGTTATTGGCTGCATTCTTCTCTTGGAAACCAGAGCTTCTCCCAGGAGGCTGCCACTCTCTTTAACTATAACTATGACTGCCTATTGATCCTTCAGGCCTGCAGTGTGCATGACTTCTCACCCTTCTAGTCTCACTGCCCTGCACCATCTGTTGTGGTTTCCCTTAACCTGTCCACATCTTTGTAAATAGTCTATGAAACTCTCAGTTACCCCATTTGCATTTGACATCAGTTTCCTTCTGGGAAATACACTGGGAGTTGCAAGATAGCCACATGCATATCTTCAAGGAAGACTGGCCATCTATAAAGACATGTCCCTGGTCTCACCCCTTGGTTTTGATCATCTTGGATACCAACAGCCACCCTAAGCAAGCTGAGTACACCATGCCCCTTCGGATTATGAATAATCCATGGTGTTACTACAGTGTGAGTTGAATCCTACAGTCCATCCTCCTCCCTTTCCTTACTACCCACCATTGTATCTCAACACTTTACGTCCCAGGCTCAACCAAAACGAAGTTTTTCCCTTTACCCAAGCGTGTCATGCTACTGAGGCTGGCAAGCACCAGGATCAGCTCCCTGCTGAATTGTGACATATTGACTCTGAATGACTCAAGCTTTCATGGGTCAGCTTTGCCCAGCTCTGAACTCTGGGCATCTGCCTGCTGGCGTGAAATGTGTTGCAGCTTTGCTAGGAATGACTGTCTATCTAGCCCCTGAGCCTCTGCCTCTCTCTGCAGCTTATATATGGTGTGATACCTGTTATCGTTACTTTCCAATGTGTTGTCCTTACAGATTCCCAACATTATCAGATGCCTTCTTTGGATCTTCATAGGCTATTCAAGTTTATCTGAGACAGGAAAGAAGAAAAGAACTAATTTCTATAGCTACGTGTCATATCTTGCTTTAGCAATTACTATTGCTGCATAAAAAGAAGTATCTCCAATTTTAGCAGTTTAGAACAATGACTGTATTCTGTCTGCAGGTACCGTGGGTCAGGATTTCAGGTAGAATGGGAGTGATTTGTCTGTTCTTTCTGATGTCTGGAGTCTCAGCAAGGAGTGTGACTGGACAGCTGGGTCTGGAATGATTTGGTATTCCATTCACTCAGCTGTCTGACTTCCGGGCCAGGCTGACTCAAAGACTGGGATTGCCAACCAGAAGGCTCATGTGTGGCTTTGCTATCTGCTACCCATGGCAGCCTTGGCATTGTCAGAATTCTTACATAGTAGCCCAAGCCTCCAAGAGTGGCTTTTCCAATGAACAAGGCAGAAAATGCATAGCCTTTTATGAACCAGCCTCAGAAGTCAAACAGCAAAGGAGCCTGGGTGGCTCAGACGGTTAAGCGTCCAACTCTTGGTTTTAGCTCAAATAATGATCTTGAGGTTCAAGCCCCATGTCGGGCTCTGTGCTTATGGCACGGAGATTTTCTCTCTCCCTCTCTCTCTGCCCTGCCCCTGTTCGCACATGCTCTCTCTCTCTCTCAAAGTAAATAAGCTTGGAAAAAGAAGTCAAACAGCATCCCTTCTGCTGTGTGCCACTTGCTGAAGCTGCCATAAACCTCCACAACCATCACCCCATTCACAGGGAAGATAACTGGACTGCACCTCTTGATGAGAGAGTGGTGAGGTCCCACTGGAGAGAAAGAAGTAAGACAGGAGGTATTGTTCAGCAGTCTTTGGAAAGTGCCATCTGCCCAAAGAACCTTAAAAGCAATTGTTTCTTTTAATCCAACAACTCTGAAAGACAAGTGGCAGTTCTCCCATTTTACAGACGAGAAAACAGAGTCAAAGAGGGTGAGGAACTTGCTCAAAGAGAAAGTGGCAGGGGCGCCTGGGTGGCGCAGTCGGTTAAACGTCCGACTTCAGCCAGGTCACGATCTCGCGGTCCGTGAGTTCGAGCCCCGCGTCAGGCTCTGGGCTGATGACTCAGAGCCTGGAGCCTGTTTCCGATTCTGTGTCTCCCTCTCTCTCTGCCCCTCCCCCGTTCATGCTCTGTCTCTCTCTGTCCCAAAAATAAATAAACGTTGAAAAAAAAATTAAAAAAAAAAATAAATAAAAAATAAAAAAAAAAAAGAGAAAGTGGCAGACAGGAATCAAGGCTGATCATTGAATTCTAAGGGCCACCTTCAAAAATATACCATGATTATGTGTGTGTATAAATATAAATATACACAACATATGAATGTGTGTTTAAATTACGATGTCTCCTGCAAAGCAGAAGCACTTTTGTAATACTGAAATCATGTTTAGGGGCCTTTCCCTGACTTAAATATAGTATTAAAGATCTAGATTTCCATGTTTCCCCTGGCTTCCTTTTCATGTACCTACTGGCAATTTGTACGTTTTCTTTGGAAAAATGTCTATTCAGATCCTATGCCCATTCATTAATCACATTGTTTGGTTTTTTGTTACTGAGTTCTTCATATATTTGGGGTAATAACTCCTTATCAGATATATGATTTGCAAATATTTTCTCCCATTGGGTAGGTTGTGTGTGTGTGTCTTTTCATTGTATGTGTGTGTCTGTGTGCGTGTAAGCAGGCCTCACACTCAGTGTGGAGCCCAATGTGGGGCTTGAACTCATGACCCTGAGATCAAGATCTGAGCTGAGATCAAGAGTCAGATGCTCAACCAACTGAGCCACCCAGGTGCGCCATCTTTTCATTTTGTTGATGGTTTCTTTTGCTATACAGGTTTTTAATTTCCATGAAGCTTCTTTATGACTGAAGTACAGAAATATCTAAATGGCAAGGTTGATTGACGGGATAGGAGCCAATAGCAGATTTAACCAAGTAATACTGAACTGCCTCTCATCCCAGAGGACCAGACACATTACACATACCTTTTCCAAGGTGATAGTATGAATATAGAAAGTTATACGTGCTTATAAGATGTGAGAAGAATCTAAGAAATTGAAACTCGAAGGTAACATATAAAGAAACAAAAATCTTTTAAAGACTTTTAATGTTTTTTATTTACTTTTTTTTAAATTTTTTTTAACGTTTATTTATTTTTGAGACAGAGAGAGACAGAGCATGAACGGGGGAGGGGCAGAGAGAGAGAGGGAGACACAGAATCTGAAACAGGCTCCAGGCTCTGAGCTGTCAGCACAGAGCCTGACGCGGGGCTCGAACTCATGGACCGTGAGATCATGACCTGAGCCGAAGTTGGACGCTCAACCGACTGAGCCACCCAGGCACCCCAGTTTTTTATTTACTTTAAGAGAGAGAGAAAGAAAGTGAGAGCACAAGCTGGGGGTCAGAGTGAAAGAGAGAGAATCCCAAGTCGGCTCTGCTCTGTCAGCGCAGAACCCAAGGTGGGGCTCGATCTCAGGAACCATGAGATCATGACCTGAGCCGAGATCAAGAGTTGGATGCTTAACTGACTGAGCCCCTAGAAACGAATGTTTTATTATTTTTTAAATTGCTTAATGTTTATTTATTTTAGAGAAAGAGCACAAGCAGGGAAGGGGCAGAGAGAGAGGGAGACACAGAATGGAAGCAGGCTCCAGGCTCTGAGCGGTCAGCACAGAGCCCAACGTGGGGCTCGAACCCATGAACCACAAGATCATGACCTGAGCCGAAGTCGGCTGCTCAACCTACTGGGAAACAAATGTTTTAAAAGTCTTTGCGGAGTGACTGGTGCAGGAATTCTCTCTCCCGCTGAGTGAGAGATCAGATCAAATGGTGAAGGATTTGAGGAGCTGTGGTTGCACGGATCTTCCATAGAAATCTGAATTTCTGATAATGTCAAAACATGTGGAAAATCATAATACTTCCTTATGTGGCATGTCCTATTTGGAATACTTCTATTTCTTTTCCTTGTTATGAGAGATGAAAGGAACAAAATTTTCGAGGTTTGCCTTTGCAATCAGCTCTGCTTTTAGTAGGCTACTCAATATACGGTCGGTCTCCACACAAAAACACGGATGAATCTTACAAGCACCCTACAGAGCAAAAGAAACCAGACACAAAATGGTGACACGCCAAGTTGCTTCATTCATATAAAATTTTAGAATAGGCACAATTAATCACTGATCATAAAAATCAGAACCCCTTGCTTGCAATTCTCTAACACTAGCTTTCCAACAACAATTTGCCAGGGAGAACATATTTTCAAATTTCAAACTCTGCCTCGCTTCGGAGGCTTCTTAGTAATAGGGTTCAACTTCTTTACGGGAACACTCCAGGTTCCAGGGAAAACGGAGCTAACTGCCTGTTGTCTCCAAAGTGCTGGGTGGATATGGTATTTCCTCTTCCAGAACCTCTTCCTAGTTCTTGCAGATCAGTGTGTCCTCCTAATCCCTGCCTCACCTCCTCTCCAGGACAGACTTCCTTCCAGAGTCTCTCCACTCCAGTCTGCAGTGTGGACTGGCACAGCCAGAAACCAAAATAACAAGGGGCTATGGCAGTACTGGGAACACAGGAAGATCTGCAGCCCTGAATACCAACCAGCAGAACCTTAGGTTCAAATCACTTGCTGTCTGAAACATTGTCTCAGTCTGGGTTCTCCCCAAAGCAGACCCTGAGACTGTAACAGCACTGCAGCCAGTCTTACGGGTTAATTTGCTTCAACTTTGTGCACTCCTTGCCAGCAGACCTAAGTCCCTTGATCTGTGATTCCCTTACTTTGACATTTGCAGCCCACTGGCCTTGAGGAGCGAAGGACCAAACTTTCCCAGAAGATAAGGCCTGACTACATGCGAAAACAGCTGCCACGGATGCCAGCATGTGTATTCAGGGTCATGTCGACATACGACTAACTGCCCAGATCCTGCACACAACCTCCCGCCCTTTCCCTGTAAAACCGTCTGGCTCCTGCTGGACAGGAAAGGGGGTCTTCCAGCTGTTAGTTCACCACCTTCCCAGGTTCATGAATAAAACAAGTTTCCCTTTCCCACTGTCACTTATCTCTCAAGTATCGATCTTGAGCGGCAAACAGCTGAACCTTAGTCTGGAACCGGTTCTCTGCCTGCTAACAAAACAGGGTCTTGGGTGCAGGTTGTTAACTCCAGGAAGCTCAGTAAAGGGGAGAGGGAAAAGCCATGAAAGAGTAAATTAATAAGCAAGTCATAACTTAGGGCAAACTGGGTTCAGTTCTATGGGAACCTCCTAAGAAACTGGGTAGAACACGCTTCAAAAACAGCACGCTGAGGGAGCTGGGGGTTGTATGCACTGTTAACGGACAAAACGTCCATATGACCCCCAATTCTCATGTTGAAGCCCTGGTCCTGAGCATAGCTGTATTTGGATTTGGGACTGGATGGAAGTAATTAAGGCTAAATGAAGACATAAAGGTGGGGCCCTGGTCTGATAGGATTAGAATCCTTCTAAGAGGATTTCCTCTTAGAGCCTGCTTACCTGCTCTGTCTCTGTCTCTTTCTCTCTCTCTCCCTCTTCGTCTATGTACATTTGCTGAGAAAAGGCCATGTGAGGGCGTAGGACAAAGGCAGCCATCAGCAAGTCATAAAGAGAGCCCTTACCAGAAATCAAATTGGCCAGAACCTTGACCTTGAACTTCCAATGTTCGGAATTGTGAGAAATTTTTTTTTGTTTTTTTGAAAAATTTTTTGGTTTGTTTTTAAATAGACTTTCCTGTCACTAAAATTTCTGTTTTTTAAGCCATGCACTCTGTGGTATTTTGTTATAACAGCCCAGTGCAGACTGAGGCATGCACTATCTTTCATTCTCAATGATTAAGGGTTGCTGTTGAGCGCACTGAAGGTGGCTTCAGGTGGGAAATTTTGTAAAAGTATGCAAAACTTTCCATCCTGGCTGCCAGCGAACTCAGAGGTTAGCCAAGGGAATATGGAAAAGCCACACAATATCTGCTATACCATTGTTTCCAATCTTTGACTTAGAAATGCTGCTGCATTGACTATCCTTGTACATATGCCATTTTGCAAGTGTTAAAGAATAAACTAGGGGGGCGCCTGGGTGGCGCAGTCGGTTAAGCGTCCGACTTCAGCCAGGTCACGATCTCACGGTCCGTGAGTTCGAGCCCCGCGTCAGGCTCTGGGCTGACGGCTCAGAGCCTGGAGCCTGTTTCTGATTCTGTGTCTCCCTCTCTCTCTGCCCCTCCCCCGTTCATGCTCTGTCTCTCTCTGTCCCAAAAATAAATAAACGTTGAAAAAAAAAATTAAAAAAAAAAAAAAAAAGAATAAACTAGGGACAAATTTGTACAATCAAATGGCGTGGGCATTGTAAACTGTGATTGATATGACCAAATTATTCTCCCAAAAGATCATATCAATTTATATTCCACCTGCAATGTCTGTTTCTGTAGCGCCTCTCTAACACATTTTATCAGACGTTTTGATCTTGCCAGTGAAGTAGGTAGAACACAGTGTCTCATTGTGATTTTTCACCTGTAAACTTCTTTTGAATCAGTGTAGTAGAGTGTGAGACAAAGGTAGGGGAAGGAAATTTTCCTGCTTCATTGGCAACCTTAGTTCATATATCATTTCTTCACTGAAGGCATGGATCCGTCAGCAACCTCAAAGATTGTTGTGTCTTTGACTGGGTTGGGGCAGGAAGGAAATCTCCCTAAGTATACTCTGGTCCAGGTATCACTTGATCTTGGAAGTAGCCATGGTAACAATGACAACAGCAACAAAGGCAGCAGAAGTAGTTTCAAGGCATCAAAGGCCTTGGTGCAGATTAAAGCCCAGGAAACACAGTGAGGGTGGGGTTGAGGAGTGATCGTACATGCCACGCCAAAGCTATGTTTGTGAGCTAGCCTAAGTTACTCCAGCCCGCTGCCAGAAGAGATGAGATCAGAGACAGAGATAAGGCATGTGTGCTGTTACCTTGTTCCTGTATTTTTGTCTCTGCACTGGGTCCACAGTTATTTTGCCAGGCTTCATCAAAGACACTATATTCTTTTAGAAGACATAAGGACCATAACATTCAAGCAGTTGAAAAACATTATTTGTTGTCACCTCCACTATTCCTATAAACAAATCAGAAATGGGATGGCCATATGGAATGCTGGGGAGATCATAAGGCTGATTGTGGGGAATTTAGCAGTAGAAAAATTTGGGAGAAATGGGACCTATGGACCGAGGGCTATATATGGATAGAGCTGTACAGTGAGAATTCCCTCACAAAAGTTCTGGGCTAAAGGGGCGTCTGGGTGGCTCAGTCGGTTGAGCGTCCGACTTCGGCTCAGGTCATGATCTCACAGTTTGTGTGTTCGAGCCCCGCGTTGGGCTCTGTACTGACAGCTCAGAGTCTGGAGCCTGCTTCGGATTCTGTGTCTCCCTCTCTCTCTGCCCCTGCCCCATTCATACTCTGTCTCTCTCAAAAATAAACATTAAACAAAATTTTTTTAAAAAGTTCTATGCTAAAAAATTATGCGACTTTGCTTCTGGTAGGTGTGGCCAGGGAATTCAAGCTAACTCTTGTACTGTGCACAATTTGAAAGCAGGTTGGTATATGAATATACATTTAAATCATCGATGAGTTATCAAGAGAGTAAAGAATTACTGAGCCAAAATCTAAGGTAAGGCAATAATCTAGAAAGGTAAGTGTGGTGCTCAGAACTATTTTTGCCTCTAGATCATTTGCTGATTTGAAAGTAACAGCTACAGGACTGAGCTGTGATTCTGACAGTGTCCAAGGGTGAGAAGAACAAAAGTCAAAGCTCAGAGGCTGCCCAAGGAAAGAAGAGCAAGTATAAATAAACATTCAACGTATGAAACAAAAATAATAATGTCTTAGGAGGTCTTAAAAATATAGAATTAAAATATAAAGAGAAACAATCGCTTTAATGGGATGATGGGATTAGGTGTTCAATGATTTCAGATTTGCAATAACAAAGTTAGGCTATTTTAAATTCAAGTTTGGTTGTATTTTTTTTTAAGATCTTTTTATTTTCTTATTTTTATTTTATTTTTTTAAGTGATCTCTACACCCAGCGTGGAACTCAAACTTATGACCCTGAGATCAAGAGTTCCATTCTCTACCGATTGAGCCAAAAAGGAGCCCAAGTTTGTTTTGTTTGTTTTGTTTGTTTGTTTTGTTTTGTTTTTAATGTTTTTACTCATTTTTGAGACAGAGAGAGACAGAGCATGAGCAGGGGAGGAGCAGAGAGAGAGGGAGACACAGAATCCGAAGCAGGCTCCAGGCTCTAAGCTGTCAGCACAGAGCCCGATGTGGGGCTCGAACTCACACACTGTGAGATCATGACCTGAGTCGAAGTCGGACGCCCAACCGATTGGGCCACACAGGCGCCCCCCAAGTTTGTTTTTTTTATTTTTTTTAATTTTTAAAATGTTTTTATTTATTTTTGAGACAGAGAGAGATAGAGCATGAGCAGGGGAGGGGCAGAGAGAGAGGGAGACACAGAATCCAAAGCAGGCTCCAGGCTCCGAGCTGTCAGCATAGAGCCCAACGCGGGGCTCGAACTCACACACCGCGAGATCATGACCTGAGCCAAAGTCGGACGCTCAACCCACTGGGCCACCCAGGCGCCCCATCAAGTTTGTTTTTTTAAAGTAAAAGTGTTTTTATAGCTATAAGGACACATACATAAAAATCAGGGAGCAAATCCAATTTGGTTTGATTAAACATTCTTTCAAAAAGACACAGACTTGTTATGTATAGTCTTGTCAACTTTAACATCCATTATTAGGAATTTAGGGATGGGATAAAAGACAAATAAGACGTTAAAAAACAAACAAACAAACAAACAAACAAAACCAGAATATCGGAATACATGATAGACCATTCACAATCACCAATGTTCAACAAAAGAATAACATACCACCTAAGCAGCCTAACAGACAAAGCCCAGGCTGACCTTGAATCCTGTTCTTTCCCCTTGATGCCAACCCTTCCCTGACTTCACATTCTCTAGAGACACGTCCCCATACTAATTAAGGGATTATATTCAGTTTCTCTTCAGAAACTTGTGCTATTATAAAAGTCCGTTTTTAGTGACACACAAAGCCGCAGAGAAGCCCAGAATCTCTAGGGCTTCGGGGGAGAGTTGACTTGCCAGATATCAGTGGCATTTCTGAGCCTGCTGCCTGCTTATTCCTGGAAGTCTGGGTGGTGTTGCCAGCCAGGGGTATCTTATTCATTCTGTCCTCCCCTCTCTGATGCGTGCTTTTTTCCATGCTGATCACATTACAGGGGTGTTCTATTTTGGGCTAACCTTGAATGACTTAGGTTCTTTTGCTAATACAGAATCGAACAATTGGTTTGCTTCCATTCTGATTTACCTGTTCCCATCAGGAGAGCGGATCATCAGAAGGACACTTACAACATATAGTGGGAAAGCCAAAAGATCCCTCTGTTTTCAAGAAAGACAGCTCTGTCCCAGCCCGTGTGCAACAGATCACCCGTACCCCCAAAATTTGCATGTGCCATGATAATGTGCACCCTTCCTTTTTCAAGGTACTGAGTTGATTCAGGCAAACATCATCTGATGACGGGTAACTGCAGTTGGAAGTTGT
Organism: Lynx canadensis; assembly: GCF_007474595.2. Taxonomy (NCBI): domain Eukaryota; kingdom Metazoa; phylum Chordata; class Mammalia; order Carnivora; family Felidae; genus Lynx; species Lynx canadensis. The sequence goes on along the minus strand of NC_044305.1, from coordinate 31,536,922 downwards.
CAGCTCCTCCTCAACTTACCACGTAAGGGAGTAGAATTGTCTCATTCCCAAGCTTTCTGGAGCTTCCCTTGACATCTCAGAACAGTTGGCCTCACAAGCTTTTCCTCCCTTTGCCTTTTGCCCCTGTGCTCTAAGCACTGTGTGAACTTGATGCAACCCACTTGCCCATGGTCTTCTTTTTTTGTTTTTAAGGTGTATTTGTTTATTTTTGAGAGAGAGAGAGAGCGCTCGAGCAGAGGAAAGGCAGAGAAAGAGAGGGAGACACAGAATGTGAAGCAGGCTCCAGGCTCTGAGTTGTCAACACAGAGCCTGACATGGGGCTCGAACTCATGAACTGTGAGATCATGACCTGAGCTGAAGTCAGACGCTTAACCGACCGAGCCACCCAGGCGCCCCTTGACCATGGTCTTCTAATATCCCCTTCCACCCTTGTTTTCCCTAGGCCAAGTTCTAGCACTCAGTCAGGTTTAGGGATCTCTGTGAAACTGCAGCTTGAGAACAGGTGGGAAGGTGACTTATTCGGTAACGTTTCCTGTATGGTTCTCTTTCCCCACAGAAATCCTTCGAAATCTTTCTGGTGGGAAAAACATTTAGTCCCAAACTCTGGTCAAGGTGAAGTCAAATTTTTAGAATGATAGTTCAAGATTTTTTACTGAATTCAGGATACAGTTAGATTTGTTCATCTTTTCTGAGAATAATTTATTGAACTAATTACACTGTACAAATCACTTTAGGATTAAAAGAAGCCAGAGCACCTGGCTGGCTCAGTCAATGGAGCATGCAAATCTTGATCTCAGGGTTGTGAGTTTGAGCCCCACATGGGGTATAGAGATTACTTAAAAATAAAACCTTTTGAGGGGGGAATGCAAGCTGGTGCAGCCACTCTGGAAAACAGTATGGATGTTCATCAAAAAATTAAAAATATTACTACCCTACAACCCAGAAATTGCACTGCTATGTATTTATCCAAGGGATATGGGTATGCTGTTTCAAAGGGACACATGCACCCCCATGTTTTAGCAGCACTATCAACAATAGCCAAAGTATGGAAAGAGCCCAAATGTCCATCGATGGATGAATGGATAAAGAAGGTGTGGTGTATTTATACAATGGAGTATTACTCAGCAATCAAAAAGAATGAAATCTTGCCATTTGCAACTACGTGGATAGAACTAGAGGGTATTATGCTAAGCAAAATTAGAGAAAGACAAATATCATATGACTTCACTCATATGAGGACTTTAAGATACAAAACAGATGAACAGAAGGGAAGGGAAGCAAAAATAATATAAAAACAGGGAAGGGGACAAAACATAAAAGACTTAAATTTAGAGAACAGAGGATTGTGGAGGGGTTGTGGGGGGGGGTGGGCTAAATGGGCAAGGGCATTAAGGAATCTACTCCTGAAATCATTGTTGCACTATATGCTAACTAATTTGGATGTAAATTAAAAAAATAAAATTAAGTATTATGTTGAAAAATAAATACATTAATTAATTAGTTAATTAATTAATAAAAACTGGAAAAAACTTTTTTTTAATTTTTTAATGTTTATTCATTTTGGAGAGACAGAGCGTCAGTGGGGGAGGGGCAGAGAGAGAGGGAGACAGAATCAAAAGCAGGTTCCAGGCTCTGAGTTGTCAGCACAGAGCTCGACGCAGGGCTCTAACTCCCAAACTGTGAGATCATGACCTTAGCTGAAGTCAGATACTTAACCAACTGAGCCACCCAGGTGCCCCAAAAATAAAACCTTAAAAAAAAAAAGAAGTCAAGAAGAGTTTGGTCGGGTAATGTAGCATTGACTTAATGTCTGTTGGTTGTCACCAAATAGTAGTGATATTGCCAAATCGTTAATAATAAATTGATTCAACTATACTCTGAATAAAATCTGTATTACAATCTTGTAATAAATGGTGTGCATCCACACATGGTATATAACTAACATTTATTACTATATATATTACAAGACATGATATACAATATAAAGTTGTTATGGCAGACTCAAGAACCATGGGTCCATAATAGAAGAGAAAGCCAGAATTCAGAGGTAATAGGATGCCAAGGACAGAAAGAGTCAATTTCTTAAACTTTCCTATTTTTTAGTCTTCCTGAGACAGTGCAGCTGTAGAGGTGGATTAACCCACCAAGAATGTACCAGCACGAACTGCAGGCTTTCCAGCAAGGATGCAGCCGACAACTGTAATATCATCTTCTTTTCACTGATCAGGTAACTGATAGAGAGGTTAAGTAGATCCCCGAAGGTTTTACACCACGAGTCGGTGACAAAACCAGGAATAGAACCAAGTGGCATGCAACACTGAGCGGGGATGTGCCAGGTACCTCTTCTGTGAATTGGCAGCCTTGCAATATTCTGAATATGAGCCTTTTTTTTTCAACCATCTGTCACCACACAACACTATTTTAATATCATTGACTATATTCCCTATGCTGTATAATGATTTATTCCTTCCGTAGCTGGAGTCTATACCTCCCACACTTTACCTAGTTTACCCATGCCCTCTACCCCCTCTTTTCTTGCAACCACCCATTTGTTCTCTGTGTTTATGGGTCTGTTTCTGCTTTGTGTTTGTTTATTCGCTTGATTTTTTTTAACTTAAAAAATTTTTTAAATGTTTATTTATTTTTGAGAGAGCACCAGTGGGGAAGGGATGGAGGAGGGGGGGGAGTGTGGGGGAGTGGGGACAGAGGATCCGAAGCAGCCTCCGTGCTGACAGCAGTAACCTAATGCGGGGCTTGAACTCACAAACTGTGAGATCAAGACCTGAGCCGAAGCCTGATGCTCAACCAACTGAGCCACCCAGACGTCCCTGTTTTGTTTTTTAGAGTCTGCAGAGAAGTGCAATTCTACGTTTGTCTTTTCTCTGTATGACTTATTTTACTTAGCGTAATACCATCCACGTTGTCACAAATGGCCAAGATCTCATTCTTGAATATGACTTTTTTCATACATTCTGAATGTTAATATAACCCTTTGTTTTTTGGACTGTTCTTCTCCAGAGACTGCCATTTTTGTATACAGGGAAAAAAAAGCACATAAAACCCACAGGCAAGGGCTTTTTCTGAAGGCACAGCTCTTAGGAGTAGAAAGACTTCAGCTAAATCAGTCTTGGCCTCCCACACCAGTGTTTGTCCTGGTGAAATCAGATTTAAAGTTAACTCAGAATCAGCCCTAAAGGTTAAAAAAAGAGAGAGAGAGCCCACTCACTGCATTTCGTTCTTCAACAGTGCAGACAGCTTATGGTCTGAAACCAACATTACAGGAAAGCTACATTCTAGTAGAACCACATTTTTTTTTAACTCCTGTCTATGCCCAATGTGGGGCTCAAACTCACGGCCCTGAGATCAAGAGTCAGATGCTCTACCAACTGAGCCAGCCTGGTGTCCTTAGTAGAGCCGCATTTAAGAAAGTTGTCCCTTCCAGGGGTGCCTGGGTGGCTCAGTCAGTTAAGCGTCCAACTTCAGCTCAGGTCATGATCTCAAGGTTTGTGAGTTCGAGTCCCACGTTGTGTTCTGTGCTGACAGGTCAGAGCCTGGAGCCTGCTTCAGATTCTGTGTCTCCCTCTTTCTCTGCCCCCCCACCCCTGTGCTCATTCTCTGTCTCTGTCACTCAGAAATAAATAAACGTTAAAAAAAAAAAAAAAAGTTTTCCCTTCCAGCTAGTGTCATGGTCCCTGTCCTCATGTGTACTATCCTAGGCACATGTGAGTACTGGTAAAATGTGGGTGTGTTCATGTTTTGGTAAGCCCAGTTCCTTGTCACTATGTCCTCCATCTCTGTGATTCTATGTGTGGTACCCAAGTGTGCTCAGAGTTCAGTAGGTTGCTGCAGACTGAGATTCATAACACCCAACCTTTCCGGATCTCAGATGGCTGAATTGCAGTCTCTACCCACCCTCTGGGGATCCTCTCTTCTTCCAAATGAGGAAGCTGAAAGGAGGCACCTTCTAGCTTGATTATATCCCGAGTCAACCATCTTCCTCAGGTATAATGAGCACCAAACAAGCCAGCTGAGAGAAATAACTGGGAGCATGAGTTTTGTAGCAGATCTGGGTTCGAATCCAACCCCTGTCACTTACTAGCCATGAGACATTGGACAAGTTACTTAAATTTCTCCAGGGTCCTGGTTTGGATTCCCTGGAAACAGACCTTGAGGCCCCTAAGAATTTTCCCAACCACAGGGCAAGGGAAGTTGGTTCTTTATCAGCAATTGATGGAGGGCTGCTTGGGGGCAGGGAGAGCATTGATTCCTTGGCCCTTCTGGTTGTTTCCCTTCCCTACCCCTGCCCCCATATGAGTAGGACAGACTCTGGCAGCTAGAGAAAACCCTCAGGCAAATAACTGTAAGTGTGGCAGTTGAAAATCTAACCCTGGGCCCAGAAATGGTAAAGCACAAGGGGAGATAGCCAGAACCCAGACTGTATATGCCACACCCAGCTGCATTTCCACTATCTCTAAAAGCCGCCTCACAGGGCCTGCACATAGTGGCCCTTCAGCCTATAGAAGCTCTACTATTACAGCAAGAATAGGGTGGGGTAGTTGCAAGAAGTGTGGTGAACCAGATAATTACCTCTCCAAAGAGGTCCATATCGTAATCCACAGAACCTGTCAATATACGACCTTACATGGAAAAAAAGGGACTTGGCGGATGTGATTAAATGAAGGATCTTGAAATAGAAAGGTTATCCTGGATTATCCAGCTGGCTTCAATATCCTCCCTCCGTGTAAGAGGGAGGCAGGAGGGTCAGAATCAAAACAGAAAATGTGGCTTTGGAAGCAGTGGGGCCAGGAGCCAAAGAATGCAGGCTGCTCCGGCATCTGGAAAAGGTGAGGAAACAGAATCTCCCCTGGAGCCTGCAGAAGGAACACAGCCTTGCCGATCCATGGTAAACTTCTTTTAAAAGTTTTTTTTTTCAACGTTTTTTATTTATTTTTGGGACAGAGAGAGACAGAGCATGAACGGGGGAGGGGCAGAGAGAGAGGGAGACACAGAATCGGAAACAGGCTCCAGGCTCCGAGCCATCAGCCCAGAGCCTGACGTGGGGCTCGAACTCACGGACAGCAAGATCGTGACCTGGCTGAAGTCGGATGCTTAACCGACTGCACCACCCAGGCGCCCCATTAAATGAATTAAACAAGGAGGCCTTTTGCTGGGTGGTCCTAATACCTCAGCAGTCTGCTGTAAACAAGCCAAAAGCTAAACCTGTACATGCCTCAAGGTTAGAGAATTGAAACCAATTGCAGTCAGCTAGGCTCTCTCAAATAAGTCAAATGCTGAAGTCACAGCCAATCAAATGATGTTCTTGCTTGCTTCCACCTTGGCTTTGTAAAAGACTCTCAGTTCCTATCGGTACAACGCTTCTACGAACTTCTGGTTTGGCACGGCTCAATTCGAATCCATTTTTGCTCTAACTCTTAACATTTCAATATGCCCCACGTTATCTTTCCTGACCTGCAGAGCCGTAAGATGATAAATCTGTGTTGGTCGTAGCCACCAAGCTTGTGGCAATTTGTCACAGCAGCCATCGGAAACTAATACAGAAGGGTACACCAGGGATAAGAATAACTAACAGGAGGGGTGCCTGGGTGGCTCAGTTGGTTGAGCATCTGACTTCGGCTCAGGTCACGATCTCACGGTTCATGAGTTCGAGCCCCATGTCGGGCTCTGTGCTGACAGCTCAGAGCCTGGAGCCTGCTTCGGATTCTGTGTCTCCCTCTCTCTCTGCCCCTCCCATGCTTGCACTTTGTCTCTCTCCAAAATAAATAAACATTTAAAATAAAAAAAATTTAAAAAGCTAACACACAATAATATTTCCTTTGAGCTGGCACTAAGTGCCATAAGTATCTTGACTCCTTTCATTCTTAAACCAACCGTAATATATTTGCTACATGGACTGTAATTCACTTTGCCATATTAAATGTCCTTTTATACCTTTTCTTTTCTATAGCTTAATGATAAAAAGCTTTACATTAATGTTATCATTATGGGTTTCCTAATGCACTCAATCAGTTCTCTTCTGGGAAAATATCTGATGGCAGAAACTTCCTCTCCCTGACAACCAGAGAGTGGAGGCTGACACGGTTCCACTGGAGGCAGGTTGAATAAAAATTGGCCTCGGTGCCTTTAAGTCCCCCTGATTACAAACAGATGCTTTTTATCCTTTGCAGTTTGGTCTGGCTTAGTAAAGCTATTAATCATTAAAGGAAGGGTCCATGCTACTTTCACAGTAGAAGGTGCAGCTTGGGCTAGAATCTTCCTTCCATCATCTCCAGTGATGAAGTTTCCAGATTGAAGCAATGGAAATATCAGTGGTGTGGCATTCCTGGAGTTCATTCTCTTGGCTCCCCAGGGAAAGCTAGACTTGGCTTTGGGTTATTGCAGCATAAAGTTTCTCACTCAGCAGGAAAATCCACCAGAGACTCAGGCCAACGACTGTATTGCTGTGAATATAAAAGCACCATGCATACAACAATGAAAGGTTTTGTATTATGGGAAAAGTCCTGGAGCTTGAAGAAAGAACTTCCGTTAATTTGCAGGTCAGTATGCTATTATATTAGACCTTCTCTCTCTCTCTCTCTCTCTCTCTCTCATTGTTTCCCACTTATTTCTAAATAGTGCTACAAATAAAGGGGGGGGGGGCGGGAAGGCAACTGGGCTACCATTTCATTAAGAAAGAAAGAATTATTAACAGCAAGGCTTTGAGGTACAGATTAGGAAAACTGTAAAGAGAGAAACAAAGGTTTGTTGACTATAAATCTTCCTTGGGTTTTACGGAGAATTCAGATTCTTGAATCTTGAATTCTCACCTGGATTATTGCATGGTTCTCCTACCTGTTACATCAGCTACCTTCCTTTTTCGGCTGCAAATTCCTCAGGGTAAGCCCCCGGTCTCCTTCCTTTATCTTTGATTCTCCCAGTCCCAGGTGGTCCCAAATGCATAGAAGGCATTTGCTGTTTACTGAGTGGAATGACAAGCTGACCTACTGTATATATTCATACATGAGTAAATAAAGGTCACATGTTGAATTATTCCAGGTGGTAGCTGAAAACCCAGCCCAGAGTCTGAGTGAGCTCAGGGACCACCTTGCTGTGACCTCTGAGCCTTACCCACCCCTTTCTCCAGGACTCCCCAACAGCCCTACTTCGGTGACTTCATTCCCCCCATGCTTAGTCACAGCAGTGCAATTCAGTAAGTATTTTTCGTGCTCTGGTGGAGACGCTAAAGTATGGTGATAGCCACACCGTTACGCAGTTCACAGCCTGCATGAAAATGCTCAACTCCAACACTCAAATGACACCGCAGTTGTATACTGGTCCACTCCATGGTGTTTCTGCCTCCACAGGTAAACCACTCCCAGAACACTAACAGGAAAGATGGGTCCGTTAAAAGGAGGAGAGCAAAACAAAGGAATGAGGACTAGTGACACAGGAAATCCTACCATGGAAGGGATTAACCTGGAATTCAAGGGGGAAGGAAAAACACTTTCTCCTTAAACCCAAAGCATCTTCAAGGTAAAAGCGGCTCTTTCTGTTTCCAGGGAAGGCTGAATGAAGGTCACTGAAGATGGGGGTGGGGTGTGGGGGCCTTTGTGAGGCCCGGGGGCAGTAGCACATGGTAATTGTAACGGATGCTCTGGCGTCTTGTCAAGATCCCCACTTCAGGACCAAGATATTCACCCCCTCAGTTGCCAGGAAGGTTGGGCCCTGGTGGCTGCCTTGACCAAGGCTGCATGACCTTCCTGGGGGTAGCCTGAGTGCAAAGACTGGTTGTCTCAAGTCAAAACAACTCTGAAGGCCCACCCAGCTCCAGAGCTCTGAGTGGGTTTGCTCGAGGCCTGTAGAGTGACAGCATCACATCCCAACTTCCCAAGCTGCCCGAACCTTCCTCCCTTTCTCCCTCAAAGGTCTTATGTCCCCCCAAAAGCACTCCTCACTGGACTTCCTCCATGCAGCTCTTTATCTCAGAGTCAGCTTCCCTGAAACCAGAAGGAGGCTGCCAGCGGTGCTAAGTGTGCTAGGACCCTATTCTCAACTCTGCCAGCACCTGGGGGAGGGACAAGTTTTCATAAGAGAATGGCCGCACGCGGCATCTCAGGGGACAGGGGGTGAGATGAGAAAAGTCTTCTGAAAATCTATGTCTCCACCTTCTACCTCACCTCCCTCTGGTACGTAGGTTAAAGGATGTCTGCATTAGCCAACAAAGAATGTGTGACCCCCCTCGAAAGTCACCAGGCATCTGTTGTGTCTAGGGCAAGGCCCTGGTGTCTTCCTCTGGGCTCATGCCTGCTATCTCATGTGTCTTGGTGCACCCTCTTTCTGGAGTCCGCTGTCCTCATGTTTCCCTTGGCACCTAAGTAAATTCCCAGAGTTATTGCCAGAATTCAAATAAACAACCCTGACCTCAGCCTGAACTAAAGAGAAAAAAAATAAATAAATAACCTCAGATAACCTTTTCTCCTCATTTATGGAACACCGACCTTTCCAGCACATGGCCCGATAGGACTGTGTCGTAAGATATTTATATTCCCTACTCACAAGTCCTGAACTAGAACCTCATAACCAGCCAAGAAGGACATGTCAGGCCCGGTGATTTATGTTGTGGTGCTGACAGATCTCGTAAGTGGGAGATGGCCTGTCTGACATGGGCACCTGCCAACCAACTAGATGCCAGCCAGTCCTAACAGATGCCTATAAACAAGCTGCACTGGATTGTACTGGCAGGGTTCTACCCTGCAGAGCCCTGCATCCCTGACTGTCCTCTGTAAAACATCAGTGGGTGCTGTTTTAGCCGGGTTCCTCCAAAAAAGCGCAAGCTGAGAGAAGACTGTGCGTGCAGGTAGTCTTGTTTGGGAGATGATCCGAGGAAGCAGGAGTGAGGGGTGGGGAGAACGAGACAGGGAAGGAGGGAAAGCCAACACACAGACTGTGTTAAGGAGCTGGTTACCGCTGTGGGCAACCGAGGCTCAATACCAACTGGACTGGGATCTTCTTCTCCTTTTTAAAAATGTTTATTTATTTTTAGAGCTAGAGAGAGCATGAGCAGGGGAGATGGGCAGAGGGAGAGAGAGAGGAAGAGAGAGAATCTTAAGCAGACTCCACATTCAGCTCAGAGCCCAATGCAGGACTGGATCCCATGACCACAAGAACATGACCTGAGCCGAAATCAAGATCAAATCTGATGTTTAACCAACTGAGCTACCCAGGTGCCCCCAACCACTGGAATCTTCTGAAGAACCATGAACAAAGCACATCAGAAGTGTTCCACCAGAGGATGGAGGCTGTGGCAGTTAACCCTTGATTCCATCCCCCATTAGATGAACATTGCTCCCTCCCTGAGTGTTAACTCTCTTGCACTTTCTAGTTAGCTGAATTTGCCTAAGTGACCTTCCACTGTCTTAGAGAAAGCAGAGAGCTGTTTCTATGGAAACTTTATAAAGGATGCTGGCAAAGCATTCAAACTATCAAAGGTGTGCTAAAATCAGGTGAGTTGAGAAGATGTGACATAAGACATCACAAACATTTGCTACAAATGTTTAATAAAGGTACAAGGGGCGCCTGGGTGGCTCAGTCAGCTAAGCAACCGACTTCTGTTCAGGTCATGATCTTATGGTTCGTGAGTTCAAGCCCTGTGTTGAGCCCTGTATTGACAACTCAGAGCCTGGAGCCTGCTTCAGATTCTGTGTCTCCCTCTCTCTCTGCCCCTCCCCTACTTGCAGTCTCTCTCTCTCTCTCTCTCTCTCTCTCAAAAAAAAAAAATATATGTATATATGTTATATATATAATTTTAAAAAGGTACAAATGAAGTGCACCAAGATGGGTGCCCACACCCCTTTAAATCTTAAAATATGAGAGAGAACATATGCTTCCTGTCTTCCCAGCATTCCTTCCTTTGGGGAGTCACTTTTCTTTTCATCTCATTGTGATTGTGTTCGTTCTATGTGGTATGTAGAGTAATGGACCCCAGAGATATCCATGTCATAATCCCTGGAACCCATAAATACGTTAGATTATGTGGCAAAGGGGAATTAAGGTTGTAGAAAGAATTAAGATCACTGATCAACTGACTTCAACGTGCAAGATGACCCTGGATTATCCAGTGAGCCCAATGTAATAACAAGGGTCCTTTTTTTTAATGTTTATTTATTTATTTTGAGAGAGAGAGAGAGAGAGAGAGAGAGAGAGAGCATGAGCAGAGGAGGGGCAGAGAGAGAATAAGAGAGAGAATTCCAAGCAAGATTCATACTGTCAGCGCAGAGCCCAACATGGGGATCGATCTCATGAACCGTGAGATCATGAACTGAGCTGAAATCAAGTCACTGACTGATCCACCCAGGCACCCCTCTTTTTTTTTTTTCCTAAATCACAGGGGTCCTTATAAGTGGAAGAGGGAGATAGAACTTGAACCAGAAAGATGAGAGCATAACATGGATGCTATTGGCTTTGAAAGTGGAGAAACTAGGCACAAGCCATGATGTGCAAGAGGTCTCTGTAAGGTGGAAAAGGCAAGGAAATGGATTCTCCTCTAAAGCCTTAGAAAGGAAATCAGGCTGGCCAGCACCCTGATTTTAGCCCATGGATTCCCATTTTAGACATCTGACTTCCAGAACCATAAGGTAGTAAATTTATGTTATTTCAAGGCACTAGGTTTGTGATAAATTGTTATAGCAGCGATGAGAAACTAATGCACCCCATCTGCTTTGATGAGGCCTACTGGGCCAATTTCTCACCCCATGGGTGGGATCATGACCGAGTCATCCATCTGCCAGGCCACAGTGATTCATTCAAGATTAAGCCCATGATCTAGGCAAGACCAGGCCTCTCCCAGTGCTAATGGGAAAGATACATCCTTAACTGGGATATGCTATGGCCTCCATTGTCCTTCCACTTATAAAGACCCTGTGATTATACACGGACCACCAAAATTTTGGCAAAAGGGGTAAAAGCCTGGAGGATGTCTGCCTGTGGGAAGGTTTCAAGAGCCTAGCCTGGAAGCAATGCACTTCACATCCACTAACCTTCCATTAACCAGAGCACAGTCCCGGGGCTCTGCTCCACTGCAAAGGAGGCCGGGAAAAGTGGTCTATAGGTCCAAGGAAGAAGAGGAAAAGAATTTCAAGAAAAGCTAGGCATTTCTGTCTGATAAGCTTGCCCTGAAATCCCTCCATTTCTAATCTAACTGAAATTTATATTCATCCCTATATTCACCATGAACATAATTACTTATTTGAATATGTGTGCTCAAATTCTACTTTTCCAGAAAGAGCCCATGGTGACCACCTTCTCTTCAGCTCCTAGATCTAGAGTATTGGGTGTCAATTTTCTTGTTTTTACAGTGTTTATCAAGGAGGAGAGAAGGGCAACTGTTGAGGGTAAGAGAGTGCTATCAGAAAACCTGAGGCATTTTTTCCACCCACACATGCATTCCCCAACAGATAGCGTATCTGTTCCCAAGGAAACCTGGCTCTGACTCAATGAGGCTCAGTGCCAGGGTTAGCCACAGCTGTTGATGGGGAAGAAGGACCGAGAACTATTGATGTGCATTTATCACTCGGGCATGCAAATCTGGTCGGAACTTTTACTTGTACAAATTTATTATCAGATAACTTTGTATAATGTTATCTGTATGTATATAATGACTTGTGTCAGATCATGACCCTTCGATCTGATTTATTTGATAAATAAACTTAAAAAAAAAAAAGAAGAATGTTTTGAAATTCATAAAACAGAATACATAAGGGTACAAAGGAAACCAATTATACTGAAATGCACTTACCAAAATATTTAAAAATAAACATGTTTGTTATATATGCTTCTTTATTAATGCATGAAATATCACAATCTAATTGCAGATCTGGAAACCAACGTTTTGGAGTAGTGATGAGTTTGCAATCTGGAAATCTCTGTGTATTTTACTAGGGATAAAGTCATAATTCCTGCCAATGGCACTGTGATTTGTTTCCCATATTCATCATTAAAAGAAAAGGACAATTTTAGTTCAAAGTTTGTGAAAATACAAGTAACTTTTTTTCCTATCCAAGTTTATGGACCTTCTGAATCTTACCGTAGACTCCTTAGGAACCATGGACCCCTAGATTCAGAAGTCCCTATTCAAAAGCAAGGCCACATTTTTTTAAAATTTTTTTTAACATTTATTTATTTTTGAGACAGAGAGAGAGACAAAGCATAAACAGGGGAGGGTCAGAGAGAGGGAGACACAGAATCTGAAACAGGCTCCAGGCTCTGAGCTGTCAGCACAGAGCCCGACGCGGGGCTCGAACTCACGGACCGCGAGATCATGACCTGAGCCGAAGTCAGCCGCCCAACCGACTGAGCCACCCAGGCACCCCCAGGCCACATTTTTAAACACAGACTACAGAGGTAACTCATACCTGCCACCCACCTTTTTGGCCTCATGCCCACACTGGACCCATTTTCCCCAGGTACTCTATCCTTGAGCACAGCCAGCTAATCAACATTCACCCTCACTCAGCACAACAAATCTAGTGTTTACCATTATTGAGGGCTGACCAGGCAACAAACCTCCTTTTTTTAAAATTATTTTTTCTTTCCACTTTTTAAGTTGCAGTAAAATATACATAACATAAAAGGTACCATCTTAAGAATTTTTAAATGTACAGCTCAGTGTCATCAAGTATATTCATGTCATTGTGCAGCCATCACCGCCATGAATCTCCACAGCTTTGTTCATCTTGCAAAACTGAAACTATGTGCTATTATATAATAAGTCCCCGTTACCCTTTCCCTCATCTCCTGGCAACCACCATTCTACTTTCTTTCTCTATGATTTTGACTGCTCTAGATAACTCATATTAAGTGGAATCATACAGTGTTTGTCTTTTCTTTTTAATGTTTATTTATTTTGAGAGTGGGCATGCACACACAAGTGGGGGAAGAGCAGAGAGAGAGAAGAGGGAGAATCCCAAGCAGTCTCCATGATCAGCGTGGAGCCGGACATGGGGCTCAATCTCACGACCATGAGATCATGACCTAATCCAAAATCAGGAGTCAGACACTTAACCAACTGAGCCACCCAGGACCCCCAGTATTTGTCTTTCTTGACCAGCTTATTTCATTTTGCATGATGTCCTCAAGACACATTCATATCGTAGAAGGTGTCAGGATTTCCTTCCTTTTTAAGGCTGAATAATATTCATTTGTATGTATATATCACAATTTATTTATCCATTCATCTGTCAATGGACATTTGAGTTGCTTCTACCTTTTGGCTATTGTGAATAATACTGTTATGAATATAGGTATACAAATATCTCTTTCAGATCCTGCTTTCAATTCTTTGGGGTATATACCAGAAGTGGAATTGCTGGATTATATGGTAAGTCTATGTCTAATTTTTTCAGGAACTGCTATACTATTTTCCACAGTGGCTGTACCATTTTACATTCCCATCAACAGCATATAAGGATTCCAATTCCATCATGCCCTTTCCATACCTTGCTATTTTCTGGGGTGTTTTGTTGTTTTTGGTGGTGATGGTGGTTTTTGTTTTTTAGAGTAGCCACAGTAAATGGGTATGAGGTGGTATCTCATGGTGGTTTTGATATGCATTTCACTAATGATTAGATGAAGAGCAGTTTTTTTTTTTTAATTTATTTATTTGTTTTGGGAGAGAGAAAGAGCTAGCAAGGGAGGGGCAGAGAGAGAGGAAGAGACAGAATCCCAAGCAGGCCCTGCACTGTCAGAGAAGAGCCCAATGCAGGGCTCAAACCCACAAACTGTGAGATGATGACCTGAGCCAAAATCAAGAGTTGGATGCTTAACCGACTGACCCAACCAGGGGCTCCAATGAACATCTTTTTAAGTGCTTATTGGTCATTCACGTTTCTTCAAGAAACGTCTACTCAAGCCCTTTGCTCATTTTTATTTAGGCTGTTTGTTTTTTCGTTGTTGAATTATAGGAGCTCTTTATATATTCTAGATATTAATCTATCAGATGATTTGCAAATATTTTCTCCTTTTCTATAGGTTGTCTTTTCACTCTGTTGATACATTCTTTGATGCACAAAAGCTTTTAATTTTTATGGAGTCAAATTTGTCATTTTTGTTTTTGCTGTCTGTGTCTTTGGTGTCCTATCCAAAAAATCATTGCCAAATCCAATAGCATGAAGTTTTTGTCCTATGCTTTCTTTGAAGGGTTTTATCATTTTAGTTCCTACATTTAGATCTTTGGTCCATTTTGAGTTAATATTTGTGTATGGTGTTAGGTAAGGGTCTGTGATACCCTTTTAAAACATTATCTAATTTAGTCCTCATGACAACCCAGTAAGATAGGTACTATACAGAATTCCCATTGTATAAACATCACAAAGGGCAGTGAAGTCACTTGCCCAAGGAGGCACAGTGAGTGAGGAGACGGAACCAGAATTCAGCCCTGCTCGTCTGAATCCAGACCAAACTCCACTAATCACTTTACAACATTCTTTAGTGTAGTTTTTCATGCCTCTATGTGCATACCCATCCCCCTCTGTCTGGAACTCCTTTTCTGGTCTGTGCCTGGTAACCTCACCCCTTGCAGCAGATATTGTAGATGTTCCACCCGTACGCCTGGGCCCCTACCAGTTCAGTTCATAGCACCCAGACTTCCAACTGCCAGCACCTGCAACTTTCCACCTGAGTGTTTTCAGCAGTTGCTGGTGGGTGCTCTGCACGCACACGTGATGGGCCAGAAGTGCCAGCTAATCCGTGCTCCCAGAAAAAACTCTCAGTCAATGACCATAGGAGTTGATCATCTCGTCCTATTGTCCCTCGAATACAGCTGTTCTCAGGCATAGTCTACACAGTTTCCCTGTACCTCCTTGAAGGACAGAACCCTCTGCCCACAACTGTTCACTTGCTTGAAAACTCATTTTTATTGACTTCTTTCCTTTCCCTGTCTCACTTTCTCATACCTCTGCTGGTATTTCCTGGGATTATCACCTAAAACAAGTACCTGCCCTAAAATCCTTGTTTCAGGGCAAGCTTCTGGGAGGAGTCTGACCTAACACAGTGTTCCTTCAAAGCCCTGCTGAAACTCCTCCTTCTCCAGGAAGCCTTCTCCACTGTCTTCCACAGCTGGCTGTTGCTGTCTCTGCCCGTGGCCTGGGGCACACTCCTTGAGGTCCATGTGGCTCAAATTGCCTTGCAGTGGTCAGTTTACACATCGGGTGTAGGTTTTCTATTGCTACTGTAATGAATTACCACACAGAGGCTTAAAACAACACCCATCTCTTATCTTACAGTTCTGTAGGTCAGAAGTCCAGGCATAGTTCAACTGGGTCCCCTGCTTAAAGGCTCACAAAGCTGCAGTCATGGTGCTGGTGAGGCTTCGTTCCCTGCTGGAGAGCCTGGGAATCAGTTGGCTTCCAAGCCCATTCAAGTTGTTGGCCAAGTTCAGTTTCTCTTGGTTGTAGAACGGGGGTCTCAGTTTCCTTTCTGGTTGTCAGCCAAGAGCCAGTCTCTGCTTCTTTGAGAGACTTCCTGTGTTACTTACGCTTTCCACATTCCCCTCCCCACCCCCACCCCCAGCCCAGCAAAGTAGGTCAAGTCTTCCTTATAGATTCAACATCTCCTACTTTTCCTTCTACCATGTCTCTTTGACTCCAGCTGGAAAAAGTTCTCTGCTTATAAGGCTTTCTGTGATTAGGTTATGCCCAGATGATCCAAGACAATCTTCCTATTTTAAGATCTTTAACCTTGGGGCACTTGGGTGCCTCAGTTGGTTGAGCATCCGACTTCAGCTCAGGTCATGATCTCATGGTTCATGAGTTCAAGCCCCGCGTCGGGCTCTGTGCTGACAGCTCAGAGCCTGGAGCCTACTTCTGATTCTGTGTCTCCCTCTCTCTCTGCCCTTTCCCCACTCATGTTCTCTTTCTGTCTCTCAAAAACTGAATAAATGTTAAAAAAAAAAAATCTTTAACTTTAATTCCATCTGCAAATGCCCTTTTGTCATGTAATGTAACATATTTATAGTTCCAGGGATTAGGAAGTGGACATCTTTGGGGGCCATTCTACTTAACGCATCAGTCTTCCCCCTTCTATCAGTTACCTATTTCTTCATAAAGAAAATTCAGTGGCTTAAACCAACAACCATTTCGTGTGCTCGTGATTCCATAGCTGGGGCTGGGCTGAGCTGGGCATTTCTTCTGCTGTGGTGCCAGTGAAACGGAGCCTCAGTTTCCCAAAATAGGCAGCCATGCTGAAAAGCCTTCCTCTCCTCCCTTCCTACTTCACCTTCCCCACTTCCTCACTTGGACTTTGTGTGATCCCCTCCCCCAGAGAGGGCTCAAACTCACGTCTTTATCTAGGGCTGTTACCATCATGGATTTAACGCTTTCCTTATTATTCCTGTTACTTCCTGCGGTTGTCTTCTTACGGTGTTTTTGCCTGGTCTCAATCTATCTGTGAGTATGTCACCTTTTCAAAATGTTTTCTGCTCTTCTTAAAGATACAACCAGACCCCACTTCTGCCCTACTTGATGGCCCATACCCCGGGGTCTTTTTATGATCAAAGTCAGTCTTTCTAACTATATATGTCCTGTTCCAGCCTTTTGTTTCCTTGCAGTTTGAGAAAAACAGTCCAATCACCTACATAAACTTCATGCTGAGGCTATAGACTTTCATGTCCTAATTTTCTCTACTACATTCTGTAACTTACTTTGTTTCCCCCAAACTCCTTGTCTGAGCTTGAAAAGACTGGTTGGTAGTTTCTGTTCCTTGACAAAGAAAACCCTGTTTACAGTCAGAGTGTCCTCTTCTGTTACCTAAGGGACCAGCAGCCATTTCTTCCTGATGCTGTGCAAGCAGTTTACATCAAGCTGTGTCTACATACAGCAAGAGAACAATTGCAGAAATCTTAGGATCGTCGTCCCTGAGGATAGCCAGAGTCTAAGCACAGAATGTCCTCACTTATATGTGGAGTCCAAAAAGCAAAACAAAGTAAAGCCCAAACTTATAGAACAAGAGACCAGATTTGTGGTCCCTAGAGGCAGGGATTGTGGAGTTGGGGAATCGGAGGAAGGTGGACAGAAGGTACAAATTTCTATTCATAAGATAAGTAAGTAGTGGGATGAAATGTGCAACATGATGACTGTCGTTAACACTGCCGCTATATGATACATAGGAAAGGCAGTGAGAGACTAAATCCTAAGAATTCTCATCAAGAGTAAAAAAACCAATTTTTTGGCATCTATGTGAAGTGATGGATGTTGGCTAAACTTTTTTGGTAATTATTTCACAATATATGTAAGTCAAATTATTACGTTGTACACCTTAAACTTACACAGTGTTGTCTGTTATTATATATCCATAAAACCAGGGGAAGATAAACAAACCCAAAACACACAATGTTGGGATGGAAGGAACCACAATTTAAAATCCTTAATGGCGGGTGGGTGAAATAGGTAATGAATACGAAGGAATGCACTTGCCACGATGAGCACAGTGTGGCATATGGAAATGTTGGATCACTATATTGTACAACTGAAACTAATATAACACTGTATGTTAACTATACTGGAATGAACATTTTAAAATAAATAAATAGGGGCGCTTGGGTGGCTCTGTCAGTTGAGCCTCCAACTCTTGATTTCAGCTCAGGTCATGATCCCACGGTTGTGGGATTGAGTCCTGTGTTGAGCTCCATGCTCAACATGGAGCCTGCTTAAGATTTTCTCTCTCTCTCTCTCTCTCTCTCTCTCTCTCTCTCCCTGCCTCCCCCCCCCAGCCAGTCTCCCCCCCCCCCACGTGCTCTCTCTCTCTCTCTCTAAAAAAAAAAATTGAATTAAAAATAAAAATAAATAAATAAACAAATAAATAAAATCCTTAACAATAATTATAGTTAAAAAATCACCAATGGTGAATTAGGGTAATTAAATTATTTGCAGTTTACTTTCGTGTATTTCTCAAAATTTTACAATGATCATGTTTCCCCCTTATAGTCAGAAGAAAAGCAAGAGAATTTCTTTTTTTAATGTTTTTATGAGATGTTATAATGTTTTTATAATATCTTATAATTTTTTTGAGAGACAGAGCATGAGTGGGGGAGGGGCGGAGAGACAGGGAGACACAGACTCTGAAGCAGGCTCCAGGCTCTGAGCAAGCGGTCAGCACAGAGCCCGATGCGGGGCTCGAGCCCACAAACCATGAGATCATGACCTGAGCCGAAGTTGGATACTCAACCAACTGTGAGCCACCCAAGCGCCCCAAGAAAATTAAGGGAATTTCTTAAAAAGAAAATTAATTATCCAGTCAGCCTGTTTAATATCTTATATGAAAAAAAAAATCCTACCTTAGACTGACCAGCTACCTCCCTTTTGAAAGTGGCTCACCTGATGCCATCTGGTCATTTAGTGGCTGACTGGGGCCATTAATTCCTGGGATGACCCAATGCATTGGTCATCCTTAATGCAAAAACCCCAGGGGCTGACTCTGAGGCAAAGGTCAGTTTACACATCGGGTGTATGTGGCAGGTCATTTCAGGAATCCCTGTGGGAGGACAGGTGAGATAATACAGGGAAGCAGCCGATCAAGGTGAATTACCAAGGGACCTAGCACTTGGAGACCCCGAGCTGTGTCTGCAGGGGATCTCTGGGAGCCAGAGCAGAATACACCTTAGGGTGTCCCACTGCCACTGCCCATCAGTCAGGCATCCAGGGCTACTCAGGGGCAGTGACAATTCCTGGGCATTCTGGCCTGTCTTGCGGGTGGACAAAGTGGGCTCTGGCAGGAGAAAGCCCTGGCAGCTGGAAGTGGGGCCTGCGCCCTAACGGGGTCAGTGTGAGGGAGCATGGGTGGCCAACAACAGCATCTGCTACAGGTGTAATAGGGAGGAAATCAAACTGTGAACTTGGAGGTGCATCTAGATCCCTAAGTACCAAAACCACAAGCCTGCTCTGGTGGTCACAGGGCTCCAAAGTCATCACCATGTGGCAGGGATAGTGGTTTTGATTACTGTGATTACAAAAGGCAACAGACATTACTGAGAGGAATGCTATCATACCGTTTCCTAACTCTTCGACTTTGGGTGTGGCCATATGACTTACTTTGGATAACAGCATATGGAAAGAAGTGACAGCGTGTCAGTTCTGTGTCTAGGCCTTAAGCCATGTGTGTTTCTGCCTGTGCCTCTGCCATCAGCACGAAATGAACGTGTGTGCGCTAACCCGTTGGTTCCCGGAGAAAGGTGAGAAATACATGGAGCTGAGTCAAGTCACCCAGGCTGAGCCAGACAAGTTGCCAGACTCATGAGCAAACAAATAATTAGTGCTGTATGACATAAGGATGTGGGAGCTACTAGTTACACAGCAATAGCTAACTGACACATTATGTTGGATATAGCCGACTTTACAGCCCCTATTGTTCTTTACTGCACTTAGTGATCTATATGTCATATCTCTTCTAATGTACTATGATATTCCATTGGGAAGGTAGTGGGGTTTTTCTTTTTTCTTTTTTTCTCAGCACCTAACCTGTACCCAGCACACCATGTACACTCAGTGTATACTTGTTGAGTAAATGAAGAGATGAAAGCATGGATAAATGGATGGACTTTTCTTTTCTTTTTTTTTTTATTTAAGATTTTATTTTGGGGGGCACCTGAGTGGCTCAGTCAGTTAGGCATCCAACTTCAGCTCAGGTCATGATCTCACAGTTCGTGGGTTCGAGCCCCGCGTCAGGCTCTGTGCTGACAGCTCAGAGCCTGGAGCCTGCTTCAGATTCTGTGTCTCCCTCTCCCTGTGCCCCTCCCCTGTCTCTGTCTCTCTCTCTCTCTCTCTCTCTCTCTCTCAAAAAATAAATAAACATTTTAAAAACTTTTTTTAAAGATTTTATTTTTAAGTAATCTCTACACACAACATGGGACTCAAATTTAAAACCCTGAGATCAAGAGTCACATGCCCTATTGACTGAGCCAGTCAGGTGCTCCTGAATGGGCTTTTCTACATGGATTATGATTTTAAAATTGTCCTTGAGGGGCGCCTGGGTGGCGCAGTCGGTTAAGCGTCCGACTTCAGCCAGGTCACGATCTCGCGGTCCGTGAGTTCGAGCCCCACGTCGGGCTCTGGGCTGATGGCTCAGAGCCTGGAGCCTGTTTCCGATTCTGTGTCTCCCTCTCTCTCTGGCCCTCCCCCATTCATGCTCTGTCTCTCTCTGTCCCAAAAATAAATAAACGTTGAAAAAAAAAAAATTTAAAAAAAATAAATAAATAAAATTGTCCTTGAAGTTCCAAAAGAACTTGTGATATAGGGAGAAGGGGAGAAAGTTTATGAAACTTCTTTCAAATTTTAAACTCTATAAATGATTATATGATTATGTCTATAAGTATACTGAAACAGTGTATAAAATAATAATCATAACTAGTATAACTACTATTATAAGTAGTAGTATATAGTATAACTACTATATATCATACTATTATAAGAACACTTTTTACATCACTTCCCAAAAAACCAATCAGCCAACATAAAACTTACCCCCAAATCAAAACAACGTTTTCAGGTATTGATTGCTCAAAACAAGTTTTTTTTAATATTCACGTGGTAGGAATTCTTTATTTGAACCTGCGGGAAAAGGGATTTGATTGATCTAGATAGTTGCCTTGCCCTGAGGAAAATGGTGTCACTCATCCAGAAAGTGTGTGTCCCTTCTCTGGGGACCAGGGCTCCACCAGGGCAGAGAACTAAAGCACCCCAAAGGGGTTGCTTTGAGGCAGCAGCAGAGGATAAAGCAGCCACACGTGAGGAAACCCAGGATGACAAAACAGCTTGCTGTCTGCCTGGGTAAGTGTGTCAGAGATACGAGAGGAATATACAGCGAAATCTTTCCTTAAATAAAAAAAGGAAATAAATAAATTTCACCCTAGCACAGTCACGTTGTTCTCTGTTTTATAGATGGAAAAGTAAAGGTCACACTTGCCTGAAATAAAAACATGAAACTGGCGTAAAGTTTTCTAAATAGTTTTGCAATACTCTGACAGCTGTTTGCCCTTCTTTTCCAGGATGTTAAACTGGCCTCCATCCATTATTGACTTTTAAATTGGAAGCATAATGTAGACTGTTTGTTAAAAGGAAATCTGTGATGGTGAAA
Organism: Lynx canadensis; assembly: GCF_007474595.2. Classification (NCBI taxonomy): domain Eukaryota; kingdom Metazoa; phylum Chordata; class Mammalia; order Carnivora; family Felidae; genus Lynx; species Lynx canadensis. The sequence continues at coordinate 31,515,805 of NC_044305.1, read as the reverse complement.
ATACAATGTCAAAGTGTTGACACTTCTGTTTTACCATTTCAGGGAGTTAATTTCCCTTTCACATAGCTCTGTATTTAATAATTAATTTGAAGGCAAGTTAAAACTAAGTTATTTGGGATGAAAAAGTCACAAATTTGTATGATAATCAGATCATATTCTCTGGTTTGTTTGGAGGTGGTAAAATAAAAGCCAAGAATGCCAAGAGTTCTGTAATTGTTTTTTTAAGATTTTATTTTTGGGGGGCACCTGGGTGGCTCAGTCAGTTAAGTGTCCGACTTTGGCTCAGGTCATGATCTCATGGCTTGTGAGTTCAAGCCCCAAATCGGGCTCTGTGCTGACAGCTCAGAGCCTGGAGCCTGTTTTGGATTCTGTGTCTCCCTCTTTTTCTGCCCCTCCTCTGCTCTCTCTCTCTCTCTCTCTCTCAAAAATAAATAAACATTAAAAAGGGGGGGCACCTGGCCCCCTCTCTCTGCCCCTTCCTTCGCTTGTGCTCTCCAAAAAAATAAACATTTTTTTTTTAAAAAGATTTTATTTTTTTTTAAGTAATCTCTGCACCCAATGTGGGGCTCAAACTCATAACCCTGAGATCAAGAGTTGCATGCCCCACCCACTTAGCCAGCCAGGCACTCCAAGAATGCCAAGAGTTACATAATGGAAACTGAATCTATTTCTCATCCCAAGCCTGAAATTCTCAGTCTCCTCCCCAGAGGCAACCATTTCTTGTTTCTAGAATATTGTCCCTAGAATATTCCATGCACACATATGCATGCTACAGCTTTAAAAAGTTTAAACACAAACTTCCCAACACCTGTGGTGTCATAGCACCTTTTTCCCAAATGTTCTCTTTCTTCCTTCTTAAAAATATCCACTCTTTCTCATGGGAAAAAAAAACAAAATCTTGGAGTTCATTTTCTAAGTGACTTGCACTTCAACACAATCCCTGGAAAGTGACAAGAAAACATGGGAAACCAAGATTGTTTTGAGTTGTTTTCTTATGAATAAATAGGTTAGCAAGTGTTTTCGTTCATGAAAGCACCCACATGTGCTCTGGCATTCGTGAACTGTATATTAGAAAACCCAAGGTTGGGGCGCCTGGATGGCTCAGTCAGCTGAGCTTCTGAGTTCGGCTCAGGTCATGATCTCACAGTTTGTGGATTCGAGCCCCGCGTCAGGCTCTGTGCTGATGGCTCAGAGCCCGGAGCCAGCTTTGGATTCGGTGTCTCCCTCTCTCTCTGCCCCCACCCTGCTTGTGCTCTGTCTCTCTCTCTCTCTCTCTCTCTCTCTCTGTCTCAAAAATAAGTAAACATTTTAAAAAATTTAAAAAAAACAAAAACAGGGGCGCCTGGGTGGCGCAGTCGGTTAAGCGTCCGACTTCAGCCAGGTCACGATCTCGCGGTCCGTGAGTTCGAGCCCCGCGTCGGGCTCTGGGCTGATGGCTCAGAGCCTGGAGCCTGTTTCCGATTCTGTGTCTCCCTCTCTCTCTGCCCCTCCCCCGTTCATGCTCTGTCTCTCTCTGTCCCAAAAATAAATAAACGTTGAAAAAAAAAAATTTAAAAAAAAAAAAAAACAAAACAAAAACAAAAACCCAAGGAACATAAGACGTGAGCAATCAACTGAAGGCATATTTTGTAATGGCCACTGACTGTGAACACTAGAAGCACTAACATGAGCTTCGTGGTAATAACTGCTTTGTCATGCCTTCAGTGTCACTGTTGGGGATTATAAGTCATAACAAAGTAAACAGTGCTCTTTAACAGGGAAATGCAAATTAAAATAACGATGAGCTATGATTTCAGAGCCATTAGGTTGGCAAGGTTTTCAAGTCTAATCAACTGTGTTAAGAGTGGAGATCATATATGGGGGCTTTTGTAGTTGGCCTGTGGGAGTGAAAACTGGAATAATTACAATAGGGGGCAGTTTTGCAATACTTAGCAATGTTAACATGTACGTAATCTCAACTCAACAAACACTTTTGTGTATATGTGCAACCAAGGTTTTTGCATGTGTGGGTCGGCCATCTGTACCTAAGCTTGTTCTTTACAGCACTGCTTGCAATGATGAAATGATGGGGTACTCTAGAGCAATTAAAGTGAACGTATGAATTAGAGCTACGTTTTTTTCAGCATGGATAAATTATCAAAACTATCATGGCGAATGAAAAAACTTAAGTTGCAAAAGTGCGTATAAAAATCGGACACCCTCTAAGCGCATCTGTGAACCACACAACCAATGCTTTGTTTTCTTTTGGATACATATTCTCTGCTGCCGGATCCACCTTCCAGCCTTCTCCCCCAGGCTCTGGCCCTGGGAGGCTTTGTGGACTTCATTAGGGAGCTCTTTTTCCTGTGGCTTCTTCAGTTGGGTTCATCCCGTTGGAGGCACCGGTAGGAGTCTGAGGGGAGGAGGAGAGGGAGGCTGGGTATTAACTCTGCCCCCCTGCCTGCCCACTGCCCCCTCGTCAGGCTGCATTAGTTCACCGAACGCCACAGCTGCAGTCAGGTAGCGGCTCCTATGGTGGCAGGTCTATCTCAGTCTATAGCGGGTGCTTCCAACAAGTCCCTCCAAGCCTAGACATGATGACGACTCCCTTCAGCTGCTCTCCCCAAGGTGATTCACCACCCCTTTCTGAGCGTCCTCATCACAGTCTACACATTTGCAGATAGAACTTTTAGTCGACTCTCTCAGGTAGCTCACTGTGCCTGCCAAAGTCCCGAATGATGCACGTATTTCCATGGGAAGATTTAAAAGCATGCCTGCTAATGTTATGTGTACACTCAGTTCAGGAGACTGGGTACCTCTGCGAAAGGGAATGAAATTAATGACGGGAGAGCAGAGAGTACTGTAGCTGTGCTGTATTCGCCAAAAAATGTTTAAATAAAATTTTGAATAAAATGTGTGTGAAAGTATATCAGCTAAATCTGGGTGGCTAACACATGGGTGTTGTATGATGTTTCGATTTAAATATTTCTAAAAATGTTTTCTTTTAGGGGCACCTGGGTGGCTCAGCCAGTTGAGCATCTGATTCTTGATTTTGGGTCATGATCCTAGGCTGGTGGGATCGGGCCCCATGTCAGGCTCTGTGCTGAGCATGGAGCCTGCTCAAGATTCTCTCTCTCTCTCTCTCTCTCTCTCTCTCTTTCCTTCTGCCTCTCCCCCCATTCACATGTTCTGTCTCTCTCTGAAATAAAAAATAAAATTTAAGATATATATATATTTTTTTTTCTTTTAATAACGAGTTTTAGAAAGTGAAATGCTTCTTTATCCAAATTGACACAAGAGAGTAACAGGAGGCCCAAGGCACATAGCATCTGATGGAAAGTTCTTCTTCCTCACCCTGGGATCTCTCTTCACCAGCATTTCTTCCAAAGACTCAGGATAAATCCTGCACATTTGGACCACCTCTTTGCTTGGAGGTTGTGAGATAGAGCAGAAGTGCAATTAAAACTAACACACAGGGGCGCCTGGGTGGCTCAGTTGGTTAAGCATCCGAATTCAGTTCAGGTCATGATCTCACCGTTGATGGGTTCAAGCCCTGTGTAGGGTTGTGTGCTGAGAGCTCAGAGCCTGGAGCCTGCTTCAGATTCTCTGTCTCCCTCTCTCTCTTCCCCTCCCCTGCTCACTCTCTGTCTCTCAAAAATGAATAAACATGTTTAAAAAAAATTTTTTTTAACTAGCACACATGATGAAGACGAGTTAAACTTGGCCCATATTCAACTCTGGAAGGCATCATCATTGGTGACAGCCAGCCTGTTCACAAGACAGATCATTGGTATCTGTTCTTTGCAAAGCATTGTTAACCAAGGCCTGAACTCATGTTGCTAAGGAAGTTGCTTGTATAGCCAAAACAGATACAAAGCAGTATTGAAAGTTGCACAATTGTTCAACTTCCTTGAGTGAAACATTTGTAACTCTCTAAAACTTAGAACTTAGAGTCAAAGACTGTGTTGCCTTCCCTTAGGTACTGCTGGTTGTATGTTCTAAGGTTTTTAAATATTTGTATTGCTTTCTATGGTATTTACACAAGTTACATTTATTGCTGTGAAAAAGTAAACAACACAAAGTGGAAAGTTGACAGACATGTCCCCTTGGCTGTTCCAGCCCCACCCAAGCCTCTCCCTTTCTCAGAAATAAACACTGCTATGAATGTGGTGTGTTTTCTCCTGGACCATTTTCTATGTGTGTGTAAGCATGTGCGCGCATAAAAACTGTCTCTAATAGCAAAGCTTTCATCTCGGTGTTTTACAACTTGATTTTCTCATTTAACGTATAAAAGCTAGTGGCACTTGTTGATAACGTGAGACAGGTGTGATTCAAATGCCTTACCTAACTCCCATGTCAACAATTTAAAAAACACAAAAACCCAAAACTCTGAGAGGAGCGTACCATCTTTTTCCCATTTTACCAATGGGGAAGTGGAAGCATAGAAAGTTTGCCGCAGCTCAGACAGCCAGGAAACGCAGGCACCAGGAGATCTGAGTCCAGGCAAGCGGTGGTAAAGCCCTCATTGGGTACCTCTGTTCTATACTGCCTTTGTCTTTAAGATCTTGTCATGTTTGCCCACATAAGTCCTCCTAAATCTTTTTAGGTGCTGCATGGTTTTCAATAGAATGGATCAACCATCGTTTATGTAACCACTCTCTGATGCTGAACGTTTGCACTCTTTCCGATGTTTTGTGACTCAGGCCTGCTCTCTGTGTACATGGGTAACCACTTCTCTGGGCTAAAATTGGAGTGCAGGGTATGCATGCTGAATGTTGGACATATACCACCAAATTCTCTTTGGGAAGTGCTCTGCCAATTTTCCTCCTTTCTTTATGTGTGTGTTTTTATCATGATAAGAGCGCTCTTTAATCCCCATTACCTATTTCACACAACCCCCCCCCACCTGCCTCCCCTCTGGTGAACATCAGTTTGTTCTCTATAGTTAAGTGTCTATTTCTTCGTTTCTCTTTCTCTTTCTTTCCTCTGTTCGTTTGTTTTGTTTCTTAAATTCCACATATGAGTGAAATCATGTGGTATTTGTCTTTCTCTGACTGACTTATTTGCTTAGCATTATACTCTCTTCTTCCATCCATGTTGTTGCAAATGGCAAGACTTTATTCTTTTTTTTGGCTGAATAATAATCATATATATATATATATAATATGGTATAATAATATATAATTCCATACATATGGTACATCTTTATCCATTCATCTATCAGTGGACACTTGGGCTGCTTCTATAGATTGGCTCTTGTAAATAATGCTGCAATAGATATACCGGTGCATATGTCCTTTCAAATTAGTGTTTTTGTGTTTTTTGTGTAAATACCCCATAGTGTGATTGCTGGATCATATGGTAGTTCTATTTTTTTTATTTTTATTTTTTACGTTTATTTATTTTTGAGAAACAGAGTGACACAAAGTGTGAGTGGGGGAGGGGCAGAGAGAGAAGGAGACACAGAATCTGAAGCAGTCTCCAGGCTCTGAGCAAGCAGTCAGCACAGAGCCTGATGCAGGGCTCAAACCTACGAACTGTGAGATCATGACCTGGGCCGAAGTTGAAGTCGGACGCTCAACCGACTGAGCCACCCAGGTGCCCTGGTAGTTCTATTTTTAACTTTCTGAGGAAACTCTATACTGTTTTCCAAAGTGGCTGCACCCGTTTGCATTCTTACCAACAGTGCACAAGGGTTCCTTTTTTTTCACATCCTCGCCAACACTTGTTTCTTGTGTTTTTTTTATTTTAGCCATCTGACAGGTGTGAGGTAGCATCCCACTGTAGTTTTTGATTTGCATTTCCCTGATGATGAGTGAGGTTGAACATCTTTTCATTTGTCTGTTGGCCGTCTATATGTCTTCTTTGGAGAAATGTTTGTTCACATTCTCTGTCCGTTTTTTAACTGGATTTGTTTTTTTTTTTTAATTTTTTTTAATGTTTATTGTATTTATTTTTGAAAGAAACAAAAAGAGCCAGAGCACGAGCAGGGAAGGGGCAGAGAGAGAAAGGGAGACACAGAATCTGAAGCAGGCTCCAGGCTCTGAACTGTCAGCACAGAGCCCAACGAAGGGCTCAAACTCATGAACTGTGAGATCACGAATGGAACCAAAGTCAGACGCTAAACCGATTGAAACACCCAGGGACCCCTAACTGGACTTGTTTTTTGGGTGTTGAGTTGTATAAGCTATGTATATATTTTGCAAATTAACCCTTTATTGGATATGTCATTTGCAAATATCTTCTCCCATTTAGTAGGTTGTCTTTTGGTTTTATTGACTATTTCCTTTGCTGTGCAGATTTTATTTTGCTGTAGTCCCGATGGTTCATTTTTGCTTTTATTTCCCCTCGCCTCAGGAGACATATCTAGAAAAATGTTGCTACAGCAGATGTCAGAGAAATTATTGCCTGTGCTCTCTTGTAGGATTTTAGTGGTTCTAGGTCTCACATTAAAGTCTTTAATCCATTTTGAGTTTATTTTTGTATATGGTGTAAGAAGGTGGTCCAGTGTAAGGACGCCTGGGTGGCTCACTCAGTTGAGGGTCTAACTCTTGATTTCAGCTCACATCATGATCCCAGGGTCATGGGATCGAGCCCGGGGTCAGGCTCTGTGCTGAGCATGGAGCTTACTTAAGATTCTCTCTCTCCCCCTCTGGCCCTTCTCCTGGTGCACACACCCTTGCTCTTCCTCTCTCAAAGGAAAGAAAGAAGGAGAGAAAGAAAGAAAGGAAGAAAGAAGAAAGAAAGAAAGAAAGAAAGAAAGAAAAAGAAAGATGTCCAGTTTCATTCTTTTGCGTGTAGTTATACAGTTTTCCCAACACCATTTTTTGAAGAAAGTGCTCTGACAATTTTAAAAGTACATATCCTCGGGCGCCTGGGTGGCTCAGTCAGTTAAGCGTCCGACTTCAGCTCAGGTCACGATCTCATGGTTCATGAGTTCAAGCCCCACATCGGGCTCTGTGCAGACAGCTCAGAGCCTGGAGCCTGCTTCAGATTCTGTGTCTCCCTCTCTCTCTCTGCCCCTCCTCAGCTTACTCTCTGTCTTTCTGTCTCTGTCTCTCTCTCTTTCAAAAATAAATAAAATGTTTAAAAAGTACATATCCTCATAGACGCCGAGTATTATTGGCCTTTTAAAATTTTTAAGAGAACTCATGCCCTCACCAGCTCTGGATATTACCAATTTTTAAGATGTTTCCTAAACAGATAAGCAAAAATGATATTTCATTAGTGGTCTCAGCTAACTTTCTTTGTTTTTTAGTGAGGTTAAGATCTCTTTATGTTTATTGGACATTTTAGCTTTGACTTCCCACAAATTACTGTTATCTTTTGTCCAATTTTTCATTGGGCTGTTTTCTTTTTCTAATTGATTTGTATGAGGTGCCTAAATAATTAAAAATCTTGTTCTGCTATACATATTGCAATCTTTTCTCCCAGTCTATCCCTTGTCTTTTTACATTTATTTTTGGTGTCTTTTGACTCAAGAAGTACTTAATATTTATAAACACAAGTTCATCAGTCTTCTTTTTGATTTCTGAGGTTATATTTCTCACTCCCCACTTTTAGAGGAAAAAAATGCATAGTAATTCATGTTTATTGCACTACAGGTAAACAAAAAATAAAAACAAAAGTCAAGTATAATCCTATCCTTCAGATACCAACCAAAAAATGTTAACGTTTTTGGTATTTCTTATTAATATTTTAAATTAAATATTGTGCCTGGGCGGCTCAATCCATTAAGTGTCTGACTCTTGATTTCGGCTCAGATATGATCTCACAGTTCGTGAGTTCGAGCCCCACATTGGACTCTGTGCTGATGGGAAGATCCTGCTTGGGATTCGCGCTCCCTCTCTGTCTCTGCTTCTCCCCTGCATGTATGAGCATGGGTGCACTCTCCCTCTCAAAATAAATAAATAGACTTAAAAAAATTTTTTTAATTAAATATTTTTACTTAAAACATTTAGACATTTAAATTTTTTTTTTTCAACGTTTATTTATTTTTGGGACAGAGAGAGACAGAGCATGAACGGGGGAGGGGCAGAGAGAGAGGGAGACACAGAATCGGAAACAGGCTCCAGGCTCCGAGCCATCAGCCCAGAGCCTGACGCGGGGCTCGAACTCACGGACCGCGAGATCGTGACCTGGCTGAAGTCGGACGCTTAACCGACTGCGCCACCCAGGCGCCCCCATTTAGACATTTAAAATTAATATTCTTATTAATATTATAAACCTTTAAAAAAAGAAAAACAGGGCTTTTTTCTTTTAAATTAAAAGGTTCTGGTGTTACTATCTTTTAACGTTTGGTAAACTGTTTTAAGACACTCAAGACTGTAGGGTAATTATTACACACCAAGGAAAGCAGTCTGGGCTGGAGAAATGTAAAGGCGACATTTTGAAGCAGTTGGTAGGATTTACCTTTTTTATTTCAAGGTGAGGAGAAGATACCCAGAGAAACAGAGGCAGCCCCATTTGTTGGAAAGATGCCTTTGCCTCCATTAGGACCCTGGTTACCCCTTGTGTTGTAAATGGGTAAACACCTCTGGTTACCCCTTGTGTTGTAAACGGGTGACCAAGGACCCTGGACTCCAACACTCTCTCCCTCCATCACAGACCCCATCTGAGCACTCAAGCCCCATATGTCAGCTGGAACTGAGCCCCGAATTCTCATGAGTCTCATTTGCTGTCTTGCTCTAGGCGCTAAAGAGGCTGAGAACAGTCTCCGTTGTTTTCAAAAGAGACCTGCACTAACTGAGCTCCTGAGGCTGTTAGAAAAATATATGACTTTGAAACACTAAGAGATGGGGGGGGGGCATTTTTTAGGGAGAAATGTGTTTAGAAGTATTGTTTCTCTCTCAGGTCCAATCAGTGCACAAACATCACTATAACAAGGTAAAGGAAAGAAAACATTCATTGCTCCATTACCACCTGTTTTCAAATTTTAAAGCCTTCCAGCACAAGCAGTATGTTTAAAAGAACAATTTAATTTCCTTCTTCTCACCTAAAATCACTCATAGTACCGGACAAATTCTCTGCTGGTGAATTTCACTGGTGTGTGTTAAGCACTTCTGTTATAATACACGTGTGTTTGTTTCTGTCTACATTTGTATCTCTCTCTGGCTATTAAGCCATCCATGGCTTAATTCATGTATATTGTCAATTCATTGGGAAGTCTAGGCAGAGGGGTACTAAAAATTCTATTTTCTCCAATCAAATTTTTGACCATGCTCTTTTGAATCTCCTTCTCCATTCCTGAATGATATCTACAGCACATGCTATCTGTGCCTTGATCCTATGGCTCTGACAATTCACACCAAGTGCTTTTAGCTGCCAGCACTTGGAATTTTCACCTGAGCTAACTCCAAAGAGGGCAGGGAATTAACACCTCTGAACACAGCCCTCAACCAGTGACAGATGGGAGTTGGTGGATAAATACCCGAGCTTTCTTACTCCTCAGGTAGGACAACTGAGGTGTGTGGGATTGAGGGCTAGTTTCCCATTTCTTTCTCCACGCGCTTCCCTACTCCCCTACAGGTGCTTCCTGGGATCCTCTCCAAAAACAAAACAAAACAAAACAAAAACCAAAAAACTACTTTCATGCATATCCTCATGTTTTGCTCTGCTTCTAGGGGAAGCCTTCAACAATACTCATACAATTCATTCCTGGTACCTGGCTGTGGCTGGCTGGACCCAAGGTGGGTGGGCATCTGACTGTGCCAACTGGATTCTCTCCACAGATTTTTCATATTGGAACTGAAAGGATATTGGTGAGTGTCTGCAGGATGCTGGAGCTTTCACATGTGAACTCAGGAGCTTTCTGGGGTCATAGTGGATCACAAGTGTAGAAACAAAGAGAACCAGTCTGTGGAGTGGGAGTAAGGGGTGAGAGAGAGAGAGAGAGAGAGAGGATGGGTAATAGAATCAGAGATGAGAGATGGCTTCCTGTCCCAGGCTTCCTCCCTTCCTGTAGCCCTCCTACATCCAGCTTATGGTCTGTGAATTATGTCTGTATAGTTATAAGAAATTCCCCCCTTTTCTCTCAAAGTAGCTTAAATAACATACTACCAAACAAAGGGTTAACACAGAAGATCATCAGAAAGTTAGACCCACCCTCTCACAGAGCTGGAAATGTTCTAGAACTCTCCCCCCACCTCACGCCCCCTCCACCCTTCCCAGTCTCATTCTCTGCTGTTGGGACTCATGAGGAGAGGAGGCTCTGACCTCTGACCTCCTCCTGTGTGACCGGCTTCCTGGGACGACTCCTTCAGGCTGGTTCTGCCACAGGTGAGCCCCACAGAGTCGGTGGGCTATGTTGAGAGGGTATATGTGGTACTTCTGGAGTGTTGCGTGACTTCATCTGGACCCTTTTTGCCACTGAACACTGACCTCAGGCAGGGGCAGTCATGTCTTCCCTCATCCCCCAGGCCCCAGGCTCTCTCTGGGTGAAGCATCTCCTTGTTGGACAACCAGTGGGGAAGCCCCTTGGTATCGGCCTCTACCCTAAGGAGCCTGGGGACCCCTTGAGGTTCTCTTTCACGCCCTCAGGTGAAGGGAAACAGGGTGAGTAAAAAAGTCTCCCCATCCTCTCCTTTTGGGGAATGCTGCAGTGTGGTCACTGCTTATCTAGTACAGATGGCCTCATCAGGCCTCCCTGTTTCAGAATTTTTTTTTAAGTTTATTTATTTATTTTGGGAGAGACAGGGAGAAAGCTTAAGTTGGGGAGGGGCAGAGAGACAGGGGGACAGGGATCTGAAGCAGGCTCTGTGCTGGCAGCAGAGTCCAGTGTGGGGCTTGAACTCATGAACCACGAGAACATGACTTGAGCTGACGTCAGACACCTAACTAACTGAGCCACCAGACGCTGCCAGATTTTTCTAGTCGAGAAGCATTGGCTGATCTCTGAGTTCATGAGCACTCTCGAATTCCAGGGGTCATATGTCAACTCTCCCAAGAATCACAAATGCCTAAAACCGATTCTCTGATAGTCTCCCCAGATCTGTTCCCTATGGTCTCTTCGTATCTCAGCTAGAGGCAATTCCATCTTTCCAATTACTTGGACCAAAACCCTTCTTGACCCTTCTCTCTTCCCCATACTCCATATCCAATCTGAGAGCAAACCTTGTCCGTTCTACCTTAAAGATATAGCCCAAATTCAGCCACTTCTAACCACCTTGACTGCTATCGTCAACTCTTGCCCAAATTATTGTAATATTCTTCTAACACAGCTTTCTGCTTCCAGCTTGCTCCCTGTATCAGTTATCCATTGTCATTATGAAGATGAATAAGAAACAACCACAAAACCTTAGTGACATACAACAATGAGGCAACTGGGGTTAACTGGGGATCAGCTAGGTGGCTCATATTCATGCCTGGGGCTAGCTGGTTGGGCTGACTGCTATAACTTCACCCTTATTCTATCAGCCAAAGCAAGTCAGAGTTAGAGGTCCTTTCCAAGTTCCATGGCTGAAATCAAATCAGGTGTCAGGGAAATGCATGTCACTTCCTGTTGGGAAGGGCACCAATGTGACACGGCAAAGGGTGTGGATGAGAGAAGAAATGCAGAACTGGGGCTTTGAATACAATCAGCCTCCCACATCTCTGTCTTGTGAATATTCCAGTGACGCATCACTTCCCTACTTAAACGCTCCCATAGTTATAAAGCTCTTAGAAAAAAAGCCAGAGGAAAAGCTTCATGATACTGGGTTTGGTAATGACACCAAAAACTCAGGCAATAAAAGTAAAAATAGAAAAATTGGATTCCATTAAAATTAAAACCTTCTGGGCATCAAAGGACATGATCAACAAAGTGAAAAGGCGACCACCTATGGAATGGGAGAAAATATCTGCAAATCACGTATATCTTGCAAGGCGTTAATATCCTAGAATATATAAAGAACGCCTGCAAGTTGGGGCACCTGGGTGGGTCAGTCGGTTAAGCGTCCTACTTCAGCTCAGGTCACGATCTCGCGGTCGGCGAGTTGGAGCCCCGCATCGGGCTCTGTCTGGGCTGATGGCTCAGAGCCTGGAGCCTGCTTCCGATTCTGTGTCTCCCTCTCTCTCTGCCCCTCCCCCGTTCATGCCGTGTGTCTCTCTCTGTCTCAAAGGTAAATAAATGTTAAGAAAAAATTTAAAAAAAAAAAAAAGAACGCCTGCAACTCAACAATAAGAAAACAAACAACCCGCCTCAAAAATGGGCAAAGGAATAAATATTTCTCCAAAAAAAAAAACATACAAATGGCCAAAATGAGCATGAAAAGACATCAGCAATCAAATCAAACCACAGTATGATACCACCTTACACTCATTAGCATAGCTATCAAAACAAAACAAACCCCCAGAAAATAGCAAGTGTTGGCAAGGATGTGGAGAAATTGGAACACTTATGCCTTGTTAGTGGAAATGTAAAGTAATGCAAACTGTGGAAAAGAATATGGCGATTTCTAAAAAAAAAAAAAAATTAAACAGAATTACCATATGATCTAGCAATTCTGGGTATATAGCCAAAAGAATTGAAAGCAGGGTCTTGAAAAGATATTTCTATATCATGTTCACAGCAGCATATTCACAATAGCCAAATGGAAACAGCCTAAGTGTCCATCAATGGATGAATAGATAAACAAAACACGTCATATACATACAATGGAATAATATTCTGCCTTAAAAAAGAAGGAGATTCTGGGGTGCCTGGGTGGCTCCGTCAGCTAAACGTCCCACTCTTGATCTCAGCTCAGGTCGTGGTCTCATGGTTTGTAAGTTCAAGACCCACATTGGGCTGCTTGGATTCTCTATCTCTGCCCATCCCCTGCTTGTGTGCTCTGCTCTCTCTCTTCAAATAAATAAATAAACTTAAAAGAAAAGAAGGAAATCTTGAAACATACTATAAGGTAAATAAAACTTGAGGATATTAGTCTAAATGAAATAAGCCAGACACAAAAAAGATAAATACTATATGATTCCACTTATATGAGGTACCTAGAGTAGTCAAAATTATAGAAACAGGAAGTAGAAGCATGGTTGCCAGAGGCTGGAGGGGAGGGCGAATGGGGAGTATAGTTTCAATTTTGCAAGATGCGAGAGTTCTGGAAGTTGGTTGCTCAACAATGTGAACATGCTTAACACTGAATGGTACGCTTAAAAATGGTTATGAGATAAATGCTATGTTATGTATATTTTACCACAATTATAAACAAACCCTCCTGTGACACTCAGAGTCCCTTCTTTAGCCTTCTTATAGCATGTGTGCTGTCTCCTTCCCAAATACTGTTCTCCTACATTTCTTCCTCACTGTTCCTAGGCTGTCCCAGCCACTCCAGAGACAGACACAGGCCTGGAATGCTCTTGCCTGGAATGCTCTTTCTCTAGATAGCTATATGGCTCACTCCTTCACTTACTTCAGGTCTTCTCAATTGTCACCTTCTCAGTGAGCCTTACCTGGAACTCTATATCTAAAATGTCAGCCCCTCCCTTCCCCTGCTTTGGTTGTTCCCACTCACCTCTATCTCCATCTAAAATTCCATGCATTTTACTTGTTGTCTCGTCTTATTTTCTGTTTTCTCCAGTAGACTTCAAGTTGGGCAGGCATTCCCTGGAGGCAGGGATTATTGTCTGTTTTGTTTTGTTTTTTACTGTTGAATTCCCAGAGTTTAAAGCATGGTGCCACGCGTAGTAGGAACATCAAGGTTCTCCAGAGAAACAGAACATATAAAATCTATATATCTGCACCTCTATCCATATCTATACCTATACCTATACCATTATCTGTATCCGTATCTAAGTCCATTGGGGTTGCTGCTATAACAAATTACTTAGACTGGGTGTCTTACAAACAACAGAAATTCATTTCTCACAGTTCTAGAAAAGACCAATGCTCCTACTCAAATACACTTAGGCAGAGAGAGAGAGCAAATTCTCTCTTATTCACCCTTTTTTTTCTATTCAGGCCTTCCTTTGACTGGATGAGGCCCACCCGAATGAGGACTTTACTCAGTCCCCCAACACAGATATTAATCTCATCCTAAAACATCCTCACAGGGGCGCCTGGGTGGCTCAGTCGGTTACGCGTCCGACTTCAGCTCAGGTCACGATCTCGCGGTCAGTGAGTTCGAGCCCCGCGTCGGGCTCTGGGCTGATGGCTCAGAGCCTGGAGCCTGCTTCCCATTCTGTGTCTCCCTCTCTCTCTGTCCCTCCCCCATTCATATTCTGTCTCCCTCTGTCTCAAAAATAAATAAACGTTAAAAAAAAATTTTTTTTTAAATAATAAAAAAAAAATAAAACATCCTCACAGACAGATTCAGAATAATGTATAACTAAATATGGAGGCATCCTGTTGATGAGGGAGTGTAAGGCAAGATGAGGGCAGAGGATAAGCTAACAACCCTCCCTCCCCCACCCCCAGGTGGGATACTGTGTGATATTCCTCAGGCACTCCTGGCTGCTCAAGAACAAAGGAAAGGACAGAAAACAAATGGTTAAACTGATAGCTGTCTCCATCAGTTTATAAATGTTTTAGTAAATTGCAAGAAAAAGGCAATCTTATCAATAGCTTAATCTCTAGGAACTCCCTACTGTTTTAATGATAATGCTTTGTTAGAAGGAAAAACAACCTTAGCTTGACAATAGCTAGGCCTCTAGTAAACTATGCGTTTTCTTTAGCAGATGGAAACCCTTTAAGAAACTTCCTCTTGACTTTACCTCCCCCATACTCCATCGTATATAACCAGTCATTCTTCACAACCCAGTGCAGTTCTTCCTGCCCCCGGGTCCTGTCCCTGTGCTTTAATACAATCACCCCTTTGGCACCAAAGACGTCTCAAGAATTATTTCTTGGCCATCGGTTCTGGGACCCCATCACTCTAAAACCCCATCACCGTGACTCGGTCAAGCTGGCATAAAATGAACCATTCTGTGCCCAATAAATATTGGCTTATTAAATGAACCCCCATCTTCTGTGCTGACAGCTCAGAGCCTGGAGCCTTCTTCAGATTCTGTGTCTCCCTCTCTCTCTCTGCCCCTCACCTGCTCACATTCTGTCTCTCTCTCTCTTAAAAATAAATAAACATTAAAAAAAAAGAAGTGGGGGAGAAGTGAGGAGGTGGGGTGTGGCTTACAGGAGCCTGAGGAGGAAGCAACCAGCCCCATAGGTTGACAGATCTCTTTAGAATAGGAGGTGTTTGTGTTTGTTGTTGTCAACAATGCAACCTGGCAGGCGCCCCTCCTCTTCCATTTTGAAGGGCCTGTGTGACTACATTGGACCCACCCAGACAATTCAGGATAACTTCCTTATCCAAAGGTCTGTAAACTTAATACCATCTACAATGTCCTTTTTACTCTGTAATGTCACATACACAGGCCTAACACCACGGATTAGAGCATAGACATCTTTGGAGGAGGGGCATTATTTTATTTACCATAGAGACCTCAGATGAGAGCATCAGAAGAACCACCCCGCTGAACCCAGTTCAAAAGCTGACCCAGGGCCACCTGGGCGGCTCACTCGGTTAAACATCCAACTTCCACTCATGTCATGATCTCACAGTCCATGAGTTCAAGCCATGTGTCAGGCTCTATGCTGACAGCTCAGAGCCTGGAGCCTGCTTCAGATACTGTGTGTGTGTGTCTCTCTCTCTCTGCCCCTCTCCTGCTCCCTCTCTCTCAAAAATTATAAACATTAAAAAATAAAAATAAAAAAGTTGACCCACAGAATGGTCAGCAAATAAAATGGGCAGTTTGCTAATGCAGCAAAAATGAACTGATACATCCTATATACAATAACATCTGATCACTAAACCAACAGCAACAAAAAAGTCTTTGGAATATGTACTTAAAATTCTTGTTCTTGTGCTCTTGGATTCCCGAGAGGTCCCTCAAACCTTGAAAATCCTCAGAGACAAAGTTCTTGGGGCTCAGAGTCCTGACCCAATCTTATTGCTGCAAAAGTCTCCCTGAAAATGGGAAATGGATGTTAAATCTTGAGAAACCAATGGATTCTCAAAGCGTGTTATCAGTAAAATGTTGTAGCTGGCCCCAAGTGATCATTAAATATCTATCTATGCTCCATGCTTCTCTAAGTCACTTTTGGCTGCATGTTGAAAATCAGTTGTGGTGCCAGATGGGTCCCTTTAAGGCTGCCACTTGTCCTGCAGACAGTTGGGCACATTTCCCTACAGTATACAGCATCGGTGGAGAAGAAGGTTTTACTGTGAAAAGGCAAAAGCCACAAGACAGACTCCTACATGGTCTTCAATTTCTCATTAAATCCTGCCGCAGTCAGGACAACCACTGGATGCAGAGTGGGCTCATTCCAGTGAAAGGACAGTACCCAAGCTTGTGACTCAATGGACTGGCTAGCAGGGCAAATGCAACAGCTCATGGACTGCAAATGCCCCAGATTCAAAGAGCTTGGCATCCCCAGACAACTTCACTCAACATCCCAAATCCAGACCATTTGCCACCAATCTGTGCCATAGGAGGGAGAGGAGTTGCTCCATTAGAATAGAACCCATGGCATCTCCACAAATGCCCTGGATCTGGCATCGCTTTCTTGAGATAGGAAAGGAGGGAGGACTGTCTGCCTTTCTGC
Organism: Lynx canadensis; assembly: GCF_007474595.2. Lineage (NCBI taxonomy): Eukaryota > Metazoa > Chordata > Mammalia > Carnivora > Felidae > Lynx > Lynx canadensis. Next base: position 31,499,253 of record NC_044305.1, on the reverse strand, counting down.
TTGCTAGTTTTTCCTTTCCCCAATAAGGCTGCTTTCGTACCCATTCTGTATCACATTGTAGCATTTGTTCCTACCTCTTATGTGGCAGATTTTAACCCTGCAGGATCCCACTTTAGCATGATAGTAGCTTTTTAAAAATATACAGACGCTGGTACCACCCAAGATCAACTAAATAGGCCCACACACTGGAATTTTTTATTTGCCATGGGCCTTGTTGCCACTGGTGGAAACCTGTGGACTCCTGCTCAGAGTAGCGTTTTTATAAAGTATAAAATGAAATGCATACAATTACAAAGGAACTCTCCCATAGCAGAAGAGAGAAATCAAAGTATTAAGAAAACAAGTTTGGGATGTAATAACATATTTGCTTCCATGTTAACACATTCAGCAAGATGTAGCGAGGGGTCTAATACCACAATAATTCCAAAACAGTAACAAGCGCAAATTTTTTCTCCAGATTTTGCTCTCTACCAGTTCTCACCTTTATGATCTCTAATGCTTTTCCCAGACAAGAGTCCCTTTACATGGTTTCCCATGTTTGAAAAGAGTCTGTCTTCTCTAGTAATGGCAATAACTCGTTTTCCCATTTCTGGAATGAAAGTAGCTTAAGAACCATTGTTATGGCCTCCAGGAAGTCATTGGATTCCAAGGGCCCTATACTGGAATGACTACATGAGCAAATACCAGCTAAGATATTAGGTGGTAGCACCTTAAACTGATATCCTTCTCAGAGGCATTGACATTGTAACATGGAGTTATTTCTATGTATATTTAGAATGGAGATTATTTTTGCATTTTATGTAACACGTCCCCACTAGAAGAGCTAAGATTACAAAAGCTGACAAAACCAATTGTTGGCAAGGATGTAAAGCAATTCGAACTCTCATACATTGCTGGTTGGAATTCAAAATGGCACAGCCACGTTAGAAAATAGTTGGGCAGCATTTTACACAGTTAAATGAAAACTTGCCATGGTGAAACATACCTACCTTATGATTTATATTCCCATGCCTAAGTAACAACTCAAGAGAAGTAAAGACATGGGTTTACACAAAAACCTGTGTGGGAATGTTTACAGCAGCACAATTCATAAGAGCTAAAAATTGGAGACAACCCATTGTCAACCAACTAGTGAATGGATAGTATGGTATATCCTTATTATGGAGCAGTATTCAGCAGTAGAAATGAATGAACTGCCAATACAATACAGATAAGTCTCAAAAGCATTAGACACTAAGTGAACAAACTCAGACATAAAAGAGTATACACACCATGAATCCATTTATCAGAAATTCTAGAAAAGGCAAAACTGTATAGACAGAAAACCAATCAGTGGTCAGTAAAGCCCTGGGCTCAGGGAAGGGGAAATGTCAGAACATTTTGGGGTAGTGGGAAAGTTCTATATCTTGATTGTGGAAGCACTTAAACTCTTTGTGAGAGTAGAGTTACATTTTACAAGGATAAGTGTGGAATCAGAGTAGAGGTGTTAATTCTGAAAACGGATAGAAAAAGTAGAGATAGGGTTTGGGGCCCTAGGTGCTACTCAGGGGTCTTGGCTACTCAGAGACAATGGAGGGATTAGGTAGAACTCCACTTCTTCCCACGGATCAGATGACAAGATGTCTGTTCTGAGTAAGCCCTGGGTGTTACAATCCGAAGGGAGTGAGGAGGGAACTGTTCACCACAAGTCTAGAATTGGATTTCTCCATTGCTAAAGCCAATAGAGGTTGGGTCCAATTTAGTTTCATTAAAGAGTGCAGAGGAAGGTGACAGTTTTTGAGTTTGATTCTCACGGAACAAATTCATACAGATTCATATACGTGAGCATAAAATCATATTAATAGAGGGCTGTTAGGGAATATCCAAAGGAAAGGACAGCTCTCTCACTGAGAGAGGTGGTGGGAGAATACCTTGGCAGCAACAGGGCTCCTGGGGTTTTACCAGAGGCTGGTACTTCTCACCTGCTTTCTTAAAAGACTCACTTGTTTGGGCTTAGGGTCTTTTCAGGGAAGTGTACTTTGGTGGTCTGTCATGTAGCAAATGGAAAGTCAGCTTGAGGACCATGAGCAAATTTGCAAAGACTGTCATTTCCAAGCAGTCTGTTTTGAAGAGTGGCCTTGTCTATGAAAGGCAGCCAACAAGCCAACAGAAGATAACACTTGCATCAATATAAATAAAGGCTCTCTTCTTATAAATACATGCCCTAAATACCGTGTGCAGCTCACCCAGGCTTGGAAGTTAGCAACTGCATGTTAAGGTAATGATTGAGAGTTTTGAATTGGGGAAGAACCCTACCAACCCAAGATGTGTCTTTTCAGGGTAAACCGGAGAAATGGATGATTATGTTCACGTCAGCTTATTGTACGTATTTATTATTGCACCAGAACCATCTCCTTACATAATCGCTTGGCTTCCTAACAGTTGAGAAAGGCACTTACATGTATAAATATGGAACTGTGACTGTAATGAGATTATAATGTTGAGGATCTTTAAAGATCAACCAATAGGAGTGGATTAAGAGTTTTTGAAATGTCTCAGGTTTCTCCCAGCCCAGGATCATCTATCTGGGTGGAGGGGGTCTTAGTTGGCTTGGGCCACCATAACAAAATACCATAGGCTGGGTGGCTTAAACAATGTATTTTCTCACAGTTCTCAAGTCTGGAAGTCTGAGATCAGGATAGCCACATGGTTATGTTCGGGTGAGAGTTCTCCTGGCTTCAGGTTGCTGCCTTCTTGCCGTGTCCTCACAGGGCCTTTTGTCAGTGCTTGTGTATGGACAGAACAATCCCTCTTTCTTCCTCTTATAATCCTATTAGATCAGGACCAATTCTATTAGATCAGGACTCCACCTTTATGACCTTACTTAAACTTAATTACCTCCTAAAACCCTATCTCTAAATACAGTCATATTAGGAGTTAGGGCTTCAACTTATGCATTTGAGACACAAATGGGACACGAGTGGGACACACTTCGCTCGTAGCAAAGAATACACAGTCCATCCTCACCTCAACATGGAACTTTCAATGTAACCACCGTTGAACTTGTAAAGCATGAAGCAGTAGCAACTGGTAAGGGGGGTGGAATCTACAGCTTAGAAAGAGGAGGGCTAGAGTAGTACTCAAAAAAGACTTTCTAAAGTTAGCACTCTCTTGGGACCATCAAGCCTAACTGCAGGTTTTCTAAACCCTAAATCCAATCTGGTACTTCCTTGCTCAATGGCTTCCAATTGCTCTCAAGAAAATGTCCAGAAAAGGGCCAGTATCCAAAATCTATAAAGAGCTCACCAAACTCCACACCCGAAAAACAAATAACCCAGTGAAGAAATGGGCAGAAAACATGAATAGACACTTCTCTAAAGAAGACATCCAGATGGCCAACAGGCACATGAAAAGATGCTCAACGTCAGTCCTCATCAGGGAAATACAAATCAAAACCACACTCAGATATCACCTCACGCCAGTCAGAGTGGCCAAAATGAATAAATCAGGAGACTATAGATGCTGGAGAGGATGTGGAGAAACGGGAACCCTCTTGCACTGTTGGTGGGAATGCAAATTGGTACAGCCACTCTGGAAAACAGTGTGGAGGTTCCTCAAAAAATTAAAAATAGGCCTACCCTATGACCCAGCAACAGCACTGCTAGGAATTTACCCAAGGGATACAGGAGTACTGATGCATAGGGGCACTTGTACCCCGATGTTTATAGCAGCACTCTCAACAATAGCCAAATTATGGAAAGAGCCGAAATGTCCATCAACTGATGAATGGATAAAGAAATTGTGGTTTATATACACAATGGAGTACTACGTGGCAATGAGAAAGAATGAAATATGGCCCTTTGTAGCAACGTGGATGGAACTGGAGAGTGTTGTGCTAAGTGAAATAAGCCATACAGAGAAAGACAGATACCATATGGTTTCACTCTTATGTGGATCCTGAGAAACTTAACAGAAACCCATGGGGGAGGGGAAGGAAAAAAAAAAAAAAAGAGGTTAGAGTGGGAGAGAGCCAAAGCATAAGAGACTCTTAAAAACTGTGAACAAACTGAGGGTTGATGGGGGGTGGGAACGAGGGGAGGGTGGGTGATGGGTATTGAGGAGGGCACATTTTGGGATGAGCACTGGGTGTTGTATGGAAACCAATTTGACAATAAATCTCATATATTGAAAAAAAAAAGAAAGAAAGAAAACGTCCAGAGGGGTGCCTGGGTGGCTCAGTCAGTTGAGCGTCTGGCTCTTGATTTCAGCTCAGGTCATGATCTCAGAGGTGTTAAGATTGAGCCCTGCATCAGGCTCTGCACTGAGAATGGAGCCTGCTTAAGATTCTCTCTCTCTCCCTCTCCCTCTGCCCTTCCCCTGCTCACACTCTCTCTTTCTAAAATAAAAAAGAAAGAAGGAAAGAAAGAAAGAAAGAAAATGTCCAGAAAGCAGATCCTCAATTCTACTTCTAAGCCTCTTCTCTTGCCAACCTCTGATGCAATCCTACTGAATTTCTTTCAGGATATGCTCCTCTACCTTCAAGCCTATGCCCATGCAGTTCCCTCTACCTGGAAGATTTACCCACCTAATACCTCATTCTCATGCCCTTACCTTCGGTTTATGCCTGCTACTCCCTCCCATCCTGAAGTCTCAGTTTAGAAGACACTTCCTTCAGAAAACTTCAGATTACCCCCACCAGAGCTGGTTATGTGATTTTCATGTTTACTACACGCCATAGTAGAGAGAACGATACCATGAACTCCCTCTAACCTGTCACTCAACTTCATTCGATGATGGAATATCATCAAATATTCTATCAGTGTTTAAATTCCCTTAATTGTCTCATAAGTAATTTAAACAAGTTTATTTCTTTGAATCAATATCCAGAGTTCACATTTTGCAAAATAACACTTAGAGTTTTTCACTGAATTAATATATATACTATGTATCGAGCGCTCATCCCTTGCTACATTGGTTGAATCACAGGGTATTGTCTGTACTTGCATACACCCCAGGCCACACACCTGGGGTGCAAACTCACGGTTCACATTTACATTTGCAGAGCTAACTCCAGCCACAAACTACGACTGGCGTTGTCCCCCCAGAACTAACTCACCCAAATGTATTGACAGACAGCCCAGATAGACCATCGGTGTGGTCATTGTCAGCACAAACTAGCTTCATTGTAGTGCCCTTCAAAGCTGGAAAACAGACCGTGAGCTTTAAAGGAAAAGAAGGGAAAGGCTGTGTGATGCTGCAGTCGACCAGCACAGCCTCTGAGGGCATCTCAGGCAGTTTATAATAAGCCAGATGAAATGTGTGAGTGCACCCTGTGAGACATACTGCACCAAAGGCTGGATCTAAGTTTAGGTGGATTCCAAGATCTTCCCTCTCCCAAGATCCCCTGAAAATAGCTTCTCTGTTACTGAGGAAATCTGTGCTGCTCCTGAGCACAAACATGCTTTGATTTGACTCCAACAGAAAAAGGCATTACTGCCTGCAAGAAAAAACAGGGCTCTTAGTGAGGGTAGGGAACACGGATGGGTAACGTGCGCGATCTGCAATTAACATTCCTTGCCTTTTAGAATATACGTAAGGCTCCTCTACCCCCGTTTCTGTGTTTCGGGCTGAAAACACAGAGGAGGGGGGCTTCACCATTGCAGTTTGGGGAGTGTTAGGAGGAGGGAGATACAAGCAGTGTTCCCAGTGCTGCTTTGTGACACAGAACGTGTCAGAGAGAGAAATGCTGGAAAACAGAGAGGAAATAGGGGAGGATTTATATTTCCATGCTGGCAGCTGATCACATTCAGTCTTACTCAGGAAGCTGCTTCAGTGCCTGTTGCCATGGGAACCAGACATGATTAAGTAGTTTATTGGATGCGGCTTCCATGGACCAACATTCTGAAGCTGGGTCAGGTTTTGATCCTCACGTCAGGTGTTGTAAAGCTACCAGGGTGTTTTCTTCCCATAGGTGTGTTTCTCATTTCATCACCCGTGATGTTTGGATTCACATCCAAAACATCTGAAATAAAATGGCCACGTGCACGAACCTAATATTCGTAACATTTTTGACTATTTGGTCAGGAATGAAATAAGTTGGCAAATTTGCCCGAAGAAGGCTGCGATTGTAAATTTTGGCTGTGTACATGCTGCATTCTGCATCATGATGTACAAAACTCTGCGAGATCACCAAAGCCATCCCTGATTGGCGGTCTTCTCTTTCCTGACTGTGCTGGGTCAGAAAAACATTCATCACCGTAGTGACTTCTTTGTAACCTTTCCAGATTCTTTACGTGCCTCTTTTTTTTCAAAGCCAGCAGTTCTCTGGCGTGAGTCTGGCCAGTCATCTGGTCTCCCTACCCACCCAGGGAGGTGTAGCAACACTGATGTCCTCCTCACATCCTGCCCTCTTCCTTACTCACACGACACACACGTGGATGGGCAGCTGACACTCAGATACTGTGTATCTGGGATTCTTTCCAGAAATACTCTGTAGCAGTCAGTGTGTAGAAATCGGCACACAGCAGACAGGAAGCAACAAGGTGAGAGCTGGGGCGATGCCGGCTAAAAGGCCTGCATGCAGATCTGGGCTTTGCTTCTAGAAGTTGAGTGAATTGCTTCCTTTCCCACACTGCTTTGTGATGACTGGAATGCACCGCCCAGATTCCTCTTCAGGCCAGAAGGACTCATTCTCCCAGCTGCTGGAAGTGTTGTCAGCTGACAGCCCAATCTCTCTCCAGGAATCGCCTTCTCCTGAGAAGAGCCGGCTCCCACAGGGCCCTGCTGCCTCCCTGGGCATCCCACAAACAAAGTCTGGTTTCTACAACCAGAGGGGAAGGTGGGGGTGGTGTGAGGGCCCCGCCCCTCATTCCCACTTACCTTATTCCAACTCAAGATACCTCTGAAGGGTCAGCCCGGCACCAGAGCTCCCTGTAGAGTTGGCCACAACCCTTGTTGAGATGTCTTTGCAGTCCGGCTTTTCCTGTGCTCAAGCCTGCTTCTTCCTCTTCCCTTCCAAGTTGCTGCTCACAAGGACACCCCCTAACGAACGTGTACATGAATGTCCATCTCAGAATCTGCTTCTAGGATAAAAATCTGCAGCAACGCTAGACTTCCTTTGAGAAGTTCTCTCTCTTACTTTTGCAGTGCAGTTTTGGAATGACTTCTTTTATACTCAGCCTCGAGTTTAGGGCTTTTGGAAAAGTCCATCTGCTCCTCCACCTCCAGGCCACGTTGATGTCTGAATTAGGGCAATGAAGGCTTGAGAAAAGATCTGAGGAAGACTTCCGAAAATGAAGCTTTCCTAATTTTCCAGAAGATCCGCCAGAAGGGAGCTTCCATGTCAACGGATATGAACAAGGAAGCATGTGGCCTTCGAGTTGCTGACAGGCATCTAAAGATGATGAGGGGCGCCTGGGCTGGCTCAGTCAGGTAAGCATCCGACTTCAGCTCAGACTTCACAATCTCGTGGTTCGTGGGTTCGAGCCCTGTGTCAGGCTGTGTGCTGACAGCTCAGAGCCTGGAGCCTGCTTCAGATTCTGTGTCTCCCTCTCTCTCTGCCCCTCCCTGCTCATGCTGTTTCTTTCTCTCTCTCAAAAATGAACCTTTAAATACATAAATACATAAAGATAAAATGAAGATAATGAGACATACTTGCTGAGATTATAGCCAGCATGGGGAAGTGGAGGCAAGAAATAATCACAAGATTAAAACCACTGGCTCAAACCACGTCTACACCAGTCACCAGGGCATTTCTCAACCTACAAACCAATTAATTCACTCTATTGTCTGAGTCCATTTCAAGTTCCCCAACTGTAAAATGGCATCTATGATTGTAGAACCTTCTTCATGAGGACGTTTTGGAGAATGAATTATCAATGTACCCAGCACATCGGAAGTGTCCCATGGATTTTAGCAATTCATATGGATTTCAAAACCCATAGCTAATTTACTTGATGGAAGCATGGGTTTTTCAAAGGTACAAGGGTCTTTACTGGACAATATCTGGGGCTTTCCTTCAACCTGTAGTTAGGCTTATTGCAGAGCTAAGATTTTCAATTTTTATGCAGTGGCATTTTAAAAAAAAATTTTTAATATATTTATTTATTTTTGAGAGAGAGACAGAATGTGAGCAGGGGAGGAGCACAGAGAGAGGGAGACACAGAATCTGAAGCAGGTTTCCAGGTTCTGACCTATCAGAGCCCAACCCGGGACTCAAACTCAGGAACCTTGAGATCATGGCCTGAGCCGAAGTCGGACGCTCAACCAACTGAGCCACCCAGGTGCCCCCATTTTTTTTTTAATGTTTATTTATTTTGAGAGAGAGAGACAGACAGACAGACAGAGTGCGAGCAGGGGAGGGGCAGAGAGAGAGAGGGAGACACAGAGTCCAAAGCAGGTTCCAGGCCCTGAGCTGTCAGCACAGAGCCCGACGCAGGGCTGGAACCCACGAACCGCGAGATCATGACCTGAGTCGGATGCTTAACCGACATAGCCAGCTAGGTGCCCCTGCAGTGGCATTTTTAAACCTGAAATCTCCCGTGGAAACTGTGAATACATATACACATAATAATCCCCAAAATGTTTAGCACACTTGCTGTGTGCCAGGGACCATGCGTACCATTTCACTTTTACGTTATATGTGCATACTTGTGTTATATACGAACTCACCGGCACCTCCCAACAACCTTGTGAGGTACACGCTATCATTGTCATTCGTAGTTTTGGGGGGAAACTTCTCGAATGCATTCCCAATAGTGGAATTTGATGAGTATGACTGTTTACTCTGAATAATAGACACTGTGAATGCAGTTTGGGGGGGTGGGTCACAAGAGTATAAAAAGCAGGAAATCGAATATATGTAGCAGAAATAGCATAAAGTAATAGTGCGCACACACATTCACACACAGTCACACACACTTATTTCTGAGCTTTAGCTGGCTCTCCGTGTGGCTGAGAACAGTTATTGAGGAATGCAGCCACTCAGTCACAGATCTCTTTCATATTCCGAACAGGCCTGAAAAAAGCCATCTGAAAGGGGGAAAGGGAAGGGAAGGCAGATTAAGGAAAGGAAGGAATGCAACCTTATATAGAGATGTGGAGTTTTATATTCACCGGGGAAAGATAACTATGCCAATTATAGGGTATGTAGGAAAATGTTTAATTTCCTCGTTTTGGTTTAGACTAAGGACTTACGTCTCTCTTTGGGAGACTGTGCATGTGTTGTGTGTGTGTGAGGCTTTAGCATCCTGAGGGGCAATGAGAGAATAAAGGGTTTTCTCTGTAACCACATTGGCAGGGACACTTGGAGTTCAGAGTTAAGACTTAGGGACCCACGTCCCTGTTGGACTCTTGGAAGAGATTTGGAACACCGATACCTTCAAGAACCATCCTGACACCCATGTCCCCAACGTGTTGACCCAGACCAAATAAATCAGCCTTGAGGCCATGAACCACTCAGGGAGGGACACCTGATGAGGACGCAAGACAAAGTCATATGGGCAGGGGCTGGGTTTGAATGAGCGAAAGAGCTCTGTGTGGCAGTGAAAGAGACTCTTTCACAGACGGTAAAAGATGAGTTGGTGAGGACAGATTTCAGAACTGGGGTGTGCCAACAGGAAGTCTCAGTGAATAACTGAGCTGTTTGGAAAGTTTTCCCTTGAACTAGAGAAAACTTCTTGCCCAGCCTCATCTGAACTCATATCTTTCCCCTCCTATGTGATCTGAGTTTTCCTCAACAGTATGGTGAAATCTGACCCAACGGCATACCTTGTGAGCTGTGACAATCAGGGGGCACAGGACCTGGGGAGACCTGCATCCAAAGCAGAAAAGGGGAGGGGGAGGGCCTCTTAAGACTGGGGGGTTAATGGGGTCCATAATGGATATCGGGAACCTCTTGTGTCCCAAAAGAATGTGCTGGGGGCACCTGAGTGGCTCAGTCGGTTGAGAGTCTACTCTTGATTTAGGCTCAGGTCATGATCCTAGGGTCTTGAGATTGAGACCTGCTTGGAGCCTGCATGAGATTCTCTTTCTCTCCCCCTACCACTTCTTCTCTCTCTCTAAAAAAAAAAAAAAAAAAAAAAAAAAAAGGACAGTGCTGGCCCTCAAAGGGTCCAGAAAACCGACCCTTGAGTTACAATAAGCTTTTCTCCTTAGCAGAGTAATCAAAATGCATTCCAAACACTTCTCTACAGAATTGAAAATATTTGTTCAACATTTCCTGTGGTAGAAATGTGAGATCATGTTAAAGACTGATCAAAGAAGTTGTGGGAGCCATGTATTTCTTAAAGAGAGACATTCAGCACCAGTGGACCTCATGTTACTGTGTGCAGAGGATCCTTTATGCAAGGACCCCGGGTCCATGAAACACAAGCACGTTTTAGCAAGAAAAGAGAGTGGTATACGATGGGGAGCCAAGAGCTCCAGCTTCAACCCACCACCAGCCAGTAGGGCAACCTCCGGCACATCCCCTCAGCCTCTTGGAGCTTCAGGCTTCTCTTGTTCAAAATGAGAGGGTTGCAAAATCTGCCATTAGAGATTCATTCTTTTGGCCTAAAGTGTTTCCTCCTGCTAAAATATATGTACCCCTGAGAGTGTGGTCAAAAACCGTAATCAGGTATTTATGCTAAAGCGAATTTATTCAAGAACAGGCTTTAAAAAAATTGTTTTTAATGTTTATTTTTGAGAGAGGGGGAGAGTGAGCAGAGAGGGGCAGAGAGAGAGGGAGAGAGAAAATCTGAGGCAGGCTCAGCGCTGTCAGCGTAAAGCCCAACATGAGGCTCGAACCCACAAACTGTGAGAACACGAGCTGAGCTGAAGCTGGATACTCACCCCACTGAGTCACCCAGGTGCCCAAGAAACAGGCTTTGATGGAGGAGAAGGGAGATGTGGAGGAGGTCACTAAGTTGGAGAAAAAGTACCAACGGGGGAGGCCGGAGAGGCCAGCATGCGGTTTTGATTGGACCTAATGAGCTAAGAGAAGAACAATGAGGAGTCTTGACATTGTTTCCATGTCAGAGTGAGAGGGAAGTAGAAGGCAGACACAGGGCACCACAGCTGAGTTTTACTAAATATTGGCTCTCTTGGTAAACAGCTGCTAGCTGTGCTGGTTAAAACCCCGGAGGGCAAAACTGGGGTCGTGATATGACTGCCAGGTAGACCTCGGAGTGGGAGAATTAACTAATGCCTTTCTTTGAGATTTCCCCTCTGTAATGTATGTCTGGTGATCGTTTTCCAATTAAATCATTTATTGAGAATGTAGGAATGTTCTACTCTGTTTTATCAACTCCAAGCTAAAAGATGAGTCAATGATTTAAAAAAAAAAAAAGAAAGAAAAAAAAAAGGCAGCATCAGAGGAGGTCAGCCCTCAAGTTCCTTCCTGAGATATTTGGGTTGCCTGTCTTGCCTTGCATCTCTAAAGTGGAGGTATTTGAAGAAGGCCCAGGCCCAGGCCCATAGGACCCAATTAAAGAAGGGGAATGCACTGTGCTCGGGGCTGACCAATTTGGCTGACTCATGGAGAGCAGAAAATGCACACTGTCGGTATTTATTGAGCAGTAAAAGGAGAGCTGTAAAACAAATAAACAAATAAAAATAAATAAGTCAATGAAGAGCTGTGTCTTGTAGCTGGTGGCATCTCCTAATTTCTTCCAGAAGCAAGGCAGACACTGAGTTAGTGATGAAGCCAATGTCATTTTCTACCTACAAGTTAAGCTGGTCACCTCAGTGCCGGGCTCAGTACAAACAGCTCCCTTTAGAAGCAGCCAAGGAAATGGTCTTAACAAAAAAAAGCATGCATGGATCGGTTAGGACAATCTCTTAATCCAATCATCTGATCCTTACAGTTCACCAAACAAAACAAAAATGCTTCTCTTGATATCATTTAAAAATTTTAATTGGGTCCTGCATACCATAAGGATTGTAATAATTGGCAGAAGAAAATATAAAAGTGGCATTTTGGGGGGTGCCTGGGCGGCTCAGTTTGTTAAGTGACTGACTTGGGTCCCAGTCATGACCTCACAGTAAGTTTGAACCCGCATAGGGCAGTCTGCTGTCAGCAGGGGACCCGCTTCAGATCTTTCTTCTGTCTCCCTCTCCCTCTGCCCCTTCCCCGATTGCCCTCTGTCTGTCTCTCTCTCTCAAAAACAAACAAACATTAAAAAAAAACTTTAAAAAAGTGGCATTTTTGTCACTAAAATAAGCTTTCTTCCTCATAGAAACAAATACGAACTGGGCACATTTCCTCTTCAGAGTTTCCTCAAGGAAAAATGAGTTTAGGACCTTTGACCCTTGAGTATCTGTTGACTCACTCTCTACAGGTAAAAATCTTTTTAACTGTCTGAAGATTGGCCAATACAAGCCTATTCCCTGGAAAATACATTTCTTCCCAGAGAATTTCATCCACGCACTTTTTTATGATTTATTTTGAAGCACTTGAAACATTTTTTGGTTCTTTGGGTGGGGGGTTGGGGAGGATGACCTGAATTCACTTAACGTAGGCTGAACTTTCCAGATCTGTAACTTGACAAAAGGGATTTATGGCTTTTATGAATGCTGGAAAGTAGGAGCTTCTGTGGGTTAAATTCCACTGATAACTTGCTGGTAATTTGTACCCAGCATTTAGTGATTTATTAACAAAACAGAAGGGGAGCTGTTTAAGGTGTTAGAGCAGGATTCAAATCCTGAGTCAGATGTAGCCAAGTAAATGACAACTCCCAGTTGCATAATTATTAGACCTGTTGTCTGGCTCAGAGAGCATAACACAAAGTGGCTGTAGACTTAAAAGCGAGACATAGGGCTTTGAAGGGTCTATTTCCTTAATGTTAATAGTTTCTATGAAGGTGAGAGTTTAAAGTGCCAGAAACTCATCTGGAATTTCACTCATGCGCTCATCCGCAAGAGTTTAAGACGAGTTCGAACCTTCTTTTCTTACTCCATTTCCCAAGACTTCAATCTTAGGGGCAGAAAAAAGAGAACAACAGTCAACTCCAATGAGAAACACAGGAAATGAGACTTGTGAGAAAATTCTTCCAGTCTCTGCATGTTAAGTTGAACGCAGCTGTGTGTCACTGAGGGCCAAGACCGCAGCAAAACAGGAACTGCTTAGTGAAACACTTTCCACTGAAGGGGTCTCAAGAATGTCCTTATTTTCGGTTTCAGATGCTGATTCACCTTATCAATGTTTAGATATGGATACTATTGGGTGTGGTTGGTCACATCCAGCAGGATCCCCAGAGAGAATTCATTGTTTATGTTGCCTTTGGTTTGTTTCAAATCTAATAAGTTTCCTTAAAAGTTTCCCAGTGTCATTCATGGAAAAATTGGGCTGACAGTATAACCATGGGAATAACTGTGATGATGGGGGTGGGGAAAAGGAGCCAAGAAGAGAATATAGAGGAAGAGAGAGGCTTACTTTAGATAGGATGGTCTGGGAGGCTTCTTCGAGTGGACAATAATTAAGCTAAGATCCAAAGGAGGAAAAGAAAGTGCTAGGATAAGAAGAGTATGGAAAGAGCTTTCATAAGAAGGTATAGCATGTGCAAAGGCCCTGAGGCTGGACAGGGCCAGTATAGTGAGCCTGAGAGACAGAGGTGTGAAATGACTTGGGGAGGTAGATAGAGGTACTACAGCAGCTTAGAGGGCACAGCAAGTTTATATTTAATTCTAAGTGTGATAGAAATCCATTGAAGGATGTTACATAGATCATGGCACGATGTGATTTTTAAAATCAACCTGTTGGGGCGCCTGGCTGGCTCAGCTGGTTAAGCATCCGACTTCAGCTCAGGTCATGATCTCGCAGTCTGTGGGCTTGAGCCCCGAATCAGGCTCTGTGCTGACAGCTCAGAGCCTGGAGCTTGCTTCGGATTCTGTGTCTCCCTCTCTCTCTCTTTCACTTCTTCCCCCACTCATGCTCTGTCTCTCTCTGTCTCTCAAAAATAAATAAATATTTTAAAAAATCATAAAACATTCAAATCAAATCAACCTATTTAATGTGTAGAGAATGGGTACGATAGGGCAAGGAGATTGGGTGGTAGTGGAGGTGGACAGGTTTGAAGTGGGCTTTGGAAATAAAATCAATAGCCATTCTGATGAATTGGATATAGAGAGTGAGGGAAAGGATGAATCAAGATACACTGAAGTTTCTCACCAGGAAGACTAAATAAGGGGTGGTGCTGTTTACAAGGCAGGTTAGGATTAGGGTGTGGCAACAGATTTGGGAGGTGAGGAACTAAGAGCAGACACATTGTGATATCTGTGAAATTCTCTAATGGGACTATCAAGAAGGAAGTTGGATATAGGAGTCTTGAGTTCCAGGAAGAGATCACAGCTGGAGGTATTAATGTTGGCATTGTTGGTACCTACATGGTGTCAGAGCCGTGGGATGGATAAAGTGATGCAGAGAGACAAGAGAGAAAATTACCAAGTTTAGAGGTTGGATGGAAGAAAAAGAAATTTCAGACATGGTGAACAAAAGGGATTTATGGCCGAAGAGTATTTCCAGAAACAGTGGGATGGTCAACTGGGTCAATGATGCTTAGAGATCAGTTAATACAAGAAACAGAAAAATATCCATCAGATTGGGCAACCAGGAGGTTCGTGTTAACCATGATGAAAGCAGGTTCGATGAAATGATGGGGGCAAAAGCCAGTCCAGAGGGATTGGGGGAGGGGAAGAAGTTGAGACAGCATGTGGAGGGCATTCTTCCAAGAAACCTGGCTCTGATGAAAGTAGTTAAAAAGATCTTTGCTCCCATTCATGTTGTGCAAAAACAAAGCTCTAAGATTCTTTTCATATTAGTCTGGTTTTCCCTTCCTGTTTTGATTGCAAAGTCCTCTTTGCTTCAATTTTCAATTAGCACTAACTGGAAAATCACCTCCTTTCATCGCAGCATGAAACCTGGACATTATTGTCCTGTGAAGTAACTACTAATTATGTCGGCAAAAGTAAACTTCCTAAAAGATTGTGTCTTTGCTGAATAAAGATATCATTTAGGCAGCCCTGATTTCTTGTTAGAAGCTGAAAATATTTATCTTCACAAAACCAAATAGTTATTCAGGAGAAATAGTCTCCTTTATGGATCAGCCAAGAAATTGAAAATGACCTTTAAGGGCAGGGACAGTTTGTCTCCCATTGTTAATACGATAATAACTTCGGAGGAGGAGAAATTGGCCTGTCATGCTCCCTTCTGTTTCACTTCTTATCTTCCACAAGATGTGTCAGGGACTATTAGCTCTCAAGACTCTCTACCCCATTTCCAGCTCCCACATGAAAACTATTGCTTGACTTCTCCTTAAAATGCTCCTGGCTTCAATATTACATACATCCTTTGTGTCTTCTTTTCTTTTCCCCAATCATCTTTTCCTTAGTTTAACTGAGCTCAGTTTCCAGGATGGCTCCCAATGATCTCTACCTCCTAGTATTTATTCATGTCCTTATGCAGTCCCCTCTTTCATTGAAAAGGGCCAATGTCTGTGACCAATAGGATATTACAGAAATGACAGAGGATGACTTCTGAGGCCAGGTCACAAAAAGCAATATGGCCTCCACTTTGCTGTCTCTTGGACTGCTTACTCTGGGAAAAGGCAGCCACCGTGTCAAAAGAACAGCAAACAATTCACTGAGAAGTCCTCAAGGAGAGGAACAAAAGATTCATGTCTATAACCAGGACTATGTGAGCGTGCCATCTTGGAAATGGATCTTCCAACCCAAGTCAAGCCTTCAGATGACGACAGCCCCAGACTACATCTTGCTACAGTTTCCCACAAGACCTGGAGCCAGAATCACCCAGCTAAGCTACTACTGAATTCCTGACCCATGGAAACTATGATATAAAATGCCTATTGTTTTACAACACTAAGTTTTGAAGTTATAAAGCAATAGATGACTAGTATATCACCAGCCCCTATCTGCTCCAGCCACTCAGCCGAGTGCAAGTAGAGAAGCCATCTTGGACACCTGGTCAGTCTTTTAGCCACCTCCAGCCCCAGCTGCCATGTCACTGCAACTGCATAAGAAACCTGGGCAAGATCCTCCCAGCGGAGCCCAGCTAGCCAAAAGAACTGAGGGAGATAATATAATGGTTGTTTTACAACACCGAATTGTGGAATGGTTTGTTCTGCAGCAAAAATAATTGGAACAATGAAAGAGGGAATTGATCAGAGAACACTAGGATGTGTTAATGCTGGTCATTAGTTTGTAATGAAGCCATTATCCAGCGGTGTGACCTCCTCCAGCTTGGCATCTCAGGTTCAGGAGTAGAGGGAATAAAGGGTAGGATTATGCAAGATTAATATTTTGCTACATGGCATGAAGAGACAGAAAACATTCCAGGGGTGATAAAACGGGCATGTAATGAAACTGAATTTGATTTAAAAAGGAGAGAAGGAATCCAGAAAATGGAGGTGTGGTTCCTAAAGTCTTGTTGTCTAGGGCCAGTGGTACCCAAAGAATCAAGTTGTTAAAAAAAAAAAAAACAACACTACAAAACAAAAAAAGACAAAGCTAATGCATTTTTTCTTCTGAACTCTTTGCCATCTCGGTTCATTCACACTTTTGTGTCTTCCACTGTAATTACTTAGGCACTGAGTTATTTCTAACTATGACATGGTGACATTTAATAGGGCAATGACCATCTCATTCTTTTGAACATCCTGGTAGTCCCCTGCCTTATGCTTTAATCAGACCGTCAATAAAAGTTTGTGGCTGCTAGGCATTTAGTTTTTAAGAAGAAACATCAACATCCTCTTACTGTTAACATTTTTCTTGATCATGAAGCAGAGAGCTGGAAGCTGTCAAATCCACTAGAGGGGCACCTGGCTGGCTGAGTCAGTGGAGTCTGTGACTCTTGATCTCGGGATTGTGAGTTTGAGCCCCACATTGGGTGTGGAGCCTACTTAAAACAAAAAAACAAAACAAACAAACAAAAAACACTGGAAATATGCTTCCTATCACTGTCTTTGGTCACTGATTACTTCTCTTGGTCAGGTCAACCTCCTCATTCTTGGGGTAGCTCTTGACTTTGGTGAGGCTTCCAATGGCAAATATTTCAGACTTGGATATTAGGTACACCACTTAATAATGAAAATGCTTATTCTTCAGGGAGGTAGGGTAAGGCAGGATGTTTTGTTCTGTTTTGTTTTCAATATGAGCCTTTGGCAGGGCATCCGGCTGGCAACAAAGTGATGTTTAAGACATTATAGAAAGGACCTAGGAGATGAGTGCCCCTAAGCTTATCAAGTGGATGGTTTCTACTAGATGGTCAAGAGTAAGGTGATTTATTTTCAGAAAGCAGGTACATGCTATTAAGAGAATCAATAGGACAAAGGTTTATTCTCTTGACTCGTACACCTGCTATTTTGAAGGTATTCTACTTGGAGAACAAAATGTGAGACTCATTGTCTGGGATTTCCATAAAAGCAGTCTCAGTGCCTGCTGATAAGTTACAAACTCTACAACAACCACTCCCAGACCATTAAAACAGGCCTGAACCCATCCTGTCTGACAAGTAGCTGATATTTCACAAAACAAAAGTGAGAAAAGTAAATGCAAATAGAGCCCAAGATTGCAACCCATGACTGTGTTGACTGGGCATAGAATATGAAATACCCCTATGTCTACAGCATTGGGTTTTTAATCTCACTTAATACCCAGAAACTCTCAACATATTTCAAGCAGAGACAATCAAATGTGAATACCCTACTGTATCTACCAAAGCCTAAGGATTTAGGGACAGGAGACACCAACTTTCATTTCCCTAAAAAAAGAAAAATACAAAGGTTATTTATTACATACTTTGGAAAAAAATTGTTGTTTTAAAATACTTTTTAACATCTTATTCATTTTTGAGAGAGAGACAGACAGACAGACAGGGACAGAGAGTGAAGGGGGGGGGGGGCAAAGAAGGAGACACAGAATCCAAAACAGGCTCCAGGCTCTGAGCTGTCAGCACAGAGCCCAACACAGGGCTTGAACCCGTGAACTGTGAGATCATGACTTGAGCCAAAGTTGGACACTTAACCCACTGAGCCACCCAGGAACCCCTGAAAAATTTTTTTAGATGACTTAATATCTTGAAAAGCAAAGCAGCTATAATTCTATAATCTCATTGTATCAGATAAATATGTAGGCTATTTTATGAATTTAACATTAAACATACAAGTCTTTTTTCTGTCATTTAAAAAACACCTTAAGGGGTGCCTCGGTGACTCAGTCGGTTAAGTGTCAGACCTCAGCTTTGGAAGGTAAAAATCTTTAGTAAGTAAAATAAATTTTAAAAGTTATGAACTAAGTGTTCAAATAAACTTTCACCTATTGATGGCAGTTTTAATACATCACCTTGCAATTGCTTAGATTCTCAGCTATGATTATGCATAGTTTATAAAAATAGCTATCCTTTTAGCACCTGAGACTGGAAATGGAAGGGGATTTTTCCTAAATAATCAAGTTGTATAGAATCTGTAAGCTCAAAAGGAAGATTTGCGTAGATGAAAACAACAAGGTATAATTTAGTTCAGCCTAACTTCTACCTGACTTGGGGAATTTGTAGAATTTATCTCCGTATTTTTTTTTTCCCTTAGAGAGATCACCCAACCCACAGTTTCACAACATCTCTGGTGAGTTGTAAATATTATTGTCTCTACTTACTGGCTGTGGAAATAGCATAAGAAGTTTGAGGACTTATCAAAGGTCTTCACAAACTTGGGGAAAGCTAAGTGAATTTGGAACCAAAGATGTTGAAGATCATCTTGATGTGTGTCATTTATCTTCTATGCAAATACTTTCCCACTTTTGCTTTGCTTTCATGAGTCATTATGTAAAAGCAACTGCACAAAGGCGGGGTGTGGATTGTCAGCTGGCCTCTGCCAGCGGGGTGACCTGATTGATGGCAGGGGTGGCCAAGCCGTGCATGGCTGAGGGAATTCAATTCACCTGAGGCAGATCAAAGGCTCTAGAAGTTTAGTGAATACACCGCAAGGGAGCAGTGGCCCACTGGTCAGCTAGGGCTTATGGATATTTTGAGGTGGGTCATCGAATGGGCCTGTTTGCATTCAGCCAGGAGGTTGGGGGTCACTGTGGGGCCCTTTATCTTACTCAGGTTTCCATTGCTCAAGCCTATTGCCTAAAAGCAGCCTCTACAGGGGAGGCAATTTAAACCCAGGGTTGCAGGGGTGTCTGGGTGGCTCAGTCGGTTGAGTGTCTGACTTTGGCTCAGGTCATGATCTCATAGTTTGTGGGTTTGAGCCCCGCGTCCAGCTCTGTGCTGACATCTCAGAGCCTGGAGCCTACTTCAGATTCTGTGTCTCCCTCTCTCTTTTTCCCTCCCCCACTCACACTGTGTCTCTCTCTCTCTCTTAAAAATAAAATAAACATTTAAAAAAAATTTCTTTAAGCCCAGGATTGCAGTATCAGGTCATGTGCAGGGACGAATGCCTTTGTTTAAGAGGCAACCCTATGATTTTAGGTGTCCATGTAATTTTTTCATGACTTGCATTGGCATCACCTTGAAAGCTAGTTGGTGTTCCACCATCTAGAGCTCCTGAAAATACCTGATCTAACCCAAGAACGTTAGGTGAGAGAGGAATCACAAAAGGCTTACGAAATGACCTATTCCTTGAGTATTACTCCACTGTGGCTAGACTGTGTGAACCTCAACAGTGATTTGAGGGTAAGTTAAAGTTTGAGAGGCACTGATCTGGGCCCTAGGTTCCAGGCCATCCCATTATTGTATTTAATTGCCTCAAATTATCCAAAGACCCATGACACCTCTCTCCGTCTCACTTCCACACATCTCTATTCTGTTCTCTTTATCTCTTCATCCTCCTTCTCCTTCTTAGTCTCTTTCTCTCTCGTCCTCCCTGCCTCCCTCTCTCCTTTTTCTTCCCCCTCTCTCATCTATAGAACATATGCTAGGAAAATAGAGACCTTCAATTCAAGCATTTCTATGCGTATTTGCAAAGCCAAATAACCCAGCCCACATGAAGCATAAATCTGTAAAGAAACTGAGATTGGGGCATGGAAAGGTAGTGGTTCTAGTTGTTTCTGCCGAGTTGGAGCTGCTCTCTCTTCAGCAGCAGAGCAAGGAAGGAAAAGGCAGGTGGACCGTGGCAAAAGGGGGGTTTTGCCTCCCTCCTCTGCTAGCCTGAGATTGGTCACTGAGATGTCATCACTTAACTGAAGTTATTGAAGAAGAGGCAAGGTATCATGACTCTGTACCCTTGCCCCCTTGTTTTCTTTTGTTACTACTTTATTTTGAAATAATTTCAATCTTAAAGAAAATTGCAGGGGCGCCTGGGTGGCTCAGTCGGTTAAGCGTCCGACTTCAGCTCAGGTCACGATCTCGCGGTCTGTGAGTCCGAGCCCCGTGTCGGGCTCTGGGCTGATGGCTCAGAGCCTGGAGCCTGCTTCCGATTCTGTGTCTCCCTCTCTCTCTGCCCCTCCCCCGTTCATGCTCTGTCTCTCTCTGTCTCAAAAATAAATAAAAACATTAAGAAAAAAAAATTAAAAAAAAAAGAAAATTGCAAAAAATAATGCAAAGAACTTCTGTATATTCTTTATCCAGATTCTTTTTTTTTTTTTAAAGTAAACTCTATGCCCAACATGCAGCTTGAACTCACAACCCCAAGATTAAGAATCACATGCTCTAGTGACTGAGCCAGCTGGGTGTCCCCAGATTCACCATTTTTAACATTTTACTATATTTGCCCTGCTCCCTCTCATTCTCTCTGTACACACACACACACACACACACACACATGAATTATTATCTCAGTAGGCTGTATCCATTATGCCCCTTACTCTTATCCCCATTTTTTTAATGTGGAGCAGACAAGGATCATACCATATTTTCACAAACTTGTGATTTGAATTTTATGATTTGGGAGATTATCCTGATTGTTTAGTAGGAAAAAAGAAATTCAAAGTTCTCAACATTAAAAAGCTTGCCTTGTCCATGAATTCCACTCTTAGATTAATTAGGCTTTTGTTTTGTTTTTCCTCTATGCCTGTTTACATACTCTATCATCCTTGAGAACAAATAGCCACGTTTAAACTGTCTTTCTAATCATTTTTATATGTATTTTTTTGATATGTCTGTAGGGAAAACTAGCAAGAGCTAACCACATTTTGCATTTGAGTGTGTGTGGGTTTTTTTTTTCCCCAGCTTATTGAGATAACTGGCATACAACATTGTATACCTTTAAGGTATACACATTGTTGATTTGATACACTTCTATATTGCAAAATGATTGTCACCATAGCATTAGCTAAAACCTCCATCCTATCACATAATTACTATTCCTTTTTTGTGGTCAGATCTACTCTCTTAAAAACTTTTTTTTTCAACATTTATTTATTTTTGAGAGAGAGCGGGAGCGGGAGCAGGAGAGGGGCAGAGAGAGAGGGAGACACAGAATCCGAAGCAGGCTCCAGGTCCTGAGCTGTCAGCACAGAACCAACATGGGGCTTGAACTCACTAACCGTGAGATCATGGCCTGAGCTGAAATCAGACGCTTAACCGACTGAGCCACCCAGGCACCCCACTCTCTTAACTTTCAAGTACACAATACAGTGTTATTAGTTTTAATCACCATGCTGTACATTAGGTCCCCATGTACATCAGATCTCATAACTGGGAGTATGTTCCCTTTGACTAATATTTCCCCATCTCCCACATCCCCCAGCCCCTGGTAAACACCACTCAATTCTGTTTCTCTACTCCTAATACTTTAGTGTGTATTTCCTAAAAACAAGAATATTCTCTTACGAAATTAAAGTATAAGTTATCAAATTCAGAAATTCAACATTGATAGGATACTATTACCTAATCTATAGTCCATATTCCAGTTTTATTAATTGTCCCCAAATGTCCTTTATAGAAATTTTTTTTCTGGAACAGGATACAGTCCGGGAGCACATGTTATGTTAGATGGTCATGTCTCTGTAGCGTTGTTTAATTTGGAACAGTTCCTCAGCTTTTAGACAAAGAAAGATGGGGTGACATTTTAGAACAGTATAGACCAATCATTACTTTTACATTATTAGACTCAGATTATACATTTTTGGCTTGAATACTCCACATGCTATTATGCCCTTCTGCCTGTGTTTATTCTAAATGACAATCGGGAAGTTTTAGAAAGCTCACACAAGAGATGTTTTAACAACTTTGAGTCTAAGGTTTCAGTATAAAAATTTCAGATTCTCCATATCAATACTCCTTTCCCTGTAGGCTAAAATATTTTCCATGCCCAGGTTGGAACAACCACAAAGTTCTGTGCAATAGTGGAAATGGTCTGCCTTTTAGATATCAGCATGGACTTGGGAAATGCAGAAAACTTGTGGGGCCAGACTCTTAACAGACATGACTCGGCAAGGCCATGGCCAGACACTGGCCTCTTAGGAGGTGTCTTGGGGAAGGGAATATGAAGATTAATCAGAAAGGGTAGGCCCTGGTAGTAGTTAATATTCTTCAGGCTACTAATAACAAAAACCTGACTCTTCTTATCTTTTAAGAAAGGGAATATATTGGACTATACTAACGAATATATTAGAGCCTCACTACTTAAAAGTGTGGTCCCTGCACCAAGGGCATCACCATCACCCGGGAGCTCGTCAGAACTGCAGAGCCTCAAGCCCCACCTTGGAACCACTAAATGGCAGTCTGCCGTTTAACAGGATACCCAGGTGATTCACCTGCGTGTTCAAGTGAGAAGCACTGACATGGGTGGGGCAGGGGTCTCAAGGAGATGGAAATAGCTGCAAACCAAGCGCTAAGAGGCAAGAGCCAGGGCAATTCTGGAGCTGTAGGGGCACATGACTCTCCTGTTGGAGATCACTGTCAGGAAGACTTAACACAAAGTCACGGAGATGAAAAGCACAGCATAGGGAATATAGTCAATGATATTGCAATGATGTCGTATGGCGACAGATGGTGACTACACTTGTTGTGGTGAGCAGTAATATACAGAGAGCTGTGAATTCGTTATGTTGTACACCTGAAACTAATATAACATTGTATGTCAACTACACTTCAATAATACGGTTTTTTTTTTAATTAAAAAAAAAAAAAAAGACTCAGCCCAAGTACTCCCTAGCTCTGGTCTCTATGTTCAAAACTCCCAGTTCCCAGTGAAGTAGTTTCTGTTGATAGCCTAACCATGGTCCTCAGCTTCTCCCAGAGATCACCTGCACACCATTCCCCAATGTTCATGGCTTCCAGTGCCTTCTCTTTGTCCAGAGGTGTTCTCTGGCCACCTGCCTCAAGTGTGGCAGGCCAGCAGGTATGCAAAGCTCATGCTCCCAGAAGCAGCCCTCAGAATGAGAGATGGGATAAATGAGAGTCATGAGGCTGGGGATAAAAGCCTCAGCCTCCTCACCCCTCAGCAGGACAGGGTGGTCTTCTACACAGCCTCTGTGCACCCCAGGAGGATTGAGCCCTGGTTGCCCACAGCGGTCAATCCCTCTCGTGTAATGGGCTGGAGACATGTTCTACTGGCCCTTGAGAGCGAATTGTTAAATTTTCAGAAATGTGGCAAGCTTAGAACCATGATTAAAATAAATTATATTAAAAACAAAGGTAATACATACTCAAACTCACTTCCTAATTGCTTTTGAGGTTATTTACACCTATTATATTTGTATGACGGAAATGCTGTATAAGGGCATGCAATTGTGCATTTCATCCCAGCTCAACATTCAGTGATGTTAAGTTGGTAGGTGAAAATGGCCATGGTGGGGGTATTGATACTATGGAAATTGGCAGAAGCTGTAAATTAGATTTTTTTTTTCCTTCTGGGGGGTCCATACCATGAACTTACACATTCTTTACTGGCTCTTCTCCATTCCTTGTCCCCTTCCTCACTCCCTCTTAATACTTTCTGAGATCACTATGCAAACAAACTACTTGCATACAAATCTTGGTCCCAGAGTTTGCTTTTGGAGAAATGCAAACTCAAACAACAGGAGAGAGGGGCGCCTGGGTGGCTCAGTCAGTTAAGCGTCTGACTTCAGCTTAGGTCATGATCTCAAGCTTAGGTTCGTGAGCTCAAGACCCACATCCAGCTCTGTGCTGACAGCTCAGAGCCTGGAGCCTGCTTCGGATTCTGTGTCTCCCTCTCTCTCTGCCCCTCTCCCACTCCCACTCTGTCTTTTTCTCTCTCTCAAAAATAAAAATAAACATTAAAAATAATTTTAAGCAACAGGAGAGAAAAAATTTTTCCAAGCTGACACCGCTGCTCACGTCTGGATCAATTAGCTATAGCCAGGGAGGCTGGGTCTCTTAACACAAAGCTGCGGCCATGTATCCACCCTTACAGTTTCCAAGCAATGAAGAATCTTTGTGAGCCCTGTAGTCACTGCAAAGGAGGCCTGACGGAACTCTCAGCCTGGTGAAAATGTATTTCAAATGGGGCATTAAGGGGAAAAGGAGCTGATGTGGGCTTCATTAGAGAAAGGAACTGAATTCCCTACTCGGCAAAGCTTGTGGGTGTTATGTGTATGGAATTCATGGGTTTTAGCACAGGTCAGTGGCTATCAGATTTTAGAAATTTTAATCCAACAAGGTCAATTTAAAATAAAATTCTGGATCTAGACATAGGATTGCCAGCTTTTAATATTGCCAAATAGAGCATTATGAAACATCTGCCTTTTACTAGCCATGTGACCTCAACCTCCTTATGCCTCAATTTCCACAGTATTATATGGTAGTAACAATCTACCATTGGTAAAAGAAAAAAAATTATAAAATAAAACAAACTACTGTCATTTCAATTTTAATGCTATTTTAACCTTTAAAAAGTAGAATAAATAGTATTTATTACAGGATATATTTTTGTGGGATAAATTCGGCTTCATGGAGAATTAATGACACTTCCTTTGGATTTCTCATTTTTCTTCTGACTAGTGAACGTGTCTCCAAGGAATCATTGCTTGGGGCAATCATTCTTCTGATCAGAGTTCCAATGGTTTTACAATATACAAAGAGACAGTCTCTGAAGTGAACAAACATAAAGAAGGAAATGAATGGTTTAATGGCAAGGATGCAGTGGAGATCACATGGTCCATATTTCAGACATTGTTCCCTCTGCTTCCTTCTGTACATCTATCCTGCCTGTCTGTTCTTTCTACTGCCTTCCCCTGTTGACTCATCTTGGACTCGGCCTGAGTATTTACAACCTCCTGGCCTAAATGTACAGCACTTGCTGAGGACTTCCTCCTCAGTGTCTGTTATGGAATGAACTGTGTCCCACAAAAAGATGAGTTCAAGTCCAACCCCCACATCTGTGAATGTGACCTTCTTTGGAAATGGGGTCTTTGCAGATAAAATCGAGTTAGGATGAGGTCGTTAAGGTTGGTATGAATCCAATATAACCCGTGTCCTTAGAAAAAGAGGAGAAGAAACACAGACAGACACACAGGGGAGCATGCTGTGTGAGGACAGAGGCAGAGACGAGAATGAACCACCTACAAGTCCACGATGTCGAGGATTGCTGGCAACACCAGAAGCTAAGAGAAAAACATGGAACAGATTCTCCTAGTGCCTTCAGAGACAGCATGGTTCTTCTGCTGGCTCTTCTGGCTTTCAGAACTGTGACAGAATAAATTTCTCTCGTTTTAAGTCACTAAGAGTGCAGTACTTTGTTACAGGAGTCCTAGGAAACTATTACAGTCTCCTAGCTGAAGTTGCTGAGAGAAGCCTCTTGGGTGTCTAACTCTGGTCCACTCAGAGGCCAGCTTTGCTTCCCAGCCTGAGTAACTCTGAGTGGGGCAGTTTGACCTACGTGTCTAATATAGGAAGGCTGACAGTCTAGGACCCACTGGAGAAAGACCAGTGAGTGTGGCCAGTGGCTTGAAGACATACGGGAAAGCAGGACTCTTACCCTCAATCTTCATTGACTTGCAACTCGGCTTTTAGAAGGGGACAATGAACCCCAAAGTCTCTCATTTCTTCAGCCATAATGAGAAACTCTCAATATTTTATCACGGGAGAAAGGGAAGCTTTCCAGGGTTGAATACCAAGCGCTAAAATAATGCTGACCAATACTGCCTTATTTTGATAAAATACCTTAATTTCTCCATGCCAGGCATTCTTGCAAGATATGGTTCCACAGGAGAAGAAACACAGCCTGGTTAATGAACTAGCTGTTCCAAGGCACAAATATGCTAAACAAAATGGACTATTCATAAAATTATTAATCTGGGCCCTTTCTGGCACCAATAAGCAGGGTAGAGAGTCAAAAGAAAAAGAAGAAAAAAAGCTCACATCAACACCCAAAGATACTGTATGTGGTGTATTGTTTCTCTAATCAGATTGAAGCAGCTGAAATGGGAAAAATCTTTTTCTGGGGCTTTTTTGCCATTCTTGAAATTCCTCCACATTGCACTGGGAAAATAGACCTCATGACATGCAGAGCCAAGTGATGAATCATTTGCCATAAATAAATAAATAAAACCTGAATTTGAGCCAAACCAGTAAATCCATTATCTTTCAATCTAGGAGCTGTGGTGTGTTGGTAAATATCCAACAACCAAGTCTCCAGAGGGAAAGGCTCTGGTTTGCAGCCCTTGCTGGTTTCTTACTCCCACCATGACTTCATTTCCAGTCACCACCCTAAAGACAGTGAACTTGAAGTTGGGAAGAGGTGTCTACAACTGACTTGTGAGCTAGCTCCTGCATGCTATTGCTTAGGAGTTTATTTTAATAGTTGTACTTGACATCTGTAGAGAACCTAAAAAAAGATGTTTTCTTTATATGGGGTGTTTCACAGAAAAACTCCTTCACAGTTGACGTCCTTTTTTAATCCTTATACTTGATGAGGTCGATGCTATCTTAGGTTTATAGGCCATAAAATTGAAAGCCTCAGAGAATGAGGGGTTTAGATGAAGCCAGGTAGCAGAGCTGAACCAGGCAAGTTATTTAATCTCAATGCCCTTTGTTTCCTTTGCTGCAAAGTGGTTTAATAAGAGCATCTCAAAGATGGTGGGGAGAGTTTAATAAAATAATGCGTGTAAAATTCTTAGCACATTGCCTGGTATGCAGTTCTTCTCTATTTCAAATGCGATAAATATTCATTGTAGAACATTAGAAAGTACCAATAGGCAAAAAAAAGGAGAAAACTTAAAATATAAAAATTCCCATTTAAAATATTATAACAACGTTGGTGCAGAATTCTGGTTCTGGCTTCATACGACTTAGGAAGGGCAGGCTGAGCATATGAAATATTTTTTCAGTGATGAAGTATCTGAACAATCGTTGAGTGCAATTCTGTTTGGTTCATCATGGGAGCTTAGGTCGCATACCGATGTATGCAAATTACTTTTTAAAATAAATTAGAGCTGGAATAATAATGTCGTTGTCACTGGAGTGTGCTATGATGTCCTCTCTGGAGTGGGAATCCTAAGGAAGGAGATGTAGCTGGGGCCACGGGCTGGGACATGGGGACACATGGTGGTTGTAAACTATACCTCCCATGAATGTTGCAAGAGAGATGGGGAAAGAACAGAGTCAGCTAAATTCATAGTTAGGGGGAGCTAATGTGTTTCTTCCAAGCCTGCTCATTGGTAAATGCTCTGTATGCTGTGTGCTACGTTGCAAAGGACAGCAAGGCCTATCCTCTGAGGGGGGCAGCAGGCTGTGTGTACGTCAAGCTTACCATGGAGAGGAGGGGGAGCGGTGGTTTGCATGCCAAAGACATGCTATTTTTGGTAGGTGGCAGTTCTCTCTCTGAGTTGACTGAGGATTTTCAGTGGAAACACGAAGTGATACTTTTCTTTTGTTCCCCAAATTTTACATTCTCTTGTCTCGCTTTTGTTTCCTTTGTTACCGTAACTCAGTATTTAGAAGATGGGCTGGTAGTTTAGTGTGCTTGTGTATGAAAGAATCTTTCCTGTTGTTCTCAGGCATGATAAAAAAATTAACACATATTCACATCTAATATTTGAAAAACTGAGAAAAATGAAAAAAAAAGCAACAATGTCACATAGCCTCACTGCCTTTTTGTGCATTTCTTCAGCCTTTTAAAAAGTGCTGTAGCCACCAGGAGGAATTTATCTAAGGGATACAGGAGTGCTGATTCATAGGGGCACATGCATCCCAATGTTTATAGCAGTGCTGTCAACAATAGCCAAATTATGGAAAGAGCCCAAATGTCCATCAACTGATGAATGGATAAAGAAGATGTGGTTTATATATACAATGGAATACTACTTGGCAGTGAGAAAGAATGGAATTCTGTCATTTACAACGATGTAGATAGAACAGGAGGGTATTATGCTAAGTGAAATAAGTCAGTCAGAGAAAGACAGATATCATATGTTTTCACTCATATGTGGAATTTGAGAACCTTAACAGAAGACCATGGGGGAAGGGAGGGGAAAAAAATAGTTACAAACAGAGAGGGAGGGAGGCAAACCATAAGAGACTCTTAAATACAGAGAACAAACTGAGGGTTGATGGGGGGTGGAGGAGAGGGGAAAATGGGTGATGGACAATGAGGAGGGCACTTGTTGGGATGAGCACAGGGTGTTGTATGTAAGCGATGAATCACAGGAATCTACCCCCGAAGCCAAGAGCACACTGTATACACTATATGTTAGCTAACTTGACAATAAATTATATTTTTTGAAAAAGTGCTATAGCAACATCTATCTCTGTAGATATACAAATATCAACATATACTTCTCAAAAAGCGGGATCATACTATGCACCTACCATTTGCTTTCTTTTACTTAAAAATAGACTGAACATCTTTCCAAGTCAGTTTGTAAGGAATGATCACATTCTTTCGCTTATGTATCACTTATATATCCATTACCATGCTTCCAACTGAAGGGTGTTTACATTGGTTTACTTTTTTTTTTGGAAATTTTTAAATATTTATTTATTTTTGAGAGAGAGAGATACAGAGAGCGAGTGGGGGAGAGGCAGAGAGAGAGGGGGGGCACAGAATCCGAAGCAGGCTCCAGGCTCTCAGCTGTCAGCCCAGACCCCAATGTGGGGCTCAAACCCATGAACCAAGAGATCATGACCTGAGCCAAAGTCGGATGTTTAACAGACTGAGCCACCCAGGTGCCCCGATTTACTTTTTTTTTTTTTAATGTTTATTTATTTTGAGAGAGAGAAAGAGAGAAAGAAAGAGCATGAGCAGGGGAGGGGTGGAGAGAGAGAGAGAGAGAGAGAGAGAGAGAATCCTAAGCAGGCTCCATGCTGTCAGCACAGAGCCCACATGGGGTTCAATCCCACAAACCATGAGATCATGACCTGAGATGAAATAAAGAGCCAGATGCTTAACCAACTGAGTTACTCAAGTGCCCCTACATTGTTTTACTTTTTACTTTTGTTTTTCATTTCTGTGTGTGTGTGTGTGTGTGTGTGTGTGTGGAGTTTTTTCTTTTTGGCAATTTCAAGCTATGCTACATGAATATTCTTGGTATATCTTTATGTGCCTGTATTAGTATTTTTGTAAATATATATTTCTAGAAGTACAATTTGTGGGTTGAAAGCTATGCACACTTAAATTATTCATAGCTATGATCCAAATATTCTCCAAAAAAGGGTTATCAATGAATCTGATAAGGATTAATGTGCCAGAACACTCATTTCCTCACATCCTTCCAACAATGGGTATTACAAACCCTTATCACAGAAACAGGTAAGTTTCCATGATTTCCTCCTTATTAAGGATTCTTGGAAACTGAGGAGGTTGAAGGCCACAGAACTACAGATGGGATGGAACAGATTGCTCCATGGGCTGCTAGGAGAGGTCTTTCGACCTAGAGTCAAAGGGGGCCATCCTGGGATCTGGGACTCATGCTTGCCCTCAAACCTCAAGGACTAAAGCACTACACACAGTGTAGGCCTGTGGTGGCAGTAGGGTGGCATGGTAAGATGGTAAGTGCCAGCATTTGGCTCAGGGCAGCATCTCTTGTACGAGAAACAGGATGGGGAACTAATGTGTACTGGAAACAGGATAGGAGGAGTTTAGTGCTCAGTCCCGTGCCAAATTTAAGTAGTCCTGTGAGATTAAAGATCTGTGATTCTGAAATCCCTTTAAACTCTATTAAAGATTAGATGATCCTTTAGGTGACTGAGTCTAAGTACAAGATAGGGTGGGCTGGGCTTTAGAAGGCAATCTTTTATTTCCTCAGGCAACATAATTCATCAACACTATCTTATAGGCATTGTTCTAGGTACTGGGACTTCAAAATAGAAATAAGATAAGGTTCCTGACTCCAAGGAGTTTCTACTCTAGCTGGGGAGTGCAGAGGAGATTGAAAACCAGAAACCAGTACCTTCCCTGGAGTTCAATCCAGGCATGAGGAACATTTGCTTATGTAAACTTCTCCCATATAAATTTTTGTCACACCCACAGAGGAAGAACTAAGGAGGTAGGAGGATGTTTGGAAGGATAATGCTTCCAAGATGAGTAGCAGATCACTCGATTGCTTCTTGGAGCTAATTTTACATTGGTTCAAGTAGGTGGGTGGGTGGCCAGTGAAGAAGGGTCTTGTAAGAGATTTTCTCAAACTTTGTACACGTGAATCCCTGGAGTTCTTGTTAAAATGTAGGTTCTGAATCAGCAGGTCTGGGGTGAGGCCCGAGAACATTTCTAACAAGCTCCCAGTGAATGTCAATGCTCCTGGCTCAAGAATCACACTTTGAATGGCAAAGTTCTAGACTGAGGAGGCTCTGAATCCTTTAGTATGACTGGGAAGGAAAGAAGTGGCTTGGGTCAGAAATAAAGCTTGAGAGGTAGGTGGGAGATAGCTGAAGAATAGCTATCTAATTGTGGGGAGCCATTGGGACACTAAAAAGAGGAGTGATGAGTTGGGGAAGGTCGTGGAATCTAATTCAGAGAAGCAGACTATGGAGAATAAATCTCCTGCTTCCTCCCTTTCTCCTTCTCTAAGAATTGTTCTTCCTCTCCTCCTCCTTATCTTCCTCCCTTCTCATTATCATCATCATCATCTTGCACTGAGGCCATAAAAGTGGAGAATTACTTGAAGCAGGCAAAGGAGATTTCTAAAACTATAGATTCAACTTGGCCGATAGAACACAGATGACATATGCCAGCAGTATTTACAAAGAGGTGAATAGATACCCTGGAGGGAATCTTGGTTTGGTTGAATTTGGCACACAGTGAAATCAGCACTATTGTGAAGACAAAAAAGAGATCTTTGGTTATTACAGATTCTTAGGTCTCTGAATTCCTTAAAATTTCCAAGGTGAGTTTCTACCTATAAAACAATTTTGGGCTATTTGCCTTACACACTGGGTGTCTGCTTTGACTGTAATTCTATGATTTGAATAGTGAATTAGTGAGTCGACAGTGGCTTCTCTGGACTGTGATCTGATACCTGAAATAATCACTGATTTTACTGACAAGTTTTCTCAGACTCTGAGTCCATTTTCCTATAGAACTTTTCTGTAGTAAACTCTCTACCTGGAACTTCTCTCCCCAAACTCAGTAAAATCAACATCTGTACAACCAAATAGCTGAATTTATCAATGCTCAATTTCTGTAGTTGGCTGGGCAATACAATACTTCGGGAGACAATTTCCATTTCTGATGGTCTTTGGTTGACACACTATAAATTAGTCCTCTAACCATGAATCATAAATATGATGTTTGTATTAAATAAAGGAAGGCCACTTATTCAGATTAAACAACAAAAAATGCCTAGTAGTTTGTTAAATCTGGAGGAAAAAGATGGCCTCAAAATTCTAGCTTCCATCACTTTCATAGGTCTTTAGAGTTTTCTTTCTTTCCTTTAGGAAACTATTTTGATTACTTTAATCTTTGATGGCTTAGCATTTTTACGTACAGTCACATTAATTGATTGCATGGTGAAGCTAATGAATCCCAAGTGGTTTGAATGATTCTTACCCTCTATACTCCTTGGGTTGGGACTTATAATTGCTTTTTTTTTTTTTTTAAAGGAAAATGCAATAAGGAACACAGCCATAGCATGCACTTATTTCCATGAAAGGAAGACAAGGTTCTCTTGAGCCCCACTGGACTAGGATAATCCAGCTGGGTTGCCTTGGAATCCAAACTCAGAGGGCTGTCTGGGCCAGGAAAGACAGAAGTTGTAGGATGAGGACAATGGATAAGTAATAGGGAATGGTGGGGCCTGTGTCGGGCTGGGGTGTGCATTCAAAATTTAAAAAACCAAAAAACCAACACTGTGTGAGCCATATATCCATGGCTGTAGGTCAGAATGTCATCTAACTAAATGTCAGTGTTGATACTCAGAGCAGTAATCCTGTAAGACAAGTGAGTGAGTGATGTGAGTGCAAGGAGAGGCCATACAATGGAACCCATAGCAACTGAATCCTTGCTTCTCCGGTGGGTATACACAACATTGCTCATCATTAAATACTGACTTCTAGAACTGATAAACTTACTTAACACTTTTTCCTAAAATTTTCAGTGACTTTTGTAAGCGTGTTTATACCTGCTATGTGCCAAGCACTGTGCTGGGATATGAAGGTCGATAACACGTAATCCTGGCCCTCGAGAGCCTGATTACAGGAGGGCAGAATAGCACTATCACAGATAAAAGCAATCAAGTGGACGTTCTCACTCTCATTTTTGTTTTATAGGAAAAATAACAATGGTATGGTGTAAGCCAACAAGTCAAGAGTAAGACAAAGGGCAGAATCATTGCCTCTAATCTCCCCCATCTAAATCATTCACATAATAAATGCACCACTATTGCCAAGAACCTCTGCCTTCCTGACTTCAATCCCGGCTCTCTGGCATGTTGCCAGCCTCGAGTGAGCAGCTGGGATTTTGAGGCTGCTGTGTGGTAGCAGTGCTGTTAGAGTCCTTTTGTTCAAAGTAAGGATATGCCCTGAAAACAACAGCTCATTCTGTGGACAGTCATCAGTATTTTCACTAAAATGATAAAATGATAGCCAGTCGACTGCTGAACAATTTGAGCAGTAAAGGGAATTCCCTTGGGTAATCCATTCTGATGCAGAATGCACAAGACCGAGAGGCATTTAGAAAGACAAAAAATAATGAGAAGAAGAGGCTAAAAACAAAATGGCTCAGTTCAGCGTTTTCTGAAATAACTTGTGCTTTTTAGTTTTACGAGGTCTTGTCTCCTAGAGTCCATAAGATAGATGCCTTCTAGAGTTGTAATCATGTTAAATTACGTTACATGTAGTAATTTTTCTTTAGACACTGATGATATCCAGTTTTACCAATGTACATTTACAAATGGTATTCTACTCTCCTAAATATGAAAATTAGAGCTAACATTTATATGGGGTTGGTAAATGACCCCAAATGGGGCCCACACATGACTTATTTATAGATGAAAAGCTACTTTAGTCAAAATTGAATTGAAGATGTCCTCAATTACTTATGAAAAATGGTTATTTATATTCAATGATTTATACTCAAAATGTCAGATGGGGGTGAGGGGTAGGTTTCAAGTTGAAGTCTGGCCCCTAAATCTAGAGCTTTTCCATCAATATCATTACCTTAACCCAGCAAACGTGAGTTGGCTCCTTGGTGAGTCACAGAAACTACACCGGTTGAGTTGATACACAAAGAAAAAAACCCTTTATTTGCAGCAAATAAGGAGATCACTTGGAATAGCTTGCAAAGCCATGACTCCCCGAGAGGGTGAATGGGTACCTTCTGTGTAGGATTATGATGAATATTTCCATAGGGAAGCCTTGTCATCAAATGTAGAGGCGGACATAAGGTCAAGCATGCGCCTTAAGGAAACATCATATACATACATTGTATGTTACGTAAATGAGGCTGGGGCTCATTCCTTGGGAGGAGATTTACCTTTAATGAGTTAAAGGTCATGGTAGATCCTTCCAGAGGTCACTCCATGGCCCATCTGTGCAGGCTGGAGTTGGGGTTTAGCTCAAAGGGTGCAGGTGGTCTGGGCCAGTGGGAGGTCTTGTCAAGGCAGTTGCTATCACCTGAGGGGTGGTTTTGAGTTTCACTGGCCTGAGATAAGAGGTAAGTTGTAAGAAGAGCTTAAGGAAAAATGCAAGACTATGGTTTGTGAGTACAAGCAAGTGGGCAGTAAAGGTCAGGTGTTGGGATCTAGCTGATGACATCACCACTTTTAAAAAAATTATAGTATAAAGTGAGATCATGCAGTGTTGATTTTAGACAAATGAGGTACCATATTTCATTATGTAATCAAATAAGATGTTAATAGTTTGTAATATTCAATATATATGGAGCTCTTCTGGAAATAATGAGTAAATCAATCTCATTAATGATGTTTTTAAAAAATAATAACATTCCACAGAAGTGGCAGGAGGAAAGAATGTTTTATATTCTACCTGAATATCTCAATCAGAATGGGGCATATATGATGTAATCTAAAATATCTTGCACTATTAAAGAGTTTTTAAGCAAGGTTTTGTAATATGGCATCTCCAGGAGTACCTTCTTCCCCTGTGTGGGTCCAGGTTTTTCTGTCCTTATTCTTCTTCCAATCATCTAATGCTATTGGCTTGTTTTAGATCTTGTAGAAATTCCTCAACTTCCAGCCCACTGATGGCATCTTTCGAATCTATGTAATGCTTCTATAATTTCAACAGGATTTAGGGAAGGAACACAGACTGGGTCCATCAACTTGAACCATGAACATCAGCCAATAATAACTTGACTAAGTGGTGATTACAGGAAAACAAAGATCTATTACACACATTTAAAGGAAGCAAACTTGGGGTGAAGAAATCCATCGCTCAAGTATGACTAACAACAGAAAGAAATGATATAAACTCCAAGCTATTAAGAAATGTACAATAGCAGACTTCAGCAGATAATGGTACATAATTGGGAGGAAATTTTAAGTCTTTAAGAAATTTGGGATTAAAATGAGCACTATCAAAAAACCACTGCATCCTGTGCCTAACACAAAGCAGGCACTTGATAATTATTTATTAACTGAATGGGTGACATTGTCATTAGAGCCCTGGGATCTCATCCAAGCTCAAACATCAAATGTGGTCGTGAGCAATTTGATTTATAAAACTAGAAACTTTCTAAAGCTAGCGTTTATCCGGTACAAACGCTTTTTTTCAACCAACTTGCGACTCGGAGCTATGTCTTAACTGCAAGAGTCCTTCAACATTCACTAAAAAGGTAGTTCTTTAATTGTCAGGACCTCACTTGATTTAAATGAAATCTGCTAACGTAATTTTGTATTAGAGGTTAACCAGAGGTTAACTTTGATGCCGGACAGGTAACAGTTTAAGTTAGGTAAGTGGCAAATGCTGATTAATATTTCTGGGACCATCAAAGGAGAGAAAAAACTTCTCTTTTTTTTTTTTCTTGTAGGGTCGGTTTTTCAGAAAACAAAAAAGTACTACGTTTGATGAGAGGGTCTTTCTTGCTCTAGGAAAAGTTCCTTTAAACTTTAATTTGCCTACAAATAACCTGGGGATCTCGTTAAACGCAAATTAGATGAGGGCTGAAAAGGTCCTGAGAATGCGAATTTGACAGCTCCCAGGTGACGCTGCTGGCTCTGTAATATAAACGCTCTAACATCTTAGGTCACCTAATTCTCGTTTTCAACTTTAAAGATTTGGTCCAAATGTGCTTGCTGTTTTGTAACGAAAGAAAGTTTCCAGAAAACCTTAGGCCTGCTAATTTCCATCACTTTTGAATGGCAAAAAATGCAACTCAGAACTGCGGTTCCGGCCTCCACATTCGGTCGTCCTAAGGCGGCTTCGGGAACCGACTAAGGAACGCGTCTAAGTCCCGAGCCCGGGTGTCTGCGCGGCATCCCGCCTCGGCTCGAGGTCTGCGGAAAACGCTCACGGCGGGAACTCCGGGGATGCCCGGCCGCCCCCGGCCGCCGATTCCCTTTCCAGGAACGCGCGAGCCCGCCCCCCGCGCGCGGCCGCCGATTGGCCAGGATGGCGCCGGCGTGACGTCACGCCCCGCCCCGCCCCGCCGCCCCTCCGGCCCCGCCCCGCGGGGTGGCCTAGCGGTTTGGTCTGGAGCAGCTGAAACCGGTTTGAGCGGATCCGCTTCCTGCCGCTCGGCGCCGCCGCGGGCTGCCTGGGGGAGCGCTGGCGAGGCGCTGACGGCGGGCGCCGGGCATCTCGGCCCGCGGCCCTCGCTCTCGGGCGCAGCGGTAGCGGCGGCGGCGGCGACGGCGACGGCGCGGACCCGCGGACCTGACAGGTGAGGCGGGCCGCCAGAGGCTTGGCCCGGCGCTCGGTACGGGGGCCGCGGCGGCAGCTCACGTGGCGGTGGAGCTGTCAGGGCGGCCCGGCCGGGGACGTGGCGGGGCGAGGGGTGGGCAGGGTGCCCCGGCCCCGGCGGGCGCTGCCCACCCCCCTCCCTGGGGTGTGTGTATGTGTGCAAACAGCGGCCTGGACCTTGGCGCCCGCACTTCGGTGGGCAGTCTCTGTTTATTCGACTTGTATTGTTTGCTGCCACGATTCCGCTGGCCTGCCTGGTGCTTAGTTCCCCTCTGAAAAATGTGTGAAGTCTCTTCCATGCAGCAGAAGGCGTGGAGCGTAAGACCACCACGAGGAGACGAACTTAAGGAACGAAGAAACACAAATTGGCGCTGAAGTCGTTTGCGTACCCCTAACCCGCAGCGTGTCCCTCGCCGACCACCTCTCGATCCGTCCATAAGTAATTCCCGGTGTTTTGGCGGCTGCTTGTTTTCTGAAATTGCCCAACCGCATAGTGGAAGGCATGCTTGTGTAATTCAGCTGTATTCCAAAAAAAAACCCCAAAGTGCCTTCCTGTCCTGGGAAGAGGTTCCAGGAATAGACATCTGCTGTCCATGCAGTTTTGGGAGAGCTGCACCTTGTCGCCAAAGCTGTACTTTTCCCAGAGCTGTTCGGATTGCCTTGATGACTTCTGCGCCAAAGCCCCCCCGCCTACCCCACTGCCCGCTTATAAAAGGAATCATGCATGCGTTCAGTCATGAATCGTAGAGAATTGTTTCATTTTGAGGCCGCCGTGCCGTGCCGTCTGATGCGGTGATAACGTAGAACAAGATCCAACCAAGCAGGATGTTTCGACCTGATGATGTTTTCTTCATACTGTGCTGTGGGGCTCCCTGTGTGTCCCCAGCAGCTCCCCCCTCCGCTGCCCCTGCATGTGTCTCCATCTTGCTACATTTCTGACAGTTGTGACTTAGCTAAGAAGTGAATACAAGCTATCTGTCCTCTGTCAACTCCTGATGTTCTGGAGACGAGGAGTAAGTCAGGATGAAGCAAACAGGTCAACCTGCACATGGCCTCATCTGTTCTGGACCTAAGGACTAGGGAGAACCAGTATTCTGGACAAAGTAAGATTTAGGAAAAAGTTGTGTTCAGAAAAATAGTGACCACGAAAGAAGTCTTACAGCGGCAGAGTGGGTAAAATTTGATACTTACAGAATGTAGGTTGATGAATCAAATCTTTTTGTATGTAACTTCGCCAGGAAAAGAATGTGGGTTATACGTGAAATAATACCAAGACCAAGTGAGATGGAAAACATTTGGAAGAGTTTTACTGCATTGTTTACAAAGTTGAACAAGGAATTAACCTGAGTGAAATCTCCAGAAACGCTTTCTTTTATAAAAGTCCATTCATGTCTGCATACGTTTGATTAAAATATTGGCTCAACTGTACTGGGGTCAGAATAGTGGGGGGATCCTACGACAGAGTGAACAGAAATGAACTCTGAAAAACCTAGGCATTTCATATATTCCTTATGGCCAGTTATGAGGACCAGAGCTGCTGGCGTCTAAGAAGGAGCAAGACTTGGAAATGGCTTTTTTTTCTTTTTGAAGGAAAACAGAGATGTTCTTTTTGGCCAGGAAAACACACTTTAGCTAAAAATATCTATGACCTCAATTTAGCTCTAAACTAAATGTCCCTGTACCTTTGGTTTGCTTAACTATCCCTTTTGTTCCCCAAGCTGGTAAACCAGTAAGATCATGTGTTGGGATAGTTTATTTGACAAAAAGAATAGAGTAGAATTTATTTTGGCAGATAGTGTAAAACTCTGAAATATTTCTTGAATGTAAATTGAATGTCATATTTACTAATTGCTTGTGTCTTTAAAAAACTATTAAAATAGTGTTAAATGCTGCTCAAAATCTCAGATAAGAATACTGTTTTATATTTGTCTTCAAAAAGCGCAAAATGGAAGTTATATATAAAACAAATTGAGTTGGTTAAATAACATTTACAGTCAGCTCATACACATAAAAAGGACTAGGATTTTTCATCTTGTTTTGTGTATGTCTGGAAGACCTCCCCCCTCCAAGTTGGGGTGGTTTTTTTGGTTTGGTTTGATTTAGGGTTTTTTGGCTTGTATGGAAGAAGAGTTGGTGAGTGTGTAAATTTTGCGTTCCATGACAGGACAGTATTTTACTTTGTCACTGTTTTGGTGGTAACTGGGTGTCAAAATTGTACATGCCAGTCCTGCACCAGAATTTTGGCCTCTGTCCACGATCAAGTAAACTGGTGTAGGAGCAGCTCCCCAGGCTTTTATTTGGTATGATATTAAATTGTGGGAGGAAGGGGAGTGGAAATTAAACCAGACTATAGGACTTTTGGCAATCCAAGCGGAAAATGATGCTTTGTTGATGTCCAGGGAGGTTTTTTTGGGTGGTATTTTTGTGGTTGTGTATATAGGTTTGTATAGTACCTTTACTGCAGCTGTTTACAGACAAGTTACTATGGCCACTCTTACAAGCAGCCTTAAGATTGAAAGTCAGTTTTAATCATCAGTTGAATTCTTTTATTAAATTTATTGTGTAAGTTCCCCATTTAACGCAGTAGAAATTTAGAGGTAATTTTGTACTAGTTGTTGATTTTAATATATAGGAATAATTATATTTGATTTCCCTAAAATTGGCTGAAGTAGATATTTAAAAGTGATCAAAAATAGTTAAGTACCACCTATGTAATTATGTAGACGAGATGATGTAGTCTTAGTTGAAAATTGTGACAGTAAACACTGGGTGAAAGTAACAATTCTAGGTAGAGATTGAGGTTGGTTATTCAGCAGTTTTGCTGGATGATGGGGCTTTTTGCTGTGTCTTTAAATTAATTCAGTTACGTAAAAGCCAAGCTCTTTTGCTAGCCTTGAAGTTTCTTTATATTACATGAATAATTAAATGTAAGATGGCAGTGTTTCAGTCAACTATTTAATTATTAGAAAAGGATTATTCCTACTCTTAGAGTTATACTCAGATTGATATGTCATGTTAAAGGAGAGCTAATAAGATGTTTGGATTGGTTGACGAGGGGGTAACAATGTAGAGCTATTTTTAGATTTAGAACATTCTTTGCTAGAACTGGATGTATATGCTTTAAATAGATCTTGTTTATTCTTAGACACAGAAAGTGGATTAAGGCATCTTAGAAATTATTTTGATCAAGGACAGGTTTTTCTCCAGTGCACGGTCTTGGGTTTTCTAGCTGAAATAGTAGAGTTATCAAATAGGGAATTCTGTATATAGGTGATATGACACTGACGGGTGGTCTTGCTTAATACACTTAACATTTGCGTCTTATAATTGATGAAAGTGGGATGATAAATAATACGTAGCTAACATTGAGCCTGGATTCTTGACCTTCATAGCAGCCCCCAATAGATCAGCTTTCTCAAACTCAGCTATATTAATATTTGGAGCTGGGTAATGATTTGTGGAGAGCTCTTCCGTGCACTGCATGTGTTTAGCAGCACTATTGGCCTCTACTGACTAGATGCCAGCGGTATTGCCCCTAGTGAGAACTGCTGCTATAGATCCACCTTGACTTTGAAGTGTAGTTACTGGAGTAGCAGTGTTCATTAAATGCCCATCGCATAGTTGTGCATGTATTCATGGTGGGGGGGGGGGTACAGAAAAATGAATAGCTGTGAAAATTACCTTATGATTTTTTAAATAATGTATAAATGCAAATAACATTTATGCTGGTAAATTAATGAAATGATGCAGAGTAGAGCCATTGAAATTCTTTTAGGAACACATTGGTTCACAATGGTGAAATTCAGAGGGAGTTGGAGAAATTATGTGGAATATGATCTACCTTTGTGTAGAGTATGGGTTTTTTCTCTATATAAATTGTGTAACCCATTTTAGAATTGATATTGTATATATTTTTAAAAATCTATTTGTCATCTTCCCTCAGGTACTTAAATTAGGGGATAGTAAACAGACTGGTTTGGGTGGGGAAAACAACCAAGTAATGAAAAATCAACTAAAGAGAAAATGTGGATAGGACATTTAGGCTTAGGGGTTTAGATTTCTATAAGTAATCAAGCTAATTTCAAGCCAGGGACATGAGGAAGAATATTCTAACTGACATAAATATATTATTGGGAAGACATTTAGAAACCAAAACACAGGTTATAACGGATACTTAGGAGTTTGAATGAAGTTCAGACTGTAGACAGATAGGCATGGATGTAAGAAACAACAGGATTTGGTAATAGATTGCAGAGTCGAGACTCTAAATTCCAGTCTATAGAACTAGAGTAATGACAGTCCTATGGTTAATACAAAGAAAATCTGAAAAGAATGATTTATGGGGGAGGGTTGTGTTTCATTTTAAGTTATTAGTTACATTACTTAGAAGCAGAATCTCCCTCTTGTAGCAGAACATAACTAGTTTGTTTCAGTGAATGGTACTTAAGTTCTTCAGTTGTTTCCTTGTTATTAAAGTTGAAGCGTTACTGAAGTAGAAATCTTTTCTTGAGCCAAGTTTTTTTCTATCTGTAGTTTTTTTGTTTTTGTTTTGCTTTTTTTTTCTTCTTCATAACATGAGCCTGGTCTGGAAAGATAGGCTGAGTTCAAACCAGCTGCTTATCAGAAGAGAAAGTTTGTAACAAGAGAATCTTGAATCCTTAAAAAAAACGTTTGGACACACCTGTTTTGCAGTCTTTCTGGCCCATACACACAGACTAGGTTTTAACATTAGGCCCTAAAAATTGCTAGGTACTTCTTAAAAAGTCTTTATATGTAAGTTTCTGAAACCTTTTGCTCACAATTGAGATGTATTTTGGGTTTTTTGTTTGTTTTTAATTTGTTTCTTGGAGGTAGCTATCTAGAGCTAAGATTTTTATATACTGTAAATGACGTTTTCTCTTCTTCTTTCTAGCACAACATTCTAAAATAAATCCATCAGAATGACACCTTCTCAGGTCACCTTTGAAATAAGAGGAACTCTTTTACCAGGTATTGTAAAGTTTTATTTTAAAACAAAATTTTAAGTTAAATGAGCATTTTTCTTATCTGGAATGTCTTAAATATAGAGTTTGTTAATACAATGGGCCTAATTTTTAGATGAAGATACCTTTAGGGCTTGCCTGATGTCAGAAATGTGCTTGGAGTATAGTAAACTCATGAAAAAAACCCATACTTCCCCAAATAGTAAATATCTTAGTCTCATGTTTTCCAAGAAAACTGTGAATGTATTTAATTTTCCATAGACAGTTGGACTATGATTTTTAAGTACTATGAAAATGAGGGAAGTTTTGCTAGTGCAAGAAGTTGGTGAAATAAAATTAGTTGGCTAAGATAACTTTGTTCCTTTTTTTTTTTTTTTTTTTTTTTTTTTTGGCTACTTGTATTTCTTGCTGTCTATTAAAGCAGTGTGAAATAATTTTAGTGTAAGCCAGCAAATCAAAACAGTATCATGCCTGGGATATGGATCTCCTTATTTGATATACTCTGGCTAAACTGACCATTTCTCAAATCTGTTACATTCCTTCCCTCTTTTGGGGGCTTTTTCAGATTATTACCTCTGTCTGTATCTTTGACCTCCCTTCTCCCCTTTAACTCTCCTTACTCTAACCCCACATTTAGCTAGGTTAGGATCCCTGTGAAATTCAGAATTTTAGTACCTTTAAGATTTTATTTGAGGAGCGCCTGGGTGGCTCAGTTGGTTAAGCGTCCGATTTCGGTTCAGGTCATGATCTCACGATTCATGAGTTCGAGCCCCGCATCGGGCTCTGTGCTGGCAGCTCAGAGCCTGGAGCCTGCTTCAGATTCTGTGTCTCC
This sequence comes from Lynx canadensis, assembly GCF_007474595.2. Lineage (NCBI taxonomy): Eukaryota > Metazoa > Chordata > Mammalia > Carnivora > Felidae > Lynx > Lynx canadensis. The sequence goes on along the minus strand of NC_044305.1, from coordinate 31,457,273 downwards.
TTCTCTCTCTGCCCCTCCCCCACTTGTGCTCTGTCTCTGTCTCTCAAAAATAAATAAATGTAAAAAAAAAAAGATTTTATTTGAGATTGATAGAATGTAACCACTGTGAAAATTTGACCTTGTGTTCATGCTGAGTGCCTGCACTTAACACAGTACCTGGCTCAGAGCTGGTGTAAAATATGTGTTCAAAGAATGAATGAGTGGTTCACTTGTGTATATCCAGCATCTTTGGTATAGCAGCCATCAGAGCAGTTGACAGAATGTGTGTTTGTCCAAGTTCAAAGTCTTAGCCAAGAAGATCTGGTAAAGCTCCATCTCTGGGCAGGATTCTGCAGATTGAAGATTGCTAGTCAGCTGATAGGTTGGCTCCTTTGGGTCAAGAGCTCACCTCTAGTCCAGTTTGGAGCCTTCTCTATGGGTAGAAGACTGCAGAAGTGTATTGTACTCTCTCAGGGAATTGTTCACAGGCAGCTTAAACTAGGAGGAGGAGCTTGGCTCTACCAGGCAAATGGACCAAGCCCAGAATTAGCCACAGAAGGGTCAGCTTGATGAGGGTCTCAATCTTAATGACTAGAGGAAAGATCGTGGCAGATGTGAATGTAGATGAATCTGTAGGTGCAAAAGAGAATATTTGTATTTAGCAACAGTGTTTATCTTTTCTTTTTGTATCAGGGAGGGTAGTGATAACCTAAGTTTACTGCAAAACAAAATCTGGTTACCCTAAAGGATTGGTAAGTATTTTGATGTGAAATCTCTATATGTAACCGCTCTGTGCTTGACAAACATGTATTTAGAACCCCGAAAACTCCTGAAGGACTATCGCACTTGAAACTTTAGTTAAGTTTAAGACAGTCCAAGCTTACAGAGTACTCATGCAGGTGGCTGAACCCAACTATAGTTCTCGTTTTACTAGAGTAGTGCCTAGAAATTACTCAGAATGTGGAGGAGTTTGTCTTGAACTTTGTTCACTTGGGCTCAGTTCATCTTTTTCTTTTATGAATTTTAATTGTAGTAATTCAGAATGTATTGATACATAAGTCAAAGACTTCTTCATACTTCTATCCAAGAAGTTGTAGACTTTTACCGAATATACAAAATTCAGCAAATGTAGGCAATAGCTGTATTTTGGTTTGTCTGTTGATGGTAAGTGTTCAGGTAAAGCAGTAGTCATTATTTTAGTAAGGAAAATTAGATTTGTCACACTCTGAGTCTGTTTTTTTTTTTTTTTTTTTTTTTTTAATTTTTTTTTTTTTTCAACGTTTATTTATTTTTGGGACAGAGAGAGACAGAGCATGAACGGGGGAGGGGCAGAGAGAGAAGGAGACACAGAATCGGAAACAGGCTCCAGGCTCTGAGCCATCAGCCCAGAGCCCGACGCGGGGCTCGAACTCACAGACTGCGAGATCGTGACCTGGCTGAAGTCGGACGCTTAACCGACTGCGCCACCCAGGCGCCCCTCTGAGTCTGTTTTGAGTAGTTTTTGTTATTGTTGTTACATCGCTGCTTTCCCATTGATCATTTTCTTGACGTTTAGTGTGTTAATAGCCACTGTTTGTTCCTGGAAAATACTGGTTACTATTTCTCTAGAATACTTAACATGCATTTAGTGTTTGCCTTTTTAAATTGGAAGCTGCCTTGAAGGTAGGAACTGATCACTCAGACTGATCACTCTGTCTTCTTGGTGCTTGTTATTGGCTCAGTTAAGGAGTTGAACAAACGAAGGATAGTTCATCCCTACACATCCCTCCTTTTCTTTGGCTTTGGTTCTGTAGAGGTAGGTCAAGTTAAGAACGCAGGGTCCAACACATGTCTCTGGTAAGGTTCCTCCATCTGCTAAAGGGGACTCTGTATCCAGGTGATCTAGTGCAACGGACTGTTCTTTTCTTCTTTAAACTGAAATTTGAAACTTTCTTACTTATCCCACTGTAACAGGTTGTTCTGTTTCTTCAGGAGAAGTTTTTGCCATATGTGGAAGCTGTGATGCTTTGGGAAACTGGAGTCCTCAAAATGCTGTGGCTCTTCTTCCAGAAAATGAGACAGGTGAAAGGTAAGCAGGAAGACAACAGTTGACAGAGTACTTGTGACATTCACATTATAAATTTAGGGGGTTTATAAGATACCTTCATATAGTTTCCTCTTCTAGTTTTAATTTTTATCAGTTCTCACATGTGCCAAAGAGTGAGGTAGTTGTACAAGGTTGGTGGTAAACAAACAAGTTTCTCTGTTTCTCAATTTCTGCCTCTCAACCATTTTCAGCTTTTGGCTAGTTCTTTTGGTAGTGACTACCATTTTTCTAAATAACTGGCTTATATTGCTATTTCTTTCTTTTTTTTTTTTTTTAACTTTTTTTAGGTATTATCTTTTGGCTCTCAGTACATATTCTTTTTTTTATATTTTTATTTTATTTTTTAATGTTTATTTTTGAGAGAGAGAGCAAGAGTGAGCATGAGCAGCGGAGGGGCAGAGAGAGTGAGTGAGAGAATCCCAAGCAGGTGCTGAGCTGTAAGCACAGAGCCCGACATGAGATCATGATCTGAACCGAAGTCAGATGCTTAATTGTCTGAGCCACCTAGGTGCCCCTCTCAGTACATGTTCTTGATAAAAGATCTTATTTTTGCTTTAGCCTATAAAATAATTTTCTGTAGCAGAGAGTGGAACAAGTATGTTAGCTAATGTACTGAAATGAATTCACAATCAATATTAAATACAACACTAAACTTAGCATGGGTGTATTGGTGCATTGCCCTAGGGAAAGGAGGGTCTGGGTACTGGTTTCAGTTCTGTAGTTAACTGTGATCTTGGGCAGATCTGATTTCTCTAGGCCTAGGTCACATCATCTACACAGTAAAGAATCATGAATGTCGATAAAGGTGGGACTTGTTCAGTTGGGGATATTTGGAAGTGTTATGGGTTGTCAAGATGTTATGTGTGGGAGGTAAGGAGATATGAAATCTTAAATAGTATACAAACACATACAATGGCCTAAGGGAGAAGCACCAGATTGTGTGATTATTAGGCTCAAATTCTGTTTTCCTGTCGAGCAGTGCTACTGAAAATGTGGCCTGTGGGCCAGTGCTAGAGAAAAAACTTTATTGTCAGTGCATTATGGGAGAAATACAGAAATTAAGAGCAAGCAATGTTTATAGCAATTTGACATTGCTGGGACATTCATGCATGTCACTGTGGATTCATCTCTTGTACTGTATACATAGACCAGAAGTATTGGTTGCAGGACAGGCAAGCAAACAAAAATTGGCCCTTCGCAGCAAATAGTTTGAGGAGCACCAATGGTGAAGCAAAGGAAAATAACAATACGGTATCATAATGTAAGCTAAGAAAAAGAAAAAACATCTATAAAACACTCTTCCCTATTTGTCATTAGTGTAATACATTTTTCAGCCAATTCTCAGCTTTTTTTTTTTTAATGTTTATTTTTGAGAGAGAGAGAGAAATAGTGCAAGTTGGGGAGGGGCAGAGAGGAAGACAGAGAATCCAAAGCAAGTGAAGTTTTATTGGTAAATACTGGGATCACAGAGGAATGAGATGTTCGTTCCTGTTTAGTGGCTGGTTTTTCCTCCAGTTTCAGATCAGCCATTCTGATCTGAAGTAAAACCTCATGTCTTTCTGAACTTGTTCCTAAAACACAAGTTTTAACACATGTCTTAAGTCCCTTTCCGCCAACCTGGCCAAAATTATGTGAACAGATAACACTTAACTACATAACTTCAAGGGACCAGCCACTTTTGCCTTACTGAAGTACACTGAAATGTAATTGATTCATATATGTAGATAAACAGTGTTTCACATGAAGGAAAGAAGATGATGATACAAGATGATAGAAAAGACATTTGCTTTGGACACCATTCTTGTATTTTAGAAGAGTGTTTGGTGTGCTCTGCATTTTTGTTTTGTTTTTTTTTTTTTTTAAGTAAGCTTCAGCCTAGCATGGAGCCTAATGCAGGGCTTGAACTCATGACCCTGAGATTAAGAGTTGGCCGCTGAACCCACTGAGCCACCCAGGTACCCCCTCAGTGTGGTCTGCATCTAAGCCCTCTGTACCTCTTTTTTTAGAATCTCTTAAGCCTCTCCATACCTACAGGCTATTAGGATTTTTTTTTTCAACTTAAAGATAATTTGAAGGTTGTAGTATTGTTTTCTAATAATGCAGAAAATGTGGGTCACTTGTGGTTTTATTTGCTCTTGTAGATTTTATAGTATTTTGGGGCAGGATATGAGGGGGCTATTCAAAATCAGGCAGGTATACTAGACCTCATTGTCCCTGTGTCCTCCCTTTTCTTGAATTTCATCAGATTATGTTCATTTTTGATGTCACTGAACAGTTCTGGTTCATTTTTAACTTTGCAACCTTTATTTAAGGGAAATGGAGTAAAAAAATTCATTGCTTTGTTCTCCCCATCTCTTTTCATTCAGTGGTTCTTAACCAGGGGTGCACATTAGACCCACTTGTGAGGGCTTTAAAAAATACACGTCTAGATCCTACCCCTGGGCAATGAGGAATAAATAATGCTTGAGAGAGGGGCCCAGCACATTTTTCAAAGCTTCCCACTAATTTTATTGTACACATGGGGCTAGTTTCACATAGTCTGGCTGACTATGAATGAAATAGTATTAGAGATTTGCTATTTTTTTTGGAGCAGAGGTGAGAGAGAATTTCACCTCAGAGTTGGTAGAGTCTGCCTGGGGTGCTGTGTTGAAAAGATTCTGAGGCTTACCAGGGAAAAGTAGTGGGGCACGTATGCCAAGCATTTGCTATTCTTGTTTTATAGCAGTGCTTCTCGGCCAACCTTACGTGTTCAGATACTCTGTGAAGTTTGATCAGATGCCACATGACCAGGCTCCACCCAGACCTATGAAATCAGAGTCTCCTAGGGTGGAGCCAAGGCATATGTATTTTATTACTACCAGATGAATCTAATTGTTGGCCATGGGTGACAGCTGGTTGTGGAGATTTTGTTAGGAACCAGGATTGAGTCAGAGTGAGGATAATGCCCTAAAGCCTGTCTTGGCAGAGCCAGGTGGGGAGCCGTGCTAGCCATCTGGTGTCATGGAAGAACGTTTGGAGCTGCTGTTTATTCACCGAACTATTCATGCTGAATTAAGGTTTGGGTAACGGCCTGTGACGGTGGCTCTCAAACTTAAGTGTTCATCATCAGAGTCACCTGGAGGCTTGTTAAATTACAGATTGTTGGACCCTCCTCCAGAGTTTCTAATTCAGTAGCTCTAGGTGTGGCCTGAAAATTTGGATTTCTAACAAGCTCCAAGGTGATATTGATGGCCCTTGGATCACACTTTGGATACCACTGGTCTATGACTGGAAGGTAAAAGTCAGTTATCATCATGAATTGTAGTGATTTCTTTCACTGTTGAGTCAAAACTTTAGAACAGCAATAGACTATGTTACCGTAGCATTGTTCGGAGGAAGACGTTGAGTTGAGACCAGTAAGATACAGATACTGATTGCTTGACTGGGGGAATGAATAGCCAGAGGCTGGGCGGGACAGTCAGAACAAGGGACAGTTGGGAACATGAGTATAGCTTGCCTGCCTCAGCCCTAAAGCCTCTTAGGCCTGTAACATCTCTGAATAGGTGGCAAGTCAGAGAAGATTCTGACTCTGGCTTCCAACTTTGGGCTACTTTTTCTGTTTGGAACACTCTGGCTCTTTTATGGCTGATTCCTTCTCATCACGTAGGACTCCTGTCAGACAATTCTTCCTCATTGAGGCTTCTCTTCCAAAACCTCCTGTCATGTCAGAAAGGCCAACCAGCCTTACTGTGTGTGTTTGGTTATTTGTCTACCTTCGCCAGAAAACAGTCTGCTTGAAGATAGGGCTCTTTCTGCCTTACTCATCACTGTGTTCCCAGTGCCTGGTGCAGGGTAGGCCTGGAGTAAAATTTTGTGTGGGAATAAATAAATGCTGTTGGTCACAGACCTTGCTTGAGGGATTTTATGAATTGTGAAGTTTCTGTGCACTTTAGCTTCATCTTAATGCTGCTGCTCTAATTCTTTTTTGTCACAGCATGTTATGGAAAGCAACCATTGTACTCACTAGAGGAGTGTCAGTTCAGTACCGCTACTTCAGAGGGTGCTTTTTAGAACCAAAGGTATGTTTTCTTTATCTAGTTTCCAGTTTCGTTAACAAACTTACTTCTTTCAAAAGCAACTAATTTAAGTTTGGAAACATTCAAAGTAATATGAGTTTGGATCAAATAAGGAAAACAGAACTCTAGCTTAATAATATTTTAGTACTAAAAATCAAGGAAGTAGCCACTTCAGAGGCAGACGATGTCTGCAGTGGAGTTTTAAAAGACTAATAGTAAGTATCTTCTGCAGTATTCTTGTTATGAAATTGGTTTTAATGATAAGTGAATGTTGTCAGTAGCTGTACATTTTCTGTTACTTTTGTAAACCTGTTAGTAACCAGTTACAAGGGTTTTCTTTTTGTTTCATTTTTTTAATCCTTATGTGGTATGAATACATTTGGAGGAATATATAGCCAGCTTTGAGTAATTCTTTAAAAAAATTATTTCATAACAGCCATCTCTCAGTGGCTGCGTTGTTTTAACTCCTATCAAAACTGAAGTCATTCCTCTTTAGATTTTTTCAACAATGGTGTTGATAGATTAGGATCTTTTCTGAAGGCTTTTGGAATATCTGTTAAACCTAATCTGCTTGCTCACAATGATTTATTATTTGGGGATTGTTTTCATATTTGGAAAAGAAAAAAAAATTGATTCTTCCCTCTTATTTTAAAGATGCTTATTTCCTGAAAGGATTCTTTTCCTTCAGATTTTTATCTTTGAGCACACTTGGGCTGCATGTGAACAGGGGTTTAGGCAGGAGTCTAGGAAGCAAAACATGGAATAACCTTTTTAAAAGTTTTATTTCCCTTTGGGATCATTTAATACTTGTTACATGTGAAAAAATGCAAGCAGCCACTGTTAGCTCATTCTCTTAGCCACCATTACAGAAAAGAAAACTGACAAAGCCACTTCAGCTGTCTTTTGCACCTATTACGTTTCTTACTCCAAGAATATATTGTAAATACTCAGTAATTAAAACTACATTATGGTTGATCATTGTGTTGGTTTATCTTGACAATAGTCTCATTTTAATGACTTAAGAAAAGATCATTTATTTGGCATAGGGGTTATGCGTTGTGGCAAAGTTTTTTGGTATAAATTGAACAGTTGTGCAGGGACAGTAGGTCATAACACTCGTATCATTGAAGGTTTATTTGAGGATCCTGGTATGTGAAATTTGTAATATGTGAAATCAACTAAATTTTACTTACAGGGGTATTTGGACAAGAAAAATCATGAGTCTTTTGGGTGTAGTTTTCTAAAGTAAGACTATTGTCAACATGGATCAAATTAAGCCAACCTACAGTATTTTTCGTCTTCATTAAAAATGTAACCAAAAGCAGCAAATCAGTCCAAATTGCCTTTCTGAAAAAATTGGCAAGAAGTCTGCTTACAGTAAAAAACAAGTTTTTCCCCTTGTAATACTTGCAAAAGTTCACAGTATGTGTTGGTGAGTGTGTTTCTTTAAGTAGGTGCTCTGTATCGTGTACACATGTACCGTGTGATGCAGGGGCTGCCATGGTAAGTATGTTTTTCATGGACTAGAGTAAATAGCTACATAAAATCCCATGCATATAGCTGCAGGGTTTTTTTCCCCACATGCCAGCTTAAAGTGACACTTCCTTTCTTTTAAAAGTTGGTGGCGCTTTTTAAGTGAAACATTTTTAATAGAAATAATTACGAAACTTTGTCTCCATTGTGCATTGTCAAATGATAAAACTAATGTGCAAAGAGCCTTAAACTGTAAAATGACACAAGCTATTGGGATATATATTTTATGAATATAAAGGATGATAGGAAAGCAAAGTAATTATGAAACATTGAAAATCTGAAATGAGTAATGAGATTAATTTTGCTGAGTCACAAGTTTTAGGAGGTAGTCTACCCAAGCATTTGTAGAGCCTAAGCTAGAAATCTTGTGATCTTGCCACTTGACCTTCATATTTTAGTTTCCTTATTTATAAAACGAAAGGCTTGAACTATAGATTTCCTGGGTCCCTTGCATTGCTAAAATTTTATTGCAAATAAATAAAATTTTACCATTCATGCTTTTTTGTCCATTTTTGCTCTTTGTAGCATATTCCTTTTAGATTAGAGGTTAAGAGTCTTGAAATCCCTTTTCTCTCAATTTTTCATGGCTAGCTATTCTCTTTTACTTTGTAGAATTCTAATAACATGTTAATAATGTTGAATTTTAAAATAATGTCATAAGTGACAAATCAAAATATTATCTTAAACGTAGCACACAAAGGTGGTAGATATTCCTGGAATGAAAACACGGGTGTGAGTCTGCAGATGGTCCATTAATTTCACATCTTCACCTAAGATGATTTTTCAGTGAACATGTAACATTTTTTTATCCATGTCTGTCCCTCTATATTTGTGGCTGGAATTAGGAATGTAACCTTATACTGAAATGTTACCCAATTTTTTATTATATTGTCTTAGAGATTTTTCCTTCATTTCAGTGGAAATAGCTATTTTTCAGCAACTCATCTGCTTCTGATTTTTATAGGTGTTAATGTTTACTCATAATTAGGTCGTTATAATCTCTTACTTTGTTCTTAATCTCCCTTGATTTTTGTTTAAATCCTGTAACAAAAGAATCATCTGTGATAGGCACCCGATTGTTTATTTTTACAGTAGCCCAGATTCTTGTTTTGTATAGTAGTTTTCTTAATAAAATTTTCTTGGATGTGAAATACCTTCACCTGTTAACCTCAAATTTGAACCATCTCAGAAATGTCTGTCTCGCTTTCTTCACTTCATGCTTACTTACCCATAGGTGACCATTTTCCTATTGGTCTTATTAAAAATAATTATTAAATAGCTATAGGTCTAGCCTCTGCCATCATAGATAGAAATTGCTCAGAACCCCTTTTTATATGCATCTTTTTTTTTTGATTTTTCAAAATGTGGAAAAACAATAGTCAATAAAGTTTTAGAAGTTTACATTTGCATTTTTCATATTTGAAAGCAGCGATATTGCATGACTAGTTGATAATTTTGCTACATGGTTTGTTCAGAACAAAACAGACCAAAAACCTCAGTCTGCATGTTGTTTCTTCTCCATGCTTTTGATATTGCTGACTGGTGTCAGTCACTGTTTAAAAAAGCAGTCATTATACTTTTTTCTTTCTTTTCAGAAATAGATTATTGGTGTTTTTGTTAATATGTATGTTTGGAAACATTTCAGCAACTATCTGATTTAATATATGCTAAATTGTGAAACAACTATCAGTAATGGAATACTGTCTTGGACTGATGATGTTATTTTTTTCTTCAAAGATCCACGTACACTTGACTCCAAAGTACTTAAAATTGTGGCAGCCTTTTACAGAATGGAACTGTTCTTTTTTTTTTTTTTTTCAGATCTTGAAGAATGAGTTTATTACAGTTAGCATATTAAAAAAGATTGCATGTTTTGGGGTCATTACTGAGATTTTTAATTTCCCAGTGCTTAAGTCTTAAATTTCTTAAGAATTTCAGTAAGCTAAAATTTAAGATTACCTTCTAAAGTTTAATAAAGTAGTCACAACAATTTTGAAAGTTCAGTGTATTTTGGAACTTGGTGGATTTTTTTCTATATTGTAACATTTTATTGTACCAACCAACATGGATTTGTAGTGTGAACACTTGTATACACAATAAGTCACCTGTTGAATGAGCTCTTTGGACTGCTCCTCAAATGGTCCATTCTGTCAAGCCCAGGTTATTTTATGCTGGGAGTAGTGGTTTGCTACTAAAGCAGATGAGGGTGGAGTTATTAACATATTATTAAAATATGTTCTTTATCATACATATTTTATCCATAGGGCTATTCTTACGTGATTAAATGTAGATATTGTAGCTAACACTTTGTAAAGTTCCCCCCCACACCTGAATTAATACAAAAACAAACTCTTCTATCCACTTCTTATCCCTGCTGATATTTAATATTATGTTCCTGGCACCCTTTGAAGTCACCTGTGGTTTAGTAACTTCTATAAGACTGTAGATTGCACCATCTTTGTAGCAAAGAGGGTATTTTCTGGGAAGGAGGGCATGCAGGGGAACTGAGAAGAATGGAGGAAGGGAATACATTAGATCTTTCTGGCTGCTGTTTATTGCTAAGAAACATTGTTCCTTTTTTGATATATACATTTGCATCATCTTTTGAGGATTAGAAAGTTTGACGTTTAAAACACAAATACAGAAAAATGTGATAGGGAAAAGTTGTAGTAAAAAATGTCTAGCGGATGTAGGGTTAAATGTATCTCCTTTTTTTTTATATTTTATTTTTTTAGTGGAAATGAAATTCACCATATTTAAGATGAATAGTTTCACATTAAAAAAAAAAATTCACGAACATCTGCCCAGTCTACCAGTTCATAAGTGAACCCTTAAAACAGGGAAGTATTCAGCTAGAGAAAATAAGGATTTGCTATATTATCCCAGCATTAATGATTTGAATGAATACCTAATGCTATTTTAGTTTTCAAGTTCAAAGGTTTGTAAGTTTTAAAAAAGATTTCAACCTCTGGTTATTTTTAAGTGGCAGAATTATCTCTTGTGTTTAATTATTTTCTGTGCCTAATTTGTCTCATGCTCATTTGTTCTCATTTGGCACATTTAATACTTATCAATATTGAAATTCTGTAAAATGATATAGAAGAGTATTTAATGTTATCTGAAAGTGTACAGTATATAGAGAGAAAACTTCTGTGTTCTGTGCTTTTTAAGAGTATGCTTAGGAAAGGGCTTGAAGATTATGTATGACAACATTGACAGTGATTATCCCTAAGTGGTATGATAATGAATGATTTGTTTTTTCTTTTTGCGTCTTTATATTTTATTAAATGTCTTCTGAAGATGTGAAAAGAAGAGAAATGTAAAATACCTTATAAAGTTACAGTTTGAAATTTTGCTTCTAAAATGTGTACTTAAGGGTTTTGGCACATAAGTTTAGTCAATTTTTTTTAATTAAAGGGAAATTAGGAAACAGTACTTCAGGCCTTTAGGTGTTGATAGTTCTTTTTTTTTTAATTGCTGTAGATATTAACACATAAAGCTTTATTTTCTTTTTTTAGTAAGAGAGCTTGATAACAGAAGACAATATTAGTTGTCACACTGTATGAGTTTATAAACTCTAAGGCATAGAGTAAAACTAGATGTTAGTTCCCCTTTTATCAAACTTACTCTTCAAAGTTACTCATGTACATGTCTTCTATTTTAGGGTTTTCTGTGCTTTTAGAAACATTGGTTTCTATGAGAAATCTTATGTTCTTCTTGCTATTTACTTACTATAATAAAGCACTTTATTATGCCCTCTAGTTCCTTGAGTAACTTGTGATCATTGATCCTGAAGTACTTGTACCTACTGTTCCTACTATCACAGAGTTTAGGCTTTTTCCAAACACTTGGAGAGTTTCTTAAGATGAGCTACTTTATTCCTTGACTGCTGACATAACCAAGCCTAAATTATATTTGGTGTTAGTTTAACTTAAGACAGAACATCAGCTAAAGATGAAAATTTCTTTTAAAATATTTTGAATATTGTAGGCAGATTTAAGAATAAGGTTAAGATGGTTTTATGTGCCAGTTTCATCTCATTTTTCTCTGTTTACTGCCTCACCCTCATTTTCTTCCAGCACTCATCATGTTTTGTGACCTGGTACATTCCTGATTTCTGGCATATAACATTGATAAATAACAAGATGAATCTCTTGGTTTCATATTTAGTATAAGACTTAGGCCACAAACATCTAATGGAGTCATGGGTAGAAAATAAGATCTAAGAAATTATTGCAGACGTTTAACTTTTAAATTGCAGACTATCGGTGGTCCATGCCAAGTCATAGTTCACAAGTGGGAGACTCATCTACAACCACGATCAATAACCCCTTTAGGTATGGGCATTAACTGCATCTGTTTGAGGCATATGCATTAAAGTTACTAATATGCTGCACAATGGCTTAGTGGGATTTAATAAATTTTTATTCTAAAGTTTAAGGTCAATGCATTGTCAGTACTGCAAATTTCACTTAGCATATCATGGATCTTTTAAAACTAAACAGTTCTTAATTGCCTTTCTTTATAAACTTTGTTAGAAATGCTTGCCAAGTTATTTGGGGGGTGGTTAGATTGATTTATTGTGGAATATTTATTTTCATTTGGAGTAGTTACAGAGTTTGTAAAATACCATTCTTCTTGACTGAGCATCCATGGCTTTGATTATTTGCTCAGAGAGCTTCAGAGAACATTTGAGGAAAGAATTAATCCAAAGCAAAGATTCTTAAATTTTTAACTTTGAGTAGTAAGAGCAGTAGAATAAGTTATCCTATTTATTGTGTTTTGTTTTGTTTTGTTTTTAACTAGTAAGTACTTGAATAAGCTTGTATGAACGCATTCAGATTTCTTGGTGGTAGCAGACGTATTTTCCTCCTAATTTACTTAAATACCTGCTGGCTATGTTTAAATGGATAATCAGTTTTGTTTTGTTTTTTAAACATCATTCAGTTTTCTTGTGCCTAAAAATGGCATTTCTCTTCATACAAGTATTTTTGAATTTCCTTTTCCATACTGAGATTATAAAATTTGAAGTTCATTTCACATACGTAAATTCCCCACTTGGATTCATCTGTAAATTGACTCAGTGCTGAAAACTGTTTCTTTTAGTTTCTAGAGAGAATTAGCATTTAAAGATAATAAATGGCTTGCTAGTAGCTATCTTAGATTAGAAAGTAGTGAGAGATCCTGCTTTAGCCTGTGGCAAGGGCACATCTTTGTTTAAACAGATATTTCATTCCATCCTCTTTATTGGATTTTCTTTTTTTGTTGTAATACATTTTTGATAGTATATTTAGAATTTTCGTGATAGTGTACTTTAGAATTATAATAGTCCCATACTGAGGTTGGAAAATAATTAGTATTAAAGATTAAAAAATAATTTGCGTTTGGAAGCATCTTGCCGTTAAATATATATTTACTTATTGTGAGAAGTGAGATGTTTGTTTCTGGTCTTCTAAAAATTAATGTTATACTTTTAGAAAACATAACTTCTAAACTTAAGAGCTGCGTGAAGTCTACCAAAAATCTTTATTGGAAACTATCACACTTACTTTAAGGAATATATCAGACTTATGTTTATCGTAAAACTGGGAAAGGAAGTAGAAGGGGAGATAGCGTTTTACTCAAGAGGGTGGGGCTTACCAGCTTTTCTTACTTAGCTGAAATTTCTGTTAGAAGGGAATGTGCTAGCACTTATTCTTTTGGTAGTTCCTCACAGCTCTGTATACGCAGGTAAGTTTGTGCTGTTTGTAAAGCTTGTAGCCGGCTATAGAGAATAGTTGGGGTTTGAGGAGAATTACCTTTTAGATAAGTTCAGAATATGCACTACATAAGAATAAGCATTTTAATTGTGCCAAGACCTTTGGTTTAAACAATCAGCCGGGAGATACTGTTGTCCAGCAGCCTGTCTCATAAATTGGTGGGTGCAGAGGTTTGCCCCAGAGCCTCCAGAGCACCTCTCTGAGGAGTTTTCTTTCTCTTCTTGTAACACCACGAATCATCACCAAGTTTGTAAGCACTTTTACCGTTTGAGAGTCTCCTTAAAAGGGAATTCTTTATTGAGGGCTACAATAAATATGCTTATTCACTTTGGGCTGCTTGTAAATTTTAGATTTAATATTTTTAAAAATCCTTAAGGTGGGTGATTTCTCAGTTGTTCAATCTGTATACATCATGAATTTTAACTAAGTTTTTTTATTTTCCTTCAATTCTAGAAAGTGAAATTATTATTGACGATGGACAATTTGGAATCCACAGTAAGTGAGACTGAGTTTTGAAGATCTTTACTACTGATAATTGAGATGTTACTTTACATTTCATTGGAAACAGCACAGGGAACTATGACAGAGCATGATATTGAAAACAGAGACTAGATCCAAGAAACAAGTACATTCTGTTAAGTAATAGTTTCCAATATAATTCTTAAACTTTAAAATTTTATCCTTTCGGTTTTTATTTGACTGGTGACTTTGGGTATATGAATTAACGTACTTAACTTGAAAGTATTATACCTAACTGTTAATATATCATCACTTTTTGATATTTATGTTTGATATTGTTTCTAAACATTCTAAACTCTTCAGCTAAGCTTGTGCATTTTGTGTATGTGTATATGCATTTACAGTAAGATCCAGATTAAACAAAACGTTCCAGTAATTCTCCTGAGATTTTTAACAATTAACTTACAGTATAGTAGACAACGCTTTTTCTTCTGAATATGTTGAAAATGTTACCCATTCATATATTTTTTTGCTTCAGTAAATACTTCATCCTGAGGGTTTAAGTTGTCTTCAATGACTGGAATTCTCACAGTATAATAGCATTATCATGCTAAACTGCATTTTTATTTTAGAACCTATACTGTAGAAGTCAAAGATAGAAGGGGGGGGGGGTGAGCAGAATGTGTGCTTGCAGTGACTGTGAACCAGAGATAAATTGCTGATCCTAGATACTTGTGTTTATGCATTTCAAAAATATACATGCTTTGACAGTATTTGGATAGGAATTTAACTTCTTTTCCTTAATTTTATTTGGGATTACAGTATTTATGTTACATTGTAAGGTAGCCTAAAATACTTGAATAGCTTTAGCATGTAGTGTTTTAGAGTCTTGTCTTCTTTATTTACGAAAGATTATATTTTTATGTCGCATGTTTTAGAGAGCTTGGTTTATGGAGTAGTTTTCTCATGTCCTTAACTATAGTGCATGACATTACATCCCTCTATTGTATGTTAGTTACTATGTGTAGTTATAAATGCATGGCATTTCTTTCCTCCTTTGTAGTTGTTATTCTCTTAAAACTCAGCTTAAGTTAGCTTTCAGGATGAAAAGCCATTTCTCCAACTTTGTCCATTTCTGAGAAGAGTTTAAAATTAAAAAGGATAATGGTTTCTCTTTATTTTTAAGATTTGAAAATTATTAAACCTTTTAAAGTTATACCTAAAGGAAAAGGTTTCTTCTTTTTTTCAAATCCTGTTGATAAAAAAACAAAACAAAACAAAAACAATTCACGTTCAGAACAGTTGGTAACTCTCTGGTATTTATGAAACTTTCATTACATATGTTAGCAAGAAATTTCAAGTTAAATAATGCTAACAGTGTTACCATGATCATGCAATTTATTTATGGCAGAAAATATAAATGTGAGAATACATAATTCACTCACAGTTTTGTCCTTACCTTCTCATGTTTGAAGCTTCAGCTGTAGTGATATGAGTAGTTTCACCTGCATAGCTCATGTGAAGCTTTGCAAGTGTGATCCCCAGTGAAACAGCTGCTAGGTTAGAGATATTTGGAACATATATTCTTCCAGAAATAGATTTGTATAACTTCGATAATGGATTCAGTGAGAATTTACTTAAGTTTAAATTTAATTTACGTAAGTTGTTACATATGGTTAGTTGTTAATATTCATTTAACTTTTTTCCCCTTAATATAAAAGTGTTTTTCAGTGATAAATTTAAGACTATCTCTATGTTTGCTTTGGAGAGAACTTCCAGTGATATATAACTTGAGTGTATTAAAATGTGAACATGAACTAGAATTATCAACGTGTGTTGTACTTAACAGATTGCTTCAAAACATATGTATAATAATTACTGTTTTCATATTTACTCTGCCAGATGGTGTTGAAACTCTGGATTCTGGATGGCTGACATGTCAGACTGAAATAAGATTACGTTTGCATTATTCTGAAAAACCTCCTGTCTCAATAACAAAGAAAAAATTAAAGAAATCTAGATTTAGGTATTGCAATGTGTATATGTTACTTAGACCATTTGTTTTTACTAATGCTGTAGATTTCTTTTCTTTTTTTTTTTTTAATGTTTATTTTTGAGAGAGTGCACGCACATGAGAGGGGGACGGGTAGAGAGACACACACAGAATCCAAAGCAGACTCCAGGCTCTGAGCTGTCCAGCACAGACCCCGACATGGGGCTCAAACTCTTGAGCCAGAGATCATGACCTGAGACAAAGGTGGACACTTAACTGACTGAGCCACCCAGGTGCCCCTGACCCATTTGATTTTAGCCTTTAAGTGTATAAACTAAGAACATAACACACTTATAGATAATGTTACATTTTCTAATTGAAGGGTCTTGTAAGAGTGAACTGCCTCCCTGACTCAGATTGTTACAGTTAAACATACTAGTCTTTTTTTTTTTTTTTTTAATGTTTATTTATTTTTTGAGAGAGAGAGAGAGAGACCAAGCATGAGCAGGGAAGAGGCAGAGAGAGAGGGAGACACAGAATCCAAAGCAGGCTCCAGGCTCCAAGCTGTCAGCACAGAGCCCGACATGGGGCTTGAACCCACAAACCATGAGATCATGACCTGAGCCAAAGTTGGACACTTAATCAACTGAGCCACTCAGGTGCCCCACTTCTCTTAGTCTTAACTGCTAAATTTGAAACCGGAAAATTTTGGTTTTATATAGATAAGTGATTTCCAAGTGTATGTATCTTTGTAGTTTCTACTATTTAAAATTTCTTAGTGTTGCAGTATTTAAACTTGCCATTTGAGCCCTGCGTTGGGCTCTGTGCTGACAGCTTGGAGCCTGGAGTCTGTTTCAGAGTCTGTGTTTCCCCCTCTCTCTGCCCCTCCCCTGCTCGAGCTCACTTGCTCTCTCAAAAACATTAAAAAAAAAAAAAAAATTGTGTTTTTTTTTTTTTTAAAGGAATTAGTAGATAATTAATGGTTGGGGTTCTGCTTGGATTGCAAATGCATACGGAGTCCTATACCATTCTTGTTTATGTAGAAGTTACTTTGAGTATTTGTATATATTATTGTGTTACTCAGGCTTATATTGGAATCTTTTTGTATAACCATACTTTGGTGGGCTCTACTAATTAAGTAACTGATTCCTATTGAAATAATTGTGTATGGGACACCTGGCTGACTCAGTTGGAAAAGTACGTGACTCTTGACCTCAGGGTCCTGAGTTAGAGCCCCATGCTGGGTGTAGAGATTACTAAAAAAAAGAAACTTAAAAAAATTCTGCATAACTAGAAATTTGTGTTTGTTCTGACCACCTTTCCCCCACCCCCCAATTCATATTAGTGATAGACTAAACCCTCATGGCATAGGAAATAAATTTACCTGCAAGAATATCAGGACTTTAAAAATCTAGCAAAGGTTATACATTTTAACACTTTTTTTTAATGTTTATTTGTTTTTGAGAGAGAGAGAGACAGACAGAGCGGGAGTGGGGGAGGGGCAGAGAGAGAGGGAGACACAGAATCTGAAGCAGGCTCCAGGCTCTGAGCTGTCAGCACAGAGCCCCCACGCAGGGCTTGAACTCACGAACCATGAGATCATGACCTGAGCCAAAGTTGGACACTCCACTGACTGAGCCACCCAGACACCCCAAAAGCTTGTACATTTTAAGTAAAACACTAGACATGTTGTTCTGTCTCATTATCACTAAGTTTTAAATGCAAGTTTCTCTTTTATTTGACTTCATCAATAAGGGGAAAGCAGTGTCTCTTCATGATAGATTATAACCTTCATATAGCTACTTAAAGAAAACCTTTAACATAAATGACTAAAATTCTTTCATGGATCCCTTTAAACTTGAAATTTTTTATTTTATTAAAACTTTTTTTTTTTTTTGCTAAAACACATTGCTGTTAGCAAAATTGTCATTTTTTATTTTTATTTTATTTTTTTTAATGTTTATTTATGAAAGGGGAGAGACAGAAAGTGAGCAGGAGAGGGGCAGAGAGAGGGAGACACAGAATCTGAAGCAGGCTCCAGGCTCTGAGCGGTTAGCACAGAGGCTGACGTGAGGCTTGAACTGACAGTCTGTGAGATCATGACCTGAGTGAAGTCGGTCACCCAACTGACTGAGCCACCCAGGTGCCCTAATAGTCATTTTTTAAAAAATCTTTATGCCTTTATTGCCCACTTATTACTATGCAGTTGTGATCTCTTTTCATATATCCTGGTAGAGAATGTTTGTTCCTTCAGGCTAACTAATAGAGTCAGTTGTCCAGAACTCTTACGAGTTAGACTTCTGAGAAAAGATGATTTTTGTTTCTATTAAAATACTACTCTTGATTTTACTGTGTGATTATAGAACAGTATTGCTAATTGAGTTGTGTAGATATACCCTCTGAGAGACCTTGGGCCTCAGCAGTGGTTGGAGGCAGTAGGTTATGTAGAGAGAGCAGGCCCCACTAATACAGTTCCATTATTTGTGTTATCAGATCTCATTTAAATCTAGAGTGAAAAGTTTTCATACCTTAACTGTTACTCTATACAGCAGGTAACATCACTTCTATGTTCATAGTTTATAATTGTTTAATCTATGTACACTTTTTTCTTTTGTAATGTTTATTTTTGAGAGAGAGAATGAGAACGAGTGGGGGAGGGGTGCAGAGAGAGAGAGGGAGGGAGAGACAGTATCTGAAGCAGGCTCCAGGCTCCGAGCTGTCTGCATAGAGCCCGATGTGGGGCTTGAACTTGTGAGATCATGACCTGAGCTGAAGTTGGACGCTTAACCAGCTGAGACACCCAGGCGCTCCTAATCTATGTACATTTCAATTGGTGCAAGAAATATTCTAGAATTGAGTTGACTCTTTGGCATTACAAGTATGCTATGCAAGTAATTGTTTCTCATTGGGAGGAGACTGGTTTTTGTGGCTCTGTGGCTTAGACAGTTTGGTCTTTGTTTTCATTGCTTGAAGCCTATAAAAAGTTTTAGACTCTTGGTCTGTTTTTTGTTCATTTGTTTCATTTAGAAAGCACATAAATATAAATACATAACACGTGTAAAAAGTATGCATACACACAAATAGATTTAATACAATATTTTTCCTTAATAATGTACTTTTCCCAGAGTACCTGGACTCACTGTGGATAAGGTAGAAGAAAAGAGAAAAGTTTTAATTTACAGCCTCCAACTCTAGTCTTTTAATGTACACTAACAATATGGTTCAATTTTATGCTTGTTTTATACGTATGTTCTTTAGTAAGACATTTCAGAAGAATTTGACATGGCCAGTTATAAATGAGATAATAGTAAATGCCTCTGTAGATTCAGTTTTTTAAAAAACAATGAAAACAACTTCAGGCATAATGAGCATGTATCTTGTTTTTTTTAATACTTTGCAGAAATATATGTAGATAAAAACATTAGTATTTTATGAAACAACTAATGCCATAACCTGTAGTATGATGCAGTCTTATATAATATGGTATTTGTGTTATTTAAAGAATTAGCATTTTCAAGGAAAACTTGTTTTTTAATTAAAAAAAATTTTTTTAACATTCATTTTTGAGAAACAGAGTGTGAGTGGGGGAGGGGCAGAGAGAGAGGGGGACACAGAATCTGAAGCAGGCTCCAGGCTCTGAGCTGTCAGCACAGAGCCCGATGCGGGGCTCGAACTCACAGACCGCGAGATCATGACCCGAGCCGAAGTCAGGGGCTTAATCAATTGAGCCACCCAGGTGCCCCCAGGGAACACTTTTGAATTTAGCATTTAGGTAACATTTGTATGAGTTTTCCTCTTCCATTTTTGTTTTTTGCATTTCATTATTTTTTTCCTTTCATGTAGGGTAAAGTTGACACTAGAGGGCTTGGAAGAAGATGACGATGATAGGGTGTCTCCTACTGTTCTTCACAAAATGTCCAACAGCCTGGAGATATCCTTAATAAGCGACAATGAATTCAAGTGCAGGCATTCGCAGCCAGAGTGTGGGTATGGCTTACAGCCTGATCGTTGGACAGAGTACAGCATACAGACAATGGAACCAGATAACCTGGAACTAATATTTGATTTTTTTGAGGTAAGTGATTATTTCACCTAGGGGATTGAGAAAGAATGCAAGCATGGGCTTATTTTTATATGTTTTAATTTTTGTAGTCTGATTTGTGTAAACCCATGATCATACATCTTTTTAGATGTTTATTCTATACATTTTAGCAGGCTTAAAAAACTTGGAGTTGATAGACTCAAGTACTATAAAAAGAATTTCAGCTGAATTGATGTTTTACATCAATGTAAGTGCCTGTTTTTTTGTTTTTCTTTTTAAGATTTTTAACGTTTTATTTTTTCTTTTTTGTTTTGTTTTGTTTTATTTATTTTGAGAGAGAGAGCAAGGGAGAGGGGCAGAGAGGGAGTGAGAGAGTCCCAAGCAGGCTCTGCACTGTCAGCACAGAGCCTGATGCAGGGCTTGATCTCACAGACTATGAGGTCATGACCTGAGCTGAAATCAAGAGTCACTCAACCCACTGATCTACCCAGGCGCCCCAAAGAATTTTTTATTTTTAAGTAATCTCTGCACCCAACATGGCGCTTGAACTCACAACCCTGAGATCAAGAGTCACGTGCTCTTCCAATGGAGCCAACCAGGTGCCCCTGTGCCTGTTCTAAATGTAAATGAATAATATCCAAAGGAGCCGCTAAGGGTAAATAGAGGGACAAGCAGACTGTATAACTATTGGTGGGCAACCCAGTGTAACCAGCATGATTGTGTCCTCTTTATGACTGAAGTCTGTGGTTTATTGAGGCATTTTATTATAAGAATGCATCATAACAGTGAACTCATTTTTGCAACTTTACTTGATATTATAAATATGTAGTAAAACATAGTTACTGTGAAAATTGCGCCAGGTTGTTTAGAATCTGCTACCAGCTTTCTAGAGCTGCTTGTGACTCTCAACATTAGAGCTCTCTGGCTTGCTGGCTGCACAGGTGCTCTCCTCTCCACAAGTCATGCGGGGTCCTCCACTGAGGTCCTTGCTTTATTGTGCCTGGCTAGTAGTTACGTGTACTGCTTTCCTGACACTCTTGCTCTTTGTCACTTGCACTCCCATTTCCATTAGATTAGAGCACCTAACCACAGTTTTGTGAAAATAGCAGAATACAGAATGGATTTAAGCTCGCAGGTAGCGCCTGTTACCCATAATTAAAATCATTATAGTCTTCAAGTTTTAATAGTCTTTATGCATAGCTGTTGCAACTGGCATTTTGGCTACCTTGCATTGTATGGGATTTAAAGTGTTCCTTTCAAAAAACTACAATAAAGAATTCTATTTTTAAAAAAAATCTCTGATTCAGTGTTCCCTAAGTAATAAGATCTGTGGGACTTTATTATAAAAATGTGAGGTTTTGGTTGACTGTTTCCTTATTTCTTCAGGACCTACCTTTTAATACTCTCTTGAACATCCTAACTTCCTTTTCATTTGGTGAGCAGTTTTGGAAATACTATTTCTTTCATAGATTAGGCTGATAAAATATCCAGTGTAATCTCAAAGTGAGTATTCAGTTTCCTAGAGAGTTAACTATCCCTTTATGTCACCTGTGTGGATTCATTTTTACAGAATATAATACACATTAACAGCCCACTACAGATACTTATTAGTCTTTGAATGTAAAAGTACTTAGAAACTTCATCAGTGTTTTAAATTCATCTAATACACGTTAGAGGATCAGAAGTGCAAATCAACAGTTACAACTAATCAAGTACCATATAAAATCTTAAAATATTATATATTAAAAGAAAATGTATCTTTTATATTACAAAGAAGCTATCTGAATTACTTGAATATAAGTTCGATTCATATTTTATGGATCTTCCTCCATAGGTTCTGAATTAATGGAAAATATTGAAGTATAAGAAATTGAATTCATACCTCTTTTTTTTTTTTTTTTTTTTTTTTTTTCCAGGAAGATCTCAGTGAACACGTAGTTCAGGGTGATGCTCTTCCTGGGCACGTGGGGACAGCATGTCTCTTATCATCCACCATTGCTGAGAGTGGGAAGAGTGCTGGAATTCTCACTCTTCCCATCATGAGCAGAAATTCCAGAAAAACAATAGGCAAAGTGAGAGGTAAGCCTGGAGAAGCAGAGGGTCCCTTTACAAATGAGCAAAGATTAAGTTCAAATTTTAGCTAGGGTCAAATTGAGCTTTTGCGAATGGTGGTGATTAAATTAATAACTTGTTTTAGAATATTTACTACTATAGTAACAAGGGGCATCAGTTACATTTTCTGGAAGCTTTATTTGAATCAGTTTTGACTTGTTATTTTCTATTTGATAGAGATAAAGTTGGTTTGATTGGTATTGAAATGTAGTGCCATTTAAATGTTCATCGTGGCCTTTTTAATCATCTTTGTCTTTGTTTCTCCCCTTTTTTTCTATGAAAGTTGACTATATAATTATTAAGCCATTACCAGGATACAGTTGTGATATGAAATCTTCATTTTCCAAGTATTGGAAGCCAAGAACACCATTGGATGTTGGACATCGTGGTGCAGGGAATTCTACAACAACTGCTCAGTAGGTTGACTATTTGAGTGGTATTAGCATTTGGTAGCTTATGCATGGTAAGGTTCCATTAGTTTGGCCCACTAAAGGTCAAATGAGCCTTTTATTATTACCTGGGATTTAATGTAATTTGGTGATTAGGGTTCCCAATTCAAATTAATTGGAGACTCTCTCCTAAGACTATCTGGTTAATCTAATGTCTGCTGAACTGATGTCGAGAGGGACATTAACAAGAGAAATCCAGGAAAGCTTGATGCGGGGAGGCAGCCCAAACCTCAGTCTGTGTGTTGTGATCCCAGCTTTTGGCATGCTTCCCTTTCTGGGGCTCAGTTTCCTCACCTATTCTCAGTATCATTTACATACTTCTGCCCTGCTGGGTGTCAGCCTTTCCCCACTCCCCTGGTCTGCCAATATTTAAGTCCTCTGAGGCACCATTGCAAGGAGCAAGTATCTGCGTCTCTCATACTTCATGTCGCTGCAAGATTGTTTTCCTTGATAGGTCAACTCGGGGAGGTATGCGTGGGTGTGGGATATGTTTATATTAAGCTTGTAAATACCTATAATCATTAGAGCTCGCATTTATGGAATAAATGCATACACCAACTAAGTGATGGTCACAATCTTAATTTGGTGGTGGCAGAAGTAGCCTCAAAACAGGATAAGAACTGTTTCCATTGTTGAAGATAGAGTTGGCTTATTACATTTGTTTTGTCTTTTCTATAGTGGATGATAACTATATATAGTTCTTCTCTTTCAGGCTTGCTAAAGTTCAAGAGAATACTATTGCTTCTTTGAGAAATGCTGCTAGTCATGTAAGTGACCCTCTCTTCTTTTAAACAACTTGGGAATATTGGTCCAAAGGTAGGAAAGTAGAGAAATGTGGGCCTGGGGAGTCTCTTCCATTAGTAGCTTAAAAAAGTTAAGTAGGTTGAAACTGTATGCTTCTTCTGAATGTATATCTAAGTGAAGATAAAGTATCTCTAAGCATTTGTTTTTAGATTCTTGGTGAAGATTGGCATGAAAACAATGGACTCATTAGCATCTCTGTTTGAGGTTACAAGTTTTGAGTGATGGGGGCAAGGAAAACATTCCCCAGTAAGCATTCGTTTTCATTAACTCAGTAATGTGCTCATTCAGATACTTTGGAAATAATGCTTATAGAAGGATTTGATAGTGGTTTTATGTTAACATTTAAGTCTGTCAGTTTATATCCTGCATACCATCTTGATTAGTTAAATTATGTTAAATTAAGAAATTTATCCAGTTATAAAGTGTCCATTTTTTAGCTTGTAGTTTTTTCCAGCAACTGCAACTTGACATATTTAATCAAGAACCTGAGATTCCCCTGTGGCTCCCTGCTGCCCTGTACCTGACTAAAAGGCCTCATGCTCCCAAGTTAGGCTAAGGTGAAAACGGAGGACCATCTCATGCTCTTATTATCATTTTTTTCCCCACAGTGTCCTCCACATGCCTTAAACTTTGCCTTTTAAAAAAGAGTTCAGCAAGTAAACTTGATTAGAGAGATGTTTAACTTTATCACTTATATGAGCATACTTATTCTAAGACATACTTTTTCATATTTTAGCATCTCTAAAATGGGTATGGGTTTTACAACTTTCTTAACCTTGCATCATGGTTTGGCACCATTTTTTCCCCTTTTAGTTGTATATAAATGTTGCATTTTATAGTTCATTACATCTTACATTAATTATTTTAATGTTTAAAAATATTAATAGTGGACACTTCCATCTTTGTGTTGAAAGGATTATATAAAATCTATGAGTATGTTGGGCTCTAGTTCATCATTTGGAACCAGTTTTAGTTCATTGTAGCTAACTGTTCTAAACATTGGTTTATTAGCTGTAAGTACGTGAAGATCCCTGTTAAGGAACTTTAGCTGTCTCCATGCTTTTTGAGAGAGGATGTCATTAAGCCTTTTTTTCTTCCATGTTCTGATGAGATCCTTTGTAATTCATGCTGATCACATTTCAGAATGCCATATGCAAGTTATTAATGGCTTATTTGTTTTAATGTTACAAATATCCCTGTAGAGGTTCTGGTACGTTATTGGCTTATTTCTTAGAGCTCACTCACACATGGATTTTGGGATCAAGTTTTATCACTTGGTAAAATTATCTTCCTGAAGGATGGTGATCCTGTAAAGTTAAACATTTAAACTAAAGAGCTACATAATTCGTTTAATTTTTGTAATTATTTAAGGGTGCTTGGGTTTGTTCCCTTCGGTAGAAAAGCTTTGTGTTATTGTCTTGTTTACAGTACTAGAAGAAGGTAAACTTATTTCCTGCTTCAGAAGTCATTAAGGAAATGGGCTCCTTCGATTCTAGTCTGGGATCCACGTGTGCTCACAAGTTGAATACCCTCCGTGACCTAAAGCTCGGGGAGGGGTGCAAGTGTATCATCCGTCCCCACACGGGACTTCTCTGGGCTGCAATATCGAACAGAATTCTCAGACCTTGTTTCCTTTGATCCCAACTGGCTTTCTTTCAGTGAACTCACACCTTTGTGGGTCAGTTTATGTTCTCAGCTTTATTTGAATTAATTCTTATGTCAGAGTGGGTCCGACTTGGAAAAATGCATCCTTAACTCATTCTTGTCGTCCTCCATCCTGTTGCGGCTCTGTCCGGAGATTGGGCTTGTGCGGTGCAGTTCTTGACCCCATTGCTGCTCTCTGTGTTTTCAGCAGCACCGTCCTTTCCTCTTGACGCTGCTTCTGGGGTTTTGCCTGGAAGGGCTGGAAGGTGTGCTGCTCATGTTCAGCAGGGAGCAGAGCTAAGGCACGGCAGTTTACTCCTTTCCCTCCTCATCTCCAAGGGCCAGCTGTCCAGCTCTGGGACCTAGGGGCAAGAAGGCACCAGCTGGCCCTGTACTCCTGGCTCTTGGTGGACTCCATTTCTGCTAATAGTAGTGGTGGAGGTGACAGGCTGGCCGTTGCCACAGAGTGGCCCTGGGATGTGTTCAAGAAGATCAGTGCCCATATTTTTGCCAGGAAAAAATTGCTATGCTATCACAATGAAGTAAATACTTAAAATTGTTTTCAGAGAAGAAATTAGTTTTTAGAAAAAGCTTGAAGTGTAACATTAATTCATGAGGAGTTTTTTTGTTTTTATGTACAAGTCTGTAAGTTTATAGTGAACAGTAAATTTTTTACGTCCTTGTAGTTTTGGATGTATTGTGGGCCAGGTAGTGTTTTTCAAATCCCTGTTTCCTTTATTTGTTAGGGTGCAGCTTTTGTAGAATTTGATGTACATCTTTCAAAAGATTTTGTGCCTGTGGTGTATCATGATCTCACCTGTTGTTTGACAATGAAAAAGGTATGTTGAAATTCCTTCATTTTTAACTCTTAGAGTTACTTAGGTTTGAACACTAGAAAGTTGGTTTTAGGTATATGTATATATTTAGTTATTAAGTAGAGTTGATCAGTTCATTTTCTTAGTTGATTACTACCAATTCTTTCCTCTGTCAAGCTTTTGCAACATCAAGAGAGTGAGGAGACAGGAATAATAATTCCCTAGAGCAGGATCTCTGTACTGCTCAATTTGCTTTTTTCTGTTATCTAACAAAAGGACGTTCCAGGTGCCTTTTATGTCAGTCTGCCACTGTTCCTGTATTGAAGCAAGAGAGGAAGCTTTTATAGTGTCTATTTTCTAGGCTCCCTTCTATTTCTGCCTCCAGCTTTTTCTCAAATTAATATGCTGATATGATTTGGCAAAATGAGAAGAGCCACAGTGGAAAAATGCTTTGGAGCCAGATAGTGGAGGACCTCAGTAATGGGGTGTAGACCTAAGAGCTGGGGAGATGTGACAGACTTTTGAGCCAGGAAGGGAAATGTTCAGAACTAAACTTCCCGGTGTAAGTACTTGATATAAGGGGAATTTAAGAGGACAGAAATGAGAGACAGGGAGAGTGGTAATGTGGCCAGAGGTACAGTATGCCTGGACTGGAGTGGAGATAGAATGGAGAATGGCATGGTGGAGGATAGAGTCCAGAAGATTTGAAAATCCATATAGTTTCTTAAAAATTGTAATTGTTGTGTAAATGTAATTGATAATTACATAGTGCTTAAACTTTAGTATACCAATTAAGTGATTTCTTAAGGACTTAAACTAGGAGGGATCATTTGCCATTTTCTTTAAAATTGTTGAGTATCATTTTCTGTTGAGATGATTTAAAGTTCAGGCTAATTTGCTATCATGTATGATGTTCTACCAGACACTATTGTTGTGGTATATGTGGATATGGCAAGGCACCTGGCTCTGCCTACTCATGAATTCGAATCAGTCATGGGGATTTGGATTAGTATGATGTATAGAAAAGCGTGGTTTTGTTTCTGTGAAATGGTATTAGAAGAAGGAGGGGAGGATATATATGAACCTGTTTAGATGATAGAGGTAAAATATAACTTAGTAGAAAAGGAGCAGATGGTTTTGCCATAGGGGAAAAAATCAGTGCAAAATAGAAAAAGAAGGAATGGAGCACTAAAGATCTTAGTAACCAAGATGGAGGTTAATGAATCCAGCTGTAATTTCTAAAAATCTGTGAGAGTTACCTGAAGAGTATTACTGATCCTATTGTTAATCAGATTTTGTCTTGCTCTTCAGTTGAACCTGGATGATGAGTTAGGGAATCAAAGTATCAAATTGTATGTATTTTTAGTTTTAATTTTTAAGCAAGTATTTTAAGCAAGTACTTTAAGCAAGTTTTATTTCATAAAATAAATTCATGTTCATTATAAAACAGCAGAAGGGGCGCTTGGGTGGTTTAGTTGGTTAAGTGTCCGACTCTATTTCAGCTAAGGTCGTGATCTCATGGTTTGTGAGTTTGAGCCCTGCTTTGGGCTCTGTGCTGACAGTGCAGAGCCTGCTTTGTGTTCCCTCACCCTCTCCCTCCCTCCCTCTCCCTCTCCCTCTCCCTCTCTCTCTCTCTCTCTCTCTCTCTCTCTCTCTCTCTCTCTTCCCCCCCTCCTTTCAAAATAAATAAACTTTTAAAAAAACTGCAAAAGATTACGAAGAGTAAGCCTTCCTTTTTCCCCTTTTTCCTTGGTCACACTCTCTTACTCTTAATAGTTTATTTTGTATCCTTCTAGAAAAGCTTTATGCATACATGGCTTCATACCATATGTACATGAATGAATATACATGTAAAGGATTTAGCATATTTGTTGAAGATTTATTGGTGGTCCATTAACTCATGCCTGAACAATGTGACATATGATATGGTATTAAAATATAAAACATTTGCTCATGGGGAAAACATAATAGATTAGAGTTCATATTACTGCTTAGCGCTAATCAGACATTTGTTTCCCGTGACCATTGATTTCTGTGGCTATTTTTAACCAACTTAAGTATGAAAGATTGAGAAAAGTTTAGAAATTTACTGACAGAAATTAATCCTTACATAGTACTTGTACATGTTGATTGTGTAGTCATGTAACATGGATATATAGGTCAAATAAAATGTGAACAGAATGACAGGAAGTAGGGGAAAATAACTGATTTCTGGCTTTGTTCTCTGTGTCTTCAGGGCCCTATCCTCCCCCCAGCTGTTATTTTCTTCCAGGCACTCCCACCTACATCAAAAACAAAAGCCAGAATTTAAGAGCTGGAAGGTGGTGCTAAAAGAGAGGAGCTCCCCTACGTGGGCTCACTGTGGCCACTGAACAATTATTCTCATCATTCACTAAGTTGGGATGTTCGGTCTGACTAGGGTCAACATTAAGTAATAATTTGAGGCTTATTTTTCTCTTTATTTTCTTTTTAGAAATTTGATGCTGATCCAGTTGAATTATTTGAAATTCCAGTAAAGGAATTAACATTTGACCAACTCCAGTTGTTAAAGGTAGTCACAATAGCATACAGTGTAAATGATCTTTCAGTTTTAGAATGATTTATACTTATTTGTTTATGGTAGTGTTCTCTTTGTGCATGGAGATGACTGTATATTCAGCATGTATAGAGCGTATGCTTTGATTTTCTGTTCTGTTAGGAAAAATGGGTTTGTGCTAATCCATTTGTCTTCTCTAACAGTTTCCATGGACCCCACTGTTTCTGCATATGTGAAGGGGCTTGGCTCTAATCCTTTGTAGGTAGACCATAAGGGCTAGCCCTCTTTCTCATTCGTAGTCTCAGGTCGCCTCTGGTCGGCATTAGCCCTTCTTTATCTAACTGTCTTTATTTTACAGTTGGCCTTTTATGCTGTCCTTGGTTTTTATATTTCTGTTACTATCTAAGCTTTGTGTATCTTTTATACCATTTAATTTTATATGATGACTCTTCCTGTTCTCGTTAGATACCTAAATAAATGGTTGATTGAATATAAACACTTTCTTAAGAATTTTTATTTATATTCTTCTCCCCTACTTGGGTATTTGATCATGATCTTGTGTGTATGTATGCACATATGAAATATATACAGTTGTTAGTGATTATTCTTACTAATAATTCTACATTTTACAGTTTTCTTTAACTTGCTAGCTTTTCAAGTTACAGTTCTGTTAACCATACACCTTCATAAACTAAGACTTTTTTCCAATTGCATTTTGTGTGTGTGTGTGTGTTTTCTAGCTCGCTCATGTGACTGCACTGAAATCTAAAGATCTGAAAGGTATGTACCGATATGGAAGCGCTGTTTTCATTTCATAGTTAACATATATATGGTATTTCCTTATTCTTTTTAATTACTGTTGGTCATTTTAATGTGTATAATACTGGGCTATCTAAATAGTTTTATAGACATGAGGTCTTTACGTATATTTTCAAATGCATTTATGTCGTGTGTATAGTAATTACATGTTTTTACTGTTACGAGTTTTCTTAGCTTGATCATCAAAGTTCTTTATGATTTTGTACCTATCATTCTTTCTAAACATTCTTTTTCTTTTCTCTTTCCAAACATTTGTAACCATGACAAAATAGAGGAAAAATCAAGTATAGAAGCTGGCTCCAGAACCAGGAGTCTGAATCCAGTTCTAATATTTACCTACTGTAACCTTGGGCAGGTTACTTTAACCACTCTGTGCCTCAGTTTCCCCAAAGCTTGTCCTGCCTGTGGAATCCCTTTGTAACTCCACTTTGTACTCTCATAGAACTTTATAGTTTGTGTCATTCATTTGAGATTTAGTGGATCCTTTTTTTAACCCTTTATTGTGTACATGTCCTGTCTCTTCAACTAGAATGTAAACCTCTCTAGGGTGGGAAAAATGTTTTTGTATTCCCTGAGACACTTACAGTGCTCTGTATATAGTAGGTGCTCGTTAGATGTTTACTTGCAGTGGTGATAACAGGATAGTTGGAATGCCTTTATGAAGAAATTGTGAAGTGCTAAAGACCAGAGTGTATCCCTAGAGCATAGATAGGACTTTCTAAGCTTTGTAGCTATTTCATGACTGTTAAAAATAAAATATATTTTATTCATTTAATTTATTAGTATTACTTAATATTTACGTGGAAAATATTATATGACTTTAGTCTTTGTAATACACTTCTGTTTTTTTTAAGAAAGGAAAAGTTGAAAAGTTTGATATTAAATTTTTTTGCCCTCTTGGA
This sequence comes from Lynx canadensis, assembly GCF_007474595.2. Classification (NCBI taxonomy): domain Eukaryota; kingdom Metazoa; phylum Chordata; class Mammalia; order Carnivora; family Felidae; genus Lynx; species Lynx canadensis. The sequence goes on along the minus strand of NC_044305.1, from coordinate 31,427,286 downwards.
AAAAAATTCTTACATGTTTTGAGATAAAATTTGAATTAAATGGTAGTGGTAACAAAAGCACAATGGTAGCTTTAGATTCTCTTAATTTCTAGCTTCTAAACTGATTTTGATATTTCAAATAGAAGCCTTAGCAAGAGGACCCTGCTCTTTAATTCCATTGAGAAATAACTAATCACTGCTGGTGACTACTTTGTAAAAGTAGTAAGAAATAATCACTGTTGGACTCTCAAACTTGGTGTTTCTATGAAATGTTGCAAACTAGTCTTCATAAAGGATGCTTATTTCAAAATGGAGGTTTTATAAACATAATAAATATACGAGCTTTCAAAAAATACTGCATAAAAAGGATCTCCTAATTACCTCTACATCTCTTTCTTTGTCCTAAGAGTTTAGGAAAAGATCTTAGTGATAAAATGGTATTTTATCTACTGAGTTTTTATAATTTAAAATTTCAGAATCTGTGGTTGAGGAAGAAAATTCTTTTTCTGAAAATCAGCCATTTCCTTCTCTTAAGATGGTAAGTTTCTTAGGAAAACTAGCACAAGACTTACTTCATTCATTCTGTTATAACTTGAATAATTTATTTTGGGCACTAACAAGGCTGTGTCAAGGACAACATTTATAAAAACTTGTTATTGATTCTTTTTAGAGAAGATACATTTTTGGTTTGTGTACCTATCCTACTTTTTTTTTTTTTTTTAAGAATAATTCACCTGCTCAGATGAATAAAAATGCTCACCTCAATGGGTTAATTTGGTAAGAATAGGAAATTCACACATTTCTGTATATAAACAAGAAATAGAAGGCACAGAAAAGGGTGAGAGGGACATGTGATGGTGGGAGAGGTATTTTTACAATGTTTAAAACTGTTCCTGGGGCATGTGGCTGGCTCACTTGGAGGAGCCTGCAATTCTTGATCTTGGGGTCGTGAGTTCTAGCCCCACGTTGGGTGTAGAGATTATTTAAATAAATAAAAACTTGAAAAAAAAACCAAACTGTTCCTTAGCATTTGGAGAGAAATGAGATTGCCCAACCAAAGAAAATGAGTACCCTGGTTACATAAAATGAGACACAAATTTTGAGAACTCCCCTGAAAAAACATAACAAATACTAGCATGAGGATTTAAAAACTAGACACAATTCATACAGGAATCTCTTTAATATTATCAGGCAAGCCTATATGGATGCCAGGCACTCCTTGGTCATGCTGGGTCTGCTTTTTTTCCCACTGGCTCCATTTCCTAACTTCTGCTTTTCTCCATTGTCTTTTTCTGGTGATGTCAGGTACAGTAGATATATCTTAGGCAACAGTATATCATTTCAGTTTATCACGATTATTCACCCTACAGAGGAAGCTACCAGAGAGCTCCTAAAGTGGACATTGTTGTAGTGTGTTTAAAACCTGATTTGGAGTAATTTTTCAGTTATTTATGAAGCCCCGTTAAGTTACATCATTTCTTCTAGTTCAGAATTCTGAAATCATTTGGTTCTGAGAAATCACATGATTCCTAGACTTGTGATTAAATACAATTATTAAAAAATTGTGTATTAACAGTTTAACATTTATTTAACCAGATAAATTAAACACACATTTATTCACTCTGTCACCATCGCTGTAATTTAATCACAGATGTTTTAAAACCGAAAAAGGCTAATAAATACAATCCTAATTTAAAGGAGAAACTTTGATGTTTAGGAGTCTTAACACGAATATACAGTATTTTCCTTATTTTTCTAATTTTGTATTAGCTCGGTAACAATGTGATAGGTACATTAAATAAAATAAGGCTAAAGATACCAGAGAAGAAGGTCAAACAGGCACACATGAAATTGTTTACAAACTGTTTAAGGTACTTGTCATGCAGCTGGTTAGGGCAGACCCAAGATCCCTGATGGCGAAAGGACTTTAGGTTAAGGATGTGTCTTTTGTAGTGGTAGTGTATCTGCCCTCCCAGATCTTGCCATAGACCACTGCTTTTGCTGCTTAATCTCTTGTTTAACTTAATCACCAACCATGTTGTAATTCGGGGTATGGGAAAAGATAGTGGTTTATGCCGAAGGCACAAAACATTTTATCCTTACTTAGTGATATGTTTTACTATCGGTTGCTTTTTGTAGTAATTCTGTTTTCCTTTTTTTCTTCTCTTATTCTACCATTCATCTCACCAAAAACAAAACAAAATTCACCTCCAACAAACAAAACTCTAGGTTTTAGAGTCTTTGCCAGAAGATGTAGGGTTTAACATAGAAATAAAATGGATCTGCCAACAAAGGGTAAGTAATCCTTGACGTAACACATTCTTCTTCCTCTTTCTCCCCATTTCTTCAAATGCATTTGTTCCTCTCTCCTTGTTTTAGTGGAAAGGTAAGACTGAAATCTTACTCTGGCTTCTTGCGGCAAGCACAGTGCTTGTTGGACCTTTTTAATAAAAGCATACTTTATCCTTATATGTGAGTACTTGAAAGGAGTGATGAATGTATTGTAGTGTAAATTTCAGTTTAAACATGTCCCATGTGGATATTAATATGGTGGTTTCTGGACATACTTATAAAATGAACAGTGGAAACTAAGAGCTTTATATAACTGATGAGTTTTTTTTTCTTATCCTCCATTTAAACATATATTTTCAGTAATTTCCTAAGCAGTTTTCTGTTAAGTGGCAATAGTAGCTAGTAATAGTTAATCAAGAAAAGAAATTTTCTGCAGGTGTGTTTTAGATCAGTCACAGATTTAGACTTTTTGCTGTTGTTCCACAGTTATATATTGAAAAGCTGCTATGGGTGAGCATTTTGTTGGTGCTGGGTTCAAGTACTGAGCAAAACAGAATAAAACTTGCCTTCTTGGAATAGTGTAGTTGAGGAAAATAATTCGCTATTGAATATATCAGATGGAGATGTGTGTAAATGGTTGGGATGTGTGGTAAGAGGGTTGTTGGGGTGGGGAGGGCACTGAAAGCGGTTAATTCAGGTATGATTGGGCAATCAGAGCAATATCCTAGAATTTGTTTTGATCAGAATAATCTACAACTGCCCTCAAATCATGCCTTCTAAGTAGCTGTTTATGATAAGCTGGTCCTGGTTAACATAGTGATTTTTCTTAATAAGTGATTTTTAGTTTTCTGAGCTCTTAGGGTTATTTTATTTTATTATCATTTTTTTTTCAATATATGAAATTTATTGTCAAATTGGTTTCCATACAACACCCAGTGCTCATCCCAAAAGGTGCCCTCCTCAATACCCATCACCCATCTTAGGGTTATTTTAATGACTAATATATAAAATGCCTAATATTTGAATATCAACAGGACTCTTGGTATCTTAGCTATATTTAGAGACTTTTTATTACGTGTTGAGGGTACTTGATATGCCTTAGAGCCAAAGAATGAGATTTTTAACTAGTAATTCATAATTACCTGGACTTTTTGTAATGAGTTAGCAAGTGAAGTAGAGTCCTTTTGTCTTACAGTTCATGAAGATTATATAAAAATATTTTAAAGTTAATAAGGTGCAGATTTCCAGAGTTCTGGTTTTTATTCTGTTAAACTTATTAAAGCAAAAGTTTATTGATGATATAATCACTTTGCATATAAGTGTCTCTACCTGAAATATGACAGCTGCACCATCACTAAGCAGCTGTGTGGTCTTGGGCAAATCACTCAATCTTTTCAAGCCTTAGCTTTCCCCATGTAAAATAAGAGTTGGGTTAGATGTTCCCAAGATTTTTTTTTTTTTTGGCACTGTGATCCTAGGATATTTAATGGCCTTTGTTTTTCTGTTTATTTTTTCCATATAGGATGGAATGTGGGATGGTAACTTATCAACGTATTTTGACATGAATCTGTTTTTGGACATAATTTTAAAAACTGTCTTAGAAAATTCTGGGAAGAGGAGAATAGTGTTTTCTTCATTCGATGCAGATATTTGCACTATGTGAGTAATATTAAATTGTTTTCACCTAGACTCTTAAACCGTAGCTGGGATTTAGGGACAGAGGTTGTGATTGGAGGTGGGGAAGTTGTCCAGACTTCACCCTTGACTTGTCCTCTCAGTTAGGTTCTATATATTCTCACACCTCTTCAGAACTACCCTCTACTCCAGCAAACCTCACACCCACAGGGTCCTAGTACCTCACACTCTGTGTTCATTTTATAGGCAGGTAACATCCTCCTTACCAAATATAAACCCTCGAGGGCTTTCTTGTTGGCCATTTCTGAAAATATTTTAGCTTTTTTATAGAATAATTAAAAAGTTTTCTTTTATTGATTGAAAGATGCAATACACGTTAATGGTGATTATAGCTCAGTAATGGGATTATGCTCTTTTGGTGGGGGGGGCAGGGGCGGTTTCTTTATATAGTCACAGTTTCCTAAAATTCTAAAATGATATATAAGAATTATCTCCCTGATGAAAAGTACTTTCTTATTGTCTTCTTTAGGGTTCGGCAAAAGCAGAACAAATACCCCATATTATTTTTGACTCAAGGAAAATCAGATATTTACCCTGAACTCATGGACCTCAGATCTAGGACAACCCCCATTGCAATGAGCTTTGCACAGTTTGAAAACCTACTGGTAAGTTACATTTGAATTTTTTAGATTTTAATTTTTTAAGAAATGTCTTAGAGCAGTAGTGAATAAGTTTTTGTGTTGTTTTACACATCTGATTGGTTAGTTTTGACCCATGTGTAGCAAGCTGATAGCTCTACTTAAAAATGAGGATATTAGATCTCAAAATAAAAAGCAGTTAAATGAACATTAAAGTATTTTCTTCCAGGCCTAGGTTAAGTAAGTTCTTGTAGTTTAGTTTTCTGAGTGGATTTTATGAATCATCTAAAATGGCTAGACTGTAGACTTCTTTGATAAATAAATTATAATTGTAAGAAAAAGTCCTAACAGTTTTTTCCCTGTGCATTCTACTTTGGAGAACACTGATGTAGAGTACGACCAATTAGTATTTGCAGTTAATAAGTTACTTTCTCATGAGTAAATTATTTTTCTTCTTTTAGGGAATAAATGCACATACTGAAGACCTGCTAAGAAACCCATCCTATATTCAAGAGGCAAAAGCTAAGGGACTAGTCATATTCTGCTGGGGTGATGATACCAATGATCCCGAAAACAGAAAGAAATTGAAGGAGTTTGGAGTTAATGGTCTAATTTATGATAGGTATTTGTCTTTCATGAAAAGTTTTCATGTATTGTTAGGAAAAAAATAGTTATAAAATTAAAAATAATATTAAACTTAGTTAAAATTCTGTAGTTCAGCCTGAGTTTTAACATTTATTTGTAGAGTTTTTCAAACTTTGGAGTATAGCACAACCACTTGGGAAGCTTGTTAAACATTCAGATCACTGGGCTCCATACCAGATGTACTCTTGTCTTGGTTGGGGGGCTCTCTCCCCCAGATGCTTCTCTCTCTCCACCAACTTTCTTGGGGGTCTCATCCAGTTCTGTGGCTTTTCATACCTTTATCCTTAAGTTTTATGTCTCCAACCTTTACATCTCAGACGTTTCCCCTAACTGCTTAAACTTTTGTATCCAGCTAGCAACACCTGTTCTTTCTGTAGACTTCCTGATTTCAGTATGACAACTCTGTCTTTCCAGTTTCTCAGGCCAAATCATTGGAGTCTTTCGTGACTGTACTTAAACTCATACCCCAAAACCAGTCAGACAGAATCTTGTTGATTCTGTCTTCAAAATCTACCCTGAATGTATCCACTCGCCACACTTGCTATATAGTCAGTCTCCACTGAGAAGGACACCTCATTTCTCACGTGGATTATTGAAGTTGTCTGCTCACTGGCCACTGCCTTTACTCATGCCTCCCTGCTATCTGTTCTTAGCACAGCAGCCAGAGGGAGCCTGTTCTAATTAAAGTCAGATCCTATGACTGCTTATAACTTGCACAGTTTTCTGTGTCACCTAGAGTAAAATCACAGGCCCTTCCAAGGCCCCGTGTGAGCGGATTCCATCTCTTTTCCCCCCTCCCCCACCCCAACACGCCCACACAAACAAGCTCCATGAGGACAGGCTCTTTGCCTGTTTTGTTCACTATTCTATCTCTAAAAATTAGAATAATGTGTGATACACAGTAGGGGTTCAAGTATTTGTTGAACTTTTTTTTTCTTTTTTTTTTTTAAGCTCCCTGGGTGTTTCTGATGTAAGTTTGAGAGCCACCAATCTGATAGATGAAAAGATTGCTTAATATAAAGAAATTTGGGGTTAGAAGGGATGTCATTTAGTCCACTGAGGGGTGGGCAATCTTACTAATACTTGAGCAACATCGTACAAAGAGTAAGTGATGAAATTCTTACCAGGCTTGTTTTAAAAAATACTTTCCTTGGGGCGCCTGGATGGCTCGGTCGATTAAGTGTCCGACTTCAGCTCAGGTCATGATCACCAGCCCCACGTTGGGCTCTGTGCTGACAGCTCAGAGCCTGGAGCCGGCTTCAGATTCTGTATCTCCCTCTCTCTCTCTCTCTGCCACTCCCCTGCTCATGCTGTCTCTCAAAAATAAATAAACGTTAAAAAAAAATACTTTCCTTGATTTTAGTTCACTTTACCGTTTGTCCTGTGTAGTTGTATCACTTATAGTAGACCTTTCCAACTAGTTCAATGAAGATAAAAATTTTACATCACTTATATGAGACATTTCCAACTAATTAAAGGAAGATAAAATGTTTACATTAATCATTTGAAAGAAGTGCTGGCTTAAGCAAAATTTTGGAGAATATTTCTTTCTCTGAGGAGAAGGAAGGGATGATTGCAAATATTTTCAGGCAAGGAAATGTATTGTGAGACATACCGTGTATAATAACTTCCCTTCATCTGAAGGGCCTTACTTAGAGCCAAATTGTGACATGTAATGGAGAACAGGAATATACTTTGTGATAAAAAGCCCCCAAGAAAGAGAGTTCTTCCTGGCTAAGGATCAATAAGAGTACCTTTTTTTAAAGTTTATTCATTTATTTTGAGAGAGTGAGAGAATACAAAACAGACTCTGTGTTGGGGGGGCTCGAACTCATGAACTGTGAGATCACCACCTGAGCTGAAATCAAGACGCTTAACCGACTGAGCCACCCAGGTGCCCCAATAAGAATGCTTTCAAAGAGGAAGTGTTGAGTTGGTTTTTGGGAGTGGCTAAGTTTGCTTTGACAGGATTTGAGTTTCAGGCAGAAGCAATAGCATGACTCAGGGCAGGACTATGTTGAAGACATTGAGGAGATAGCTCAGGGTGGGGCTCCTGCTAGGATCTGTTAGAGTTGGTGTTTACCCTTGAACTTTTTTTTTTTTTTTAACACTTTAATCTGAGAACTACATATATAAGTATGTATGTGTGTTTTGTATGTGTATACAAGATTTACAGTGAAAACCAGCAGTCCCCTGGGCCTGTTATCCCTTTCATTGTTTTTAGCTGAGTTCCTGTGCCCTGATGTTTTTTAAGCTATTTTGTTCTGGTATGTAATGTGCTTATGTTACTATTTTTTTTTTTTTAATCATCAAATTTAGACATTGTGGAGAAGTTTTTGAACGATTAGTGGTTTGGGAGCCTTTGATTTATTTTACATTGGGGGAATTATTGATAAGATGAGGTGTTTTAGTGGGTCAAAAACCGATTTAGTCTCCTTTTACAAAGGTATTAACACACCGTAGATTTTACATTTAATCATGTTTTTGCAGTACATTATGGCATATAAAGAGCTGTGTTCGATTTGGTGATATTTGGAGTTTTTGCATTTGTGATAAGATGACCTTTAATTTACCTTTCTCAACTGGTGGTTTCTCATTTTGGTATGGGGCAAATACCTGCCAAATAGAGTAATTAGGCAATGTTCCTTTTTTATAAAATAATTACTGTACCTGCTCAAATGGTTAAAAAATTAAAATATAAATTCAGTAACAGACACGCATGTTAAAGAATATTAGCATTAGATTTGCAGTCTGCCGTTTGCCTCTCCCTAATTCAATTCCCTTATCTCCTCTCTCAGATACAACTTTATCAAATTATTATTCTCTTTTTAAAAATTTTAAATTCTTACTTCGATCACTAAATAGTATCATTTAGTTTCTCATGGCTTTAGACTTTATTTGTACTTTTTTCCCCACTTGTTATAATGTTCTTAAAGTCAATCTGTTTATTGTATGTAATTATAATTTATTCATCTTCGTGACTGTGTAGTATTCATGGCTATGTCTCTACCACTGTTTATTCTACTTGAGAACATTTAGGTAATTGCCAAGTTTGCTTTTGCAAAACTTTTGCTTTTGCTTCCTGTCATCCTGAGTGAAGACTGCTCCCTGACCCTTCCTGTGTCTGAGCTTCCATTTCCTGTGGTCCAGATATTTTTTGCTTTATGGTTATTTTTATGGAACACACCCTTCAGTAACTTCTTAAGAAAGGAAGACATGGAAACTAAATATGTGGTCTTGCATGCTTGGAAGTATTGTGGCTGGGCATAAATTTTCATGTTAGAAACCATTTTGTTTCAGAATTTTAAAAGCATTTCTCTGTCAGCTTCACAGTTTTCAGTGTTACTGTTGAGGAGTGTGAAACGATGTTGAATCTTGTTTCTGCACGAGTGGTTTCTTTGTTTCCTGTCTGGAAGCTTGGAGAGTCTTCTTTTTGTCACCAGTGTGGTAAAATTTCATAGAGATGGGTCTTGTTGTGGGTCTGGTTTCATCCCTTGTGGTGGGCACATGGCAGCCCATTTAATCTGTTGATGCGTGTCCTTGAAGATGCCGAAAATTTTGTAAATTATTCTTTGATTTTTGTCTCCCATTTTTCTGGGTTTTTTTTCCCCCCTTTATAAAAGAAATCCTTTAGTTTACATATGACACACTCTTGGACCAGGCTTCTAATTCTTATTTTTTCTTCTATTTTCTATCTTTGTCTTTTTGCTCCACTTTGAAAGATTTTGCCAACCTTATCATCCACCCATTCTCTTGACTTTTTTGTGTCTTTAATTTCTAAGAACTGTCTTTATTCTCTGAATGCGCTTTTTTTTCTCTATATATAACATTCTGTTTGGGCTTAATGAACTATTTGTAGGAAGGCATCAAGGACGTGTGTGTGTGTGTGTGTGTGTGTGTGTGTGTGTGTGTTTGGAATTTTCTTCTCTTTGGCTCATTATCTTACATGTTAGAAGCTTTCGTCAAGTTGCTTAGAAACCCTTGACTGCTTCTCGTGATAAGAAATAGGGATCTAAAAAGCTTGTTGGAGGCTCTGTGTGCATGGGGCGTGTTCACTTGGATTTCACTGTGGGATGATGTGAGTGGCCTGTTTGGTCATACTTCTGATGTCAGTAGATTCAGAACTTTACTTTTTGACTGACCAGATTCCTCACAGAAGAATCTATATAAACTACCTAGAGGATCCAGATCTGGCTCCCAGGGTTCTTGGGAATCAGGTAAGGGACGAGATCTGGGGAAGGGAAGGCATGTCTCTGAATTTTGCATGTGTGATAATGTGTGGACTGTCTCCTGGTGCTGGTGGCTTTTGTAAAATGCCCAAACCCTTACCTGGTTGTCTTGTCCTCCATTCCAAGACATTTCCTGTTAAATTCTTGAAATACCAACCTCAGGGGTGTGGGGCAGCCTCCATGGCAGGAAGTTAGGAGGAAGGGAGATGCTCACTGCTGCTCAGGCCCTCACCTCATCTGCCCTGTTTTAGTCTCCCCTCCCCCTAGTTCTAAGGGGAAACGGGTGCTGCTTTTAACTCTGCCTTCTCATGGTTTCCACTATTGGCTTGTGATTTGGTGATTTGGCCTTTTCCGCTCGGCTAACTAAAATACTTTTTTATTACTTACGCATCTGTTTCCCAGCTCCCAAAACTGTGTTACTGTGTCTCTTTGTTTCTGTTTTTCCCTGTATGCATGGATTCTTTTTTAATCCCTTTATTTTCTTTTTAATGGGATATACAGGGAAAGTAAACGTAGATGCTTCAGTTCAGTCTTCTGTCTTGACCCAGAGGTCACTTCTCATTTTCTTGGAAATTGTTTCCTGCTCTGATACCACAGCGACCTCTGTCATCGCACCTCACGTGAGCTGCCCGGCCCTCACGTTTAGGCCTGAGAGGCTGTCCTCTCTCTGCTGATGGGCAGTGCAGTGCTGGCATTGTCACATGGGCTTTTTCTGGGCTCTCAACTGTGAGTGCGTGTGCCTGTGCCACACAACTTCAGGACAGTTCTCAGTGCACATCTTCAGTGCTTTGAAGTCACAACTGGGTATGGATTCCAGCTCTGCCTCTTTCTAGCTTCCCGTCATAAAATAAGGCCTTGTCGATTGATTCGCTTGGAGAGAAGATACCTGAAGAATCAGTCACTCAGTAAACTACAGATTTATTTCATTTTCTGTTTCAGTTGCTTTATAATCAGGCTTTTTCATCACGGGCCCAAAAAGAAATGCTGTTATGCCGCATTATTAGAAAGATGGAGAAGTATTTTTAAACAGAGCTGATAACTAAAAAGTTGGGGGAGGGTGTGCTCCTGTACTATGAATGTTCCAGGCGTTCTGTAATCAAATTCTCCTGAAAAGGTTAAGTCAGGTCTTAAGGGAACCATGAAATTACACTATTTTATGTGTTTGTTGTTTGTTTCATCATAGGATATATGATTGGATGCCTGAACAGCCAAATATATTCCAAGTGGAGCAGTTGGAACGCCTGAAGCAAGAATTGCCAGAGCTTAAGAGCTGTTTGTGTCCCACTGTTAGCCGCTTTGTTCCCTCATCTTTGTGCGGGGAGCCTGATATCCATGTGGATGCCAACGGCATTGATAACGTGGGGAGTGCTTAGTTTTTACTGGGCAGAGGCCCCTTTGGGGCACGCACCACTGTTGTGGGGATTCACTTTTCATCACTGAGCATTGTTTATCTATGCCTTCTAGGTTTCTCAGTCCAATGAAGCAATAATGAAGTATTTTACTATTTCACTACAATTCTTGCTAGGATTTCAAGTATGCTATTTAAATCATTTGGCCAGGTATAATTACCAGTCAGTCTCTTTACAATGAGAAAATTTATTGGTTGGCAAACATTTTAAACTAAATATGTAAGCATATAATGTTAAACGTCCATTAAAACCATAGTGCTTGGAAATTAACTATATAAATATCTTATATTTACAGTTCTTACAACTTTCATTTGATCGGGTCTGAAATATTTAGCACTTGAGGAACATGACTATGCATAATTATACCTGACCATGGAAAAAATAAGTACCTCAAATGCATGCATTTGCACTGGTGATTCCAACTGCACAAATCTTTGTGCCATCTATGTATATATGTATTTTTTACATGGATTGACATGCACACACACCATTTTCATTCAGTATGAACCTTGAGGCTGCTGCCATTCTCCCACTTAACCAAACCAATGCCTGTGTAAACAGCCTGGAGGTGATCCTTGAAAACTTGTCTCATAAGTCTTTCAAAAGTTGTTTTGCATAAATGTTAAAGTTTCAAAATGCTGCAGGGTAATTTAATGTATAAAATATTAGAAGTATGTAGTGCATACTTAATAGAGTAGGCCATAATGTGTAAATTCTATTCCATGCATGCTTTAGGTTTTAAGCATGAGATTGTACATGTTTACTGTAAGTCCTTGCATCTGTGGTGCTAGGTGAGTGTGAGAAGGTGTCAAGGACTGAAAATATTTTGTTGCCTAAAAAAAAAAAAAAAAAAAAAAAAAGCCTGTTTGTAGGCATTTTAAATATGCTTATTTTAAGTGTCTCTCACTACCTATTACACACCGTTGCTCTGTGGGTTTGTTGTGTGTGCGTGTGTGTTGTACAGCAGTTAAATCTCCATGCAGAAAAATAAATGTCCTGAATTCTCACATTGGTATTTTTTATTGGTTAATGTATATCAGGCATGTAACTTATTTAGGAAACGTAGACGATCCTTCTAAATGTATGTGCATGTATTTAGGATTATACTAAGGTTTCTTTCCTTAGAAGCTGATTGTTCTGGCATTAACTGTAACTTCAGAATGAATGTTGAATAAAATACACAGATTTATTTTCCTCCTTTTAAAACAAAATTTCAGGAAGGTATTACTTTTATAGACTTGGTTCTCTTACTACGAGACATTGGACTCCTGCCCTAAAGTAATGCCCTACTTGCATCTGCCTTTTACTGCATGTTCTTCACTTAGGCAATTTAGTCATGCATTGACACATTTTAGTACTAGCTGAGAATCCTAGCTGAGAACCTAAGACTTGGAATTACACGGTGTATCTTTTTTATCTTTTAAGCCAAACAATGCGGTTTTGGTTCAGTCTTAATCGTGTGAGGATAGGCTTTGAAATCCTATGTTATGGTGGTGTGCTGTAACACTGATATTTAATGGAAAAGAGTTTAGGAAATGCAGTCTTCTACAAGTGTTCTATATACTTTTCCCACACTGAAAGATTTTCCAACACTTTGGTGTGACTTTGGTGTGAATTAGGCAGTTTTAGAAAACTCCTGAAAAAATTCATTTTGTCTGCAGACCTGTGTACAGTACAGTGACCATTACCTTATGGTAACTCGGTTAGCTGTAGGTGTGCGTTTTCGGTCCTGTTCACTTGCCCTCCTCCCCTGTGCCTTTCCAGTCCCATGGCAGTGCAGCTCCATGTTGAAGACTCAAGATCGTAAAGGGAAAGGAGAGGTGGGAGGGGCGGGGGGGGGCGGTTCCTGAACAATGTAATTTGCAAAGAGCTCGCAAGGACTGCTTATGACGCAGAAAGAGCCTCACTGCTCACTTCCTTTGCATCCCTTCCTGACCTTATAAACCAGGGTTAGTAGAAAATTAAAGCATAGCAAGCAGTAGCTCCCCCACTTTTCTAGGACTAAGTCCAGGCGTCCATACCACTAGCCGTTGCCCTGTGCAGTGCTCTGGCCACACTGTACCCACTGTGCCCACCATTCCCCTGGCCACGCCATGCTCCTACGCTATTCCCTGTCTGTAGCCATGCGCCCTGTGCGTGGAAGCCCTCTCCTCCCCACAGACATTTTCGCCCTGCCAGACTCCTTGCTCCTTGAGCCATCGGCCTCTCCTCTGAGTCCTTGCTGAAACTTGTTCAGAAGGGATGAGTCCATCTTTTACTCCATAGCCATGTCCATACCTGGATCATGCCGTGCATTCTAGGTAGGCATGGTGGTTTGTCTCACCAGGCTGCAGTCTCTTCAAGGGCAGGGACCTTGGCTTTTTATTTCCACAGTGCATGGAACATAGTAGAAAAATGTTGGAATTATTGGGATAATAATTTGTATCAAATGTCCTTTTGAATTAAGAGATTTAATTATGTTTACTAAGAATGTAAACTTTGGTTTACATTTTGACAGTGGGAACAGTTTGTTGACGTCAATTTTCAATGTAGAGGTATAATGTTAAAATCGTTTTATATTTTCTGGAAATTGCAATGTTTGATAAAATGCCGCCATTGTTCTCTGGTGTTTTCTACTCTCTGGAACTCTGTACTGTAACTGACTGGATGTGAATGTGAGGAATACAGTTCATTCCTGTGTCGGTAGTGCCTCAGGGCTACCACAGCCGCTCATTACCTCACTGCCATTGTTCCTTGTGTCTCCTCTCCTCCCAACCCCCCCCCCCCCCTTAGGCCTACCTCAGTACCTTAGTACCCCTTTCCTTGTCTGAAATGCCTTCTCTGTCTTCCTTCAGTGTCCAGCTCAGGTACCGCCTCTTCCATAAAACTTTGCTCAGCTTCTGATTGGAATTATGATGCAAACAAATACGTGCAGCCTCTAAATCTCACTGCTTCGTTTTGTAGCTGGGCCAGTAAACCCAGAGAAGTGAACTGACTTTTTTACCAGGTTGGGACTAGAACTGGGTTTTGTGATTCCTAATCCCGTGTTCTTGAACTATGCTGCCTTCTGAATTCTCGTGGCGTTTGTTAGCATGTGCTTTCTTACAGTCTCTCTATGTGCCTGTTCTATTTCCCTAAGATTGTAAGCCCCTTAAGGGCAGGGACCTCTTTGCATTTCTAGCACTACTATAGTGTTCCATACTTAGTCATGAACTAGACAAATAAATGGCGGTGGCAACGATCCTAGTTTCCTAACTCAGATTGTTTCACAGTATACATATGGTTTTGTATGGCATGCTTGGCTATGTTGTCTGGAGTGTGTGTGCTCGTGTGCATGCGTGTGCATGTGTGTTTGCATGTGTACTCTGCCCCAGTTGCTTGGGGTCACAGGTGGGTTACTGTAAACCAATTTTCTACTTCATGCTAAGTGAGGACAATTATGAGACTGAGTGGAAGATGAGGTACAGGTTTCCCCCCAGGCCCGGCTGCCCCTTCCTGGGGAATACACCTAAATCCTGCAGCTGGTGGCCTGATAGGGCAGGGTACGCGGCCTTGGATAGGACTTGGGTGACCTGCGGAGTGGCTGTCTCATTAGTCCCGGTGGAGTGTCATTGTCTTTTGTGCCTTGGCTCTTTCTCTTCACAGCTGGACCGCATTTCTGTCTTTCATGTTATCACTGGCTTGGTATTCTAGGTTGGCAGTGGAGTCCTGTTCATTTAGATTTGGCTACAGCCGACTCCTTTGCATTTTCGGTTTGGATTGTGTGGTGTTGGGGTAGGAAGCAAAGTAAACACAGGAGGAACACTGCATTATTTTGGTGTTCATGAGTGGAAGTGTCCTCAAATATCTCAGTGGGTTTGCATAGTTTGAGAAATAGATTCGAAATGTTGAAAATGCAAGAGAGCATATGATTAAGACCGTACAAGTATGTGTTAGAGATGAGAGAAAGAGGTTAAGTTGAAACAAAGCTCTCGAGCCCTTGCAGAATGGGGTAGAGATCAGGGTGGTTGTGAAGCCACTTTGGGGCATAATCATTGTAAACTCAGGCCAAGGTAGTATTTGTAGTATGTTTAGGGAGAATGAAGAAGCCATCCTGACAGTGTGGAGGATATTTTTTTTTACTGATTTTAAAGGGAAATGAGAGAAATGCATTTTAAAATAATGAGGAAAGTAGTATTAGTACAGGATTAATAAAAGAAGTACAGAGATTAATTTATCTAATCTTGTATGAAATTGGTCCAAGCATACATCTACCTGTTTGCTCAGAAAACAAATGCAGACAGGATAAGTGAACTTCTGAAACTAAACTTGCAAAGCCAAACTATGTAATGTCACCAGAAGATAACTAAAAGTCTAGCAAATGTTCCACCCCATGGCTTCAAGTGTCTGTCTGCAGCCCAGACTTCTGTAAGCTCAGATTCACACATCCAACTGTCTGTGCACATCTCTAGTTGAAGGTTGAATGGGCACCTCACACGTCATGTGCCTCCAAAAAACTCTTCCTCCTTCCTTCCGCTAAAACTTCCCATTCTACCTCCCGCAATGATCCGAGTCTTAGTAAGTGACATCCAGGAGTATTACACTAATCACTCGTTACCAGGAAGAGAAAAATCATGGAAGTTTATATTATGGTATGTGATAGGTCAATTGCCCATTTGTTACTTTTTAATTAAAAAAAATCTTGCACATATTCTTTTAATTGCATAGAATTACCTTATCAAGTGCCAGAAAAGTCAGTCCCCTTGGGATTTTGATCAGTGTTGGGTTGATTTTCTGGATTAACATGTGGGAAGGATTTAATGTTTTACAAGTATGAAGTCTATCCAGAACATAGTGTGTGTCTCCATTTTTTTTCAAAATTTTTACATCTTCCAGTAAAATTAGTTTTTCACATAGGTGTTTTAAACTTTTTAAAGCTTATTCTTACATTAGAAAAACTTAATAAATTTGTTTTTTAATTCCTGTTTTCCTTAAGTATGTTCTTCAGTAATCAGTTAATTTTGGTTTACTGCTCTCATCTGTAGCTACTCTGCTGAATCCGATTAGTCAAAACATTTTGTTATTTAACTGGGGTTTTCTAGTTGATCATATTATCAAATACGTTTTCTACTTTTTAATGACAGCTTTCTCTTTATCTTGTCTTACTTCAGTAGCTAATAACAATTGTAGGCGTCCTTATTTCTTTACCGTCATGGGAAATAATATGATGGCTGCTGGAGTTTCTAGTTATAGAGGTGACCCTTATGAAATTAAGGAAATTTCTTTTTCTTCTAGGTTAGCTAAAGGATCCCTTCCCCCCAGCCCCTACCCACCCCCAAGGAATAGGTGCTGAATTTATTCTGTGGGTTTTTGAGGAATTAGAAAACAATCATAGTTCTTATTTCATCTGTTAATATTAATGGAGTGAATGAGGCTAATATATTTTCTAATGTTGAATTACCCTTCAGTAATTGGTATAACACTTATTAATGTTCTTTTGACAGGTATTGACTGATTTGTTTAGGATTTATTATGTGTATTCATTAATGAGATTGACTTCGTTTTCTTTTGCTATTTTTGTCTAGTTTTGGAGACCATTAGGATAGCCTTATAAAGTCAGTTGAGTAGCTTTTCAGGTTTTTCTGTCTTTGGAACAGTTTATGTAATGTTAGTATAGTCTGTTCATTGGCACTTTGATAAGTGCTCCTATAAAACTATGTGCATATTTTGAAGTATTCCTACCCTTACGGTTACTTCTTTAGTTAGAACCTGTTAATGTTCTTTTTTTTTTTTTTTTTTTTTTTTTACTTTTTAAAAAAATATTTATCTTGAGAGAGAGCATGAGCAGAGGAGGGGCAGAGAGAGAGGGAGAGAGAGAGTCCCAAGCAGGCTCTGTCCTGTCAGTGCAGAGCCTGATGGGGGCCTGATTGATTCCAGGAACCATGAGATCATGACCTGAGCTGAAACCAAGAGTTGGATGCTTAACTGAGCCACCCAGGTGCCCCTCTCTACTTTTTTTTTTTATTAAATTTATATTTTTTGGGCACACCAGCTAGTTTTCCTGGATTAAAAAAAAAAATTACCTGTACATCCAGCTGTATAGTGTGTATATATTATACATTATATACATTATAATACATACTAAATACTGGATACCATAAGTGTATGTAAACATACGTATGTGTATGTATGTGTGTATATATGTATGTATGTATGTGTGTATATATATATATATATATATATGTATTTGTATATACTTCCAAGAAGTCTTCCAAGAAACAATCACTTTTTCTTAATATTTTCTTTGGTGTGAAGGGGTGAGTTATCCTTGATTAGATTGCTAAAGATCTACTTTTTAAACTAGGCTTTACTAGTATTGAGCAGTGTTTGTTTTTGTTTTTTTTCATTAATTACTCTTAAATTTAGTGTGCAAAATTTTACCTAATGTAGATTTATTTGGTACCTTTTCTTGGGTTGAACCTCCCTCAATACTATAACAACATAATAGAGTTGGCCTTGGAAAAATACTGTTGTTGTTTTTAATGTTTTAATGTTTATTTCTGAAGAAGAGAGCCATGAGCTGGGGGTGGGAGTGGTGAGAGAGGGAGACACAGAATCCAAAGCAGGCTCCAGGCTCTGAGCTGTCAGCACAGAGCCCGACACATGACTCGAACCCATGAACTGTGCAATCATGACCTGAGCCAAAATCAGATACTTAACTGAGCCACCCAGGCACCCTGGAAAACCATTGTTTTAATCAAAGGGGAACAAGAATTTTACTTTTTGAAAAAAAAGTCTATACAAGGAGCTATTGTTTCTATCATGATGGAAGTATGTATAAAGTGTGAACCTTATGTTTTAGTTTCTAGCTAGACTGAGGGCTTAGGAGAATAAAGTAGCTTCTGTCTTCAACATGCTTATTACTTAGTTGAGGTATAATGTATGTTTTAAGATTGTAAAGCAGTTGTCGAAGAGGGCAACAGAAGGAAAGTAACTAAGCATTAGCCTGATATTAGCTCATTTAATGACAGATAAGTCCTACCACACTTCAGCCACAGTGACTCTGTTCTGACTTGTTTTGGTTCTGCTAATAGAGATGTGATTTGAAGGTAGGGCTCCTTGGCTAAAAACACTTAAGATGCCTGTCAGACGTGTAAGTGGAAAGGTTGTGTGTGTGTGCACGTGTGTGAGTGAGATGGTTGATTTCCTCAGTGTTGTATTCCAATTGTTTGCTTCCACTGTATCTCATTTACACTTCTTACTGAATTTTTAAATATTAAACTATATTTTTCATTTCCAGGATTTCTAATCAATTCTTTATGTCCATCTGATTTTATTTCATTACTTTCCATTTTTATTGAATAATTTGCAGTTCTTTTTTTTTTTTTTTTTTTTTTTTAGTAGAAGTGTAACTTCCACTTATCTCTTTAAACATTCTCAACCTATTTCATTTTACCCTATACTTTTTAGGCCTTTCTGGAATGAATTCTTTTTCTGATTTTGTTGGCTATCTTTATTTGCATTGAGGTTTCTGGTGTGGTTTGGAGTTTTGGTGCACGAGCTCATGCTCTTGTTTCTTTCCTGCTTCCAGCTTCTCTGCTGGTCTTGTGGTTGGCTCCCTTAGGAGTTCTGGGACCTCAGTGTAAATCCAGGTATATGATTGCACCTGGTAATTACTACCCAAAAGGAGAGTGGGGACATTTGTACTCCATCCCAGAGTCGCTTGGTAGCATCATTTTGATTTCTTGTCCAAGGAGTTTTTTCTATTTTATTTTATACTTTTTCCCCCCTCTTTTTGTGATTTGCCTATTTTTCCTGTGTATTTGTTTGGTGTTGTGTTTTGTTTTGGCACAAACTCACCAAATCATCATCCAGTGCTAAAAATTCCCACCATCCCAGAGGATTGTGGTACAGGTTCCTCCTCTCCAGAGGGGACCAAAGTTCGTGTGTGTGGTGTATGTGGTGGAGGTTTATGGGTGTCTAGCTGCCCAGCACCCACCTCCTATTTCCTGGGAGCAGTATTTTGGGGGGATGTTCTCTCTCCTGTTGGGTACAGTCTTTGGGGACCTGTAAAATAAAGCATTCTCCTTTAGCCAAGGGGCTAGGTGCATGAACAAAGGCAGACCAACTGGACCCTGTCCTGCATCATTGTCTATTAATCAGAACAACCATAGAACAAGTGTTTAGACTGTTTCCTTTCTAGAGCAACTCTAGTACCTACAGTGAAGCCCATAGAATCTTCCCGCTTGCCCCTTCTGACCTCTGCTAAGGCCTTCCCTTCAGTTATGTGAGATCACCTGCATCCCTCTAGTGAATTCCTTTCTTCTAATATTAGAGGCAGGTTTTGTTGCTTTAACACCCAGGAAAACTTGACTGGTAGACCATGTACCCTTACACATGTATATGCATCTACAAGCATGTAAGTGCTCAAATATAATTTTTACATACTATGCTTTGCAGTACAGCAGCCTGCATTTTCCTCACACATGTCAGACACTCCATGTACTTGGCATTAAACAAGCAGTAAATAATTCGAGTAGGTTCTACTCTGACTTGGTGTAGGGATAAATGAACAACAGGTAGGTCATATCTCAGTTAACCAGGCAAGTGTCGTCTTGCTGCCGTGAAAACAATGTGGCTAGAGTGGCTTTATCCAACCTCATGGATGCTCTCCTTCCCCTGCTGTCTCCCAGCCTTTTCTCTGGCCATCCTCAGCCCAGGCCCTCCTCTCCTGTCACATTTCTTTCCTCGCTGTCAGAAAGCTCTTATGTTCTCTCTTCTGGGTGTTTGCTTTTGCCGTATTTTATTATTTCACTTCTTCCTTCCTGCATGACCACCTCAAAGGCCTGAAGTGTTTTCTGAATTCTGAATAGCCTACAGGGCAGTGCCCTTTCCCCTGCCCTGAATTCCCCGAGTAGCTAACTGCTGTTCACTTCACAGTTGCTTGTCTTGTTACTTGTGTGTCTGAGTCCAGGATATAAAGAACACTCTGACGTTGCTTTGATGGCACGTCAGAGAGGCTTATCTCCATGCTTGGTACACATATACTTGCTTTCTGTCTTTTAAATGCCCATCATGGTGTTATGTGTGCACTGTTTCATCCACTAAGCAGGACCCCACACACAGGAAATTTATTTCATTACCCAGCACCAAGGGTGAAGAAGCCCGCTGCCCCCAAAATGATTTGATTCTGCTTCTGCCTCAGAAACCTCGTGAAGCCAGTTTTTTCTATGGCTGGTTCTAGTTCTTAAGGAGCTGTCAGAAACTCTTGCGCGTTATGAATTGGAGAGACCAAGGTGCTGTATGTCCTCAACGACTGGAGCCTGGACCTCTGGTTACAGATGTGGTGGTGGCCCATAGGAATGTCTTGTTTGTAGGGTACATGGACAACTTTGTTCACCTAATAAATTTCTTGTTTTGGTAGCATGACAGACTCAGAGACTTTAATTTCTGAGAACCAACAAAAGCCAAAATACACCTACATCAATCAGAGGTGATAATAGTCTCTTGAAAATCTCTCAGATTGCCAGGGGCCCAGCAATATAGTAATATTTAAATACTTAATACATTTTATAACATGTGAAATCGTTTCATAGTAATGTCCCTTAGTTAACATCCATAGGAAATGAACTGAGCTGAATATATGAAGTCTCTGAGAAAAGTTAACTAATAGTCTGAAGATGAGAATGGTAAGTGGCTGCTTTCTGCCAAAGACAAGCAGGAAGAAAATATTTTAAAAATTGGAACAGAGTACATATTGTCAGTAAGGAAGGGTTTCCTGTTTTAAGTTGCTAAACACGAACAGGTAGCAGTTAATCAGTGGACTAGTCAGGACTAGAACATTAAAATGTTGGGGCGCCTGGGTGGCGCAGTCGGTTGAGCGTCCGACTTCAGCCAGGTCACGATCTCGCGGTCCATGAGTTCGAGCCCCGCGTCGGGCTCTGGGCTGATGGCTCGGAGCCTGGAGCCTGTTTCCGATTCTGTGTCTCCCTCTCTCTCTGCCCCTCCTCCGTTCATGCTCTGTTTCTCTCTGTCCCCAAAAAAATAAATAAACGTTGAAAAAAAATAAAATGTCAAATGACCCATAAAACGAGCATGAACAATGACTAGATATTCTTCTGGCATGTCTAAGCCATTTTCATGGTTTCTTTAAAAGTTAACATACACTTACCAGTCAGCCATTCTACTCCTAATTGTTCACCACAAGAAATGAAAGCCTGTGTCCACATGAAGACTTGACCGTTCACAGCACCATATCTGTACCAGCCCCAAACTGGAAACAACCTATGTATCTATTAAGCGGATGGATGCAAAAATTGTGGTACATCCGTAGAATAGAATGCTTTCATCAAGACAAAAGAGTTCATGCCACATAAGCCCATTTATTTAAATTCTAGAATACAAGAACTAATGTAATTAAGCAAATCAGTGATTCAGAGGAATGGGGGTGAAGTGGGGAGCGAGGAAAGGCTACAAATAAGGCTTGGGGAAATTTGGGGGAGTGATACGTTCAGTATATCGATTGGAAGTGCTTGTTCTTAAGAAAAAAATTATTCTTTGTACCCCAGCTCCTCCTGGTGCACTAGTCATGCTTGGAAGATAAGCCAGATCTCACAAGAAAGTCTGTTAGAACTGACCCCAGACCACAGCCTATTGCTATAAGGTAGCAAAGTATATACTTTGACTCTCGAGAGTATCCACTGTGTTCATACAGGGAGGCAAGGAGGTAAGGGTTGTTCATATCTGAACTGTCCAGCCTGCTTACCAGTGTCATTTGCTGGTGGTGGCAGTCAAGGAGGGTCTTTGCCCAAGATACCAGCCTTTCTGCCCTCTGGCTCCATTGATTCTCCATTTGGGAATTTCAAAAAGCATTCTAAAATAAGGGTCCAAATAGATCCAAATACTGTTTGGCTTCGGTAGTTTGGAACCCACACTCACATAGCAAAAGTGAATATAACCTGGGGTTTTCATATGAAGGGAAGACACTAGTCGAAATCAACTGGTAGGAAAACAATTTTTTTTAAATTATTTCCAAAGTGATACATGTTCATTATTTTAAAATGGAAAATAGAAGTAAACAAGAAACACAGATATCATGCACAAGTCTATGACCCAAATACTACTATTATTGTAATTCCGTATACTGTATACTTCTAGTCCTTTTTCTGTGCATGTAGTACATTTTATTTTTGGTAAAATTGTAGGTCTTTTTTTTTCATTTTTTGATTTAATATATAATGAAAAATTGGACTCCTTCCAGAAAAATGGAAGAGACGGACTTTCCATATTCCTGCTGCTAGTGCAACTGAAAACCTCATCAACATTATATGTAACACAAACATAAGACTGAAAGGCAGAGGGAAGAAAGATGGCTAGGGACCTTGGGACTCAAGGAACAACACGGTGGTGAGTTCCCCGGGTTTTCTTTTTGCCTCAGCTATCCCAGAGAATACTGGAGAAGCTGGCAACGAGGAAATACCGAGTGTAGAAAACAACAGCAAAGCTTGCTCTCTACAGCCACAAAACCAGGAAAAGGAGAGCCTAGCAAGACAAGTCTTTTAGGCAATAACGGCTCTATTCCAATCAAATGCCATGGGAAAGACTGCAGCCCCATCCTCCCCCTGCAACCAGTAAAGGCCAGGTGGAGAGCCTAGATTCCACCCATGCCAGGCTAAAACTGCCCCCCCCATCCCTGACAGGATGGTGCCAGAGAAGGCCTAGGGGGGAACCTGTACTCCACCCTCACCTGCAGTCGTGAGGCACCCTCCCCTTCCCTCCCGGGATGGAGGCAAAAGAGACCCAGGAGAATCGGGGTTTTCACCACCACACGGGTAATGAGGCAGCTCTGGCTACAGTGTTCGTGGAAACTACACAGGGAGCCCAGACTTCATCTCCTTCCTGTGGTAACAAGGTGCCTCCCTCCCCACCCCACCCCTGTCCCCAGTGGGCGGTGTCAGATGAGGTCTAGTGTGGAGCCTGAACTCCCAGCCCTTCCAGTCTCCAGGGGCCGACAGGAACCTTCTCCCTGGCAGTAATGAAGCAGTGCAGGGGCAGAAGAGGCCTGTTAAAATACACGACGTAAATAAGGTCCAGAGTCTTGTAACATACTGCTAAAAATGTCCACCTACCATAGCAAGCACTAGGAAGATCTCAAACCACGTGAGAAAAGACCATTGTCAGCACTGAGGTGACACAGACACTAGAGTTATCTGTGAATGATTTTAGAGTACCCCATCACAGAAATGCTTTGACAAGCAATTAGAAACATGCCCGAAACCAATGAAAAATACTCTTAGCAAAGAAGAACTGCATACACATTTTAGAACTATGAATATAAACAAATTTAAAAACTCAACAGCAGAATAGAGAGGACAGAGGGCAGAATCTGAGAACTGGAATATAGAATAAAGATTACCCAATCTGAACAGAGAGAAAACGGACTGAAGAAAAAAAAAAAAAAAAAAAAAAGAACATAGCCTCAGGAGCATGTGGGACTAAAGCAAAAAATAAAAAAATCTAACATTCATGTCATCAGAGTCCCAGAAGTAGAGGAAAAAAGAGGGTGGGGCTGAAAAAAACGTTCAAAGAATAAATGACTAAATTTCCCAAATTTGGGGAGAAAACCCTATAAACCTAAAGATTTAAGAACCTAAGCAAACCACATACAAACCCAAAGAAATCCACACCAAGACATCATAGTTCAACTCCTGTAAATTAAAGACAAAGTCTTAAAAGCAGCAAGGGAGAAATGGCCCATCACCTACAGGGGAAAAGCAGTTCAAATGCCAGCACATTTCTCTTCTGAAACCATGGACGTTAGAATGAAGTGACATTTTCCAAGTGCTGAAAGAAAAGTACTTCCAGCCCAGTTCCTGTATGCAGCAGAAATAATATCCTCCAGAAATGAAGGGAAAATCAAGATATTATCAGATAAAGGAAAAGTAAGAAAATTTGTTGCCCAAAAAAGTACCCTGAAAGAATGACCAAAGGGAGGTTTCTAAACAAAAAGTAAATAATGAAAGTAGAAATGTTGAAACACCAGGAAGAAAAAAAGAACTTGGGGGGCACCTGGGTGGTTCAGCTGGTTAAGCATCCAACTGCGTCTCAGGTCATGATCTCACTGTTCCTGAGTTCGAGCCCAGTGTCGGGCTTTGTGCTGACAGCTCAGAGCCTGCAGCCTGTTTTAGATTCTGTATCTCCCTCTCATTCTCTGCCTCTCCTCCGCTCCTGCTCTGTCTCTCTCAAAAATAGACATTAAACAATTTTTTTTAATTAAAAAAACTTGGTAATAGCAAAAATATAGGCAGATACAATAGAATTTCCTTCTCCTATTGAGTTTCCTAAATATCATTTGACACTTGAAGCAAAAATAGCACTAATGTTCTCAATGTATGTTGAAATATTTAAGACAGCTATAAATGGGAGAGAGAAAAGGATGTAAAGGAAATGTTTCTACACTCAAACTGGTAAAATCATGGCCCCGGTAGACTTTGATAAGTTTTTTTTTTTTTTTTTAATTTTTTTTCAACGTTTTTATTTATTTTTGGGACAGAGAGAGACAGAGCATGAACGGGCGAGGGGCAGAGAGAGAGGGAGACACAGAATCGGAAACAGGCTCCAGGCTCTGAGCCATCAGCCCAGAGCCCGACGCAGGGCTCAAACTCACAGACCGCGAGATCGTGACCTGGCTGAAGTCGGACGCTTAACCGACTGCGCCACCCAGGCGCCCCAGACTTTGATAAGTTTATGTACACACAAGGGAATAAGTTAAGTAACCACTTAAAAAAAAAGCTATACAAAGAGATAAACTCAAAACGCTATAGACAAATAACAACGTGATTGTGAAAAATGTTCAAGTATTCCATAGGAAGGCCGGAAAAAGAAAACAAAGGATAAATAGAAAACAAAAAATAGCCAATTTAAGCCTTAACATATCAATAATCACATTAAACGTGAACACTTCTAAACACACCAATTAAAAGACAGATTGGCAGAGTGAATTAAAAAAGACCCAACTATATACTATGCACTTCAAATACAATGATGTACATAGGGTGAAAAGAGATAAACCCTGCAAAAGTTAATCAAATGCAAGGCAGGAATGACTCGATAAAGTAGACATCAGGTCAAAATAGCCCAGAGTCAGAGGGACATTTACAAAATGAGAAAACAGTCAACCCACCCGGAAAACTCAGCTGTACTAAAGATTGTGTATATATCAAGCAGAGCTACAAAATGTGAAGTAAAAACTGATAGAACAGAAAAAAGAAATGGACATGCAGTTATACTTGGAGACAACAATATCCTTCTCTCAACAACTGATAGACCAACTAAACAGAAAACAGCAGGATATAAAGAATTCAACATCACCATCAGCCAACAGGATCCAGCCGACATTCGCAAAAACATTCCACTGAACAGAACACGCATTCATCTAAGTGCCAAGAGAAACGACATCCTAGGCCATAAAACAAACTTCAACAAAGTTAAGTGAATCGAAATCCTACAGAGCAAGTTCCCTGAC
Source organism: Lynx canadensis (assembly GCF_007474595.2). Taxonomy (NCBI): domain Eukaryota; kingdom Metazoa; phylum Chordata; class Mammalia; order Carnivora; family Felidae; genus Lynx; species Lynx canadensis. The sequence goes on along the minus strand of NC_044305.1, from coordinate 31,401,977 downwards.
CACAGTGCAATCAAACTAGAAATCTGTAACGACAAGATAACAGGCAAACCTTCCAATACTTGCAAAGAAAACATTGCTAAATAATCCATGCATTGAAGAGGAATTTTCAAGTCAAAATTTTTAAAAATGCATTGAACTGAATGAAAACCTAGCAGCATCACGTCAAAATGTGTGGAACACAACAAAAGCAGGCAGGAGAAGGGAGCCCACAGCACTGGCATGCATCTCTTGGAAACAAGGAAATGCCTCAGGTCAACAGCCAAAGTTTCCATCTCAAGAAACTAGAAAGAAGATCCAGACAAACCCAAAGCAAGCAGGAAGAAGGAGGTAATAAAAGGTAAATCAGTAAACCTGAAAACAGAAGGAAGAATAGAGAAAAACCAATAAAACAAAAAGCTGGGTATTTTAAAAGATTGATAAAATTGATAGCCCTCTAGTAAGACTAACAAAAAGGAGAGAAGATATAAATTATTAATATCAGAAATGAAACAGGTCCTACAGACATCAAAAGGATAACAAGGCTCCTATGAAAAACTCTACACATAAACTGGACAACTTAAGAAGAAACAGGCCAATTCCTCGAAAGACTACCAGAAGTCACCCAAACTACCAGAAGTCACCCAAAATGAAACAGATAGTTTGAATAGCCCCATAACCATTAAGGAAATCAAGTTTTAAAACCTCCTGAAAAACTCCAGGCTCAGACATTTCCCATGGAGAATTCTACTGAATGTTGAAAATAGAATTAGGACTGACTCTACCAAATCTCTTCTAGAAAATGTGGGAGACCAGGTGAAAGGTATGAAAGACTTCTCTTTGTAGCATCTTGTGAAACTATAATTATTTCAAAATGTAAAGTTAAAAAATATACATATATGCAACGACAAATTCCCATGTCAATTTCCTGTATTTTACGACTTCATCTGTAATGGCTGCTTGGGGACCCTGACACTACTGATCACTATTTTAAGTGTTTTACTACCTTTTATTTTTTTAATTAAAAAAAAATTTTTTAATGTTTATTTATTTTTGAGAGAGAGAGACAGAGCAGGAGAGGGGGAGGGGGAGAGAGAGAGGGAGACACAGAATCCGAAGCAGGCTCCAGGTAAAAATGCAAAAACTTCAGGACAAGGTTTCCATAGTGTGTGCGATGGCATTCTGGAGCCAAAGGTAAGGTGGAAGAGGTATTATACAAGGCTCTGTAGGTGAAAGTTTAGGGAGGGGCGCCCAGGTGGCTCAGTCGGTTGAGCATCCGACTTCGGCTCAGGTCATGATCTCAACAGCTCGTGAGTTCGAGCCCCGCATCGGGCTCTGTGCTGACAGCTCAGAGCCTGGAGCCTGTTTCGGATTCTGTGTCTCCCTCTCTCTCTGCCCCTAACCCACTCACATTCTGTCTCTGTGTCTCTCAAAAATAAAACATTAAAAAAAAAGAAAAGGTTAGGGAGACATTCCTGCCCTCCACCTTCACAAATGCTGACCAACAGCCCATCAGAAATTCTGGGGAATCAGTAATCAAGAAATCAGGAATAAAGGAGTCAGTCATACAGAAATATATTTAACCTCAAAAATCATTTGTATCTTTTCTTGGAAAACGCAGCTATAGGAAGATTTTCATCTGATCAGTCCTTTACCAGAGTGTGGGTTGATTTCCAGATGTAGGTGCTGGTGAATGTTCTGACCAGCAAGGAGAGCAGGCAGAGAATTTTGGAGCACAGGATATCTGGGCCTTGTCCTTCCTTCCAGAATACAGGTGTGCCAGACAGTATGAGGGACAAGAGCCCAGGGAAACAGGATATAGAGGAGGGTGTGAGAGCCTGTTAAAGAGAAAAAAAAACTAATAAACAGCATTTTGCCTGGTGTGGCCCTGTACCAAGAAAGAGACAAGCCTCTTGTCTTCCTCTCCCTCCTCATCCCCATGACCAGAAACTCAGACTAACAGTTCAGCAGTTCAGCAGCGTTCATCTGTGGTGGGCTAGCCTCCACTGCCTTGTAGAACATGCCCAATGGGTAGATGGTATCCAACAGTTTCAAAGAATCAACTCATAAGTAACTTTCAGCAACACAGTTTCTTGCGTTAAGTGTCTTTATTCAAGATGGAACTAGGAATCTGTCTCCATTGACTTTCAGCAAGGCCAAGGGCCAAGGCTTCGGGACTAAGCGTGATGAACTATTCCAGGCTTGACATTGGGAGGAGAAGGTGGGGAGGGTGGAGAGAGAGGGGCCCAGGCTCCAGACAAGTTTTAAGGGCTCTCTGGAGGTACAGGATTTGTGTATCATGACTCAGTCCTCTCCCATCTGGGGGAATCAGCAAGGACTCACCTACCAGTCCAGCTTCCAAGGTGAGCACCATCTTCCCCTCTGAAGGCATTTCATGGTTGTCTCAAGAGCATATGGAGTCTGGACCCAACTACTCTATCAACATATTGATTAAGTTTGGGTGGCGATACCTTTGGCTCAAGAAGAGTCCCCAGAATGTTTGCACTTCTCACAGTTAATTTTAAGCTTGGGAAACATTAAGACATAAGGAAGCCAATGGCTGGTGATGCCAAAAATGCAGAAGCAGGGACCCCTCTGCTGTGGTCCTTGTGATGTGTCCTGTGGTGGAACAGGTCAAGTATGGGCAGGGCTCAATGCTGCAGCTCCTGTTATCGAGTCCTCAGTTTCCCTGTGAGGTATGCTTTGGGGTGCGGGGAGTGCTCCTGATTTTATATAATCCACAGACACCCACAAGATATCTTTTACCAAGTCAATGCTGGTGCTATGCCAGACACTGGAGCCTCAACAGTGAGCACCAGTTACCCCCTCATGAGGCGCCACACCTATAACAGCTAATGCACTGGAATCCTGGTTCCATCTGTATGAATCCAAATCTCTGAGCCTCAGTCTACTTATCTGAAAAATGGGGTAACAGTCCCAAGCTGGCAGAGTAGGGTGTGGGTTAAAGGTATGCGTGTGGCATCTAGTTTAGTGTGAGATAGATGTTTGATCGTTAGAGATCATCGTATTACCTGTGGATAGCTCCTGTGGGTTCGTGGTGCTGCCCTGCCAGAGACAACCCCAGGGGCGAGCATTGGGCCGATGCCACTCATACTCCAATCACTGTCTGCTTCCGCGAGCTGTACCTGGGGCCAGCATGCCTGGGGAAAAGGGGTGTGGGGGTGAGGTCCCTTCTTCGCCCTCTAAGAACAATTGCCTTGAATTATCCTCAGCCTTATTTTACCCAGATGAGTTCCCTTAAGCCACACCAACCTCTCTGTGCAGGCACATTGCCCACGTGGCTGATGAAGGTGTAGTTAGTGCCAAGAATGATCAGAGCCCTATGCACAAAAGCTCCCTCCCCTTCCATCCTGTATCTACAGCCCGTTTCTGGGCATCTCCCCTGCACCCTCAGGGCACTGAGCAGCCTGCAGATGAGTAGGGGCTTATCCAGAACTTTCTGGCCTCATCACCCCACCTATGGCACTTGGCACACTGATTTGTGCTTTTGATGTATGTGTTCTTTGTCGTACTGTGCTCGGGCTGCTACAACAAAACACCACAGCCTGGGCAGTGGTGTAAACCACAGGGATCAATTTCTCACTGTTCCGGAGACTGGAAGTCCAAGATCAAGGTGCCATCATGGTCTGTTTCTGGTGAAGGCTGCCTCGCTGTGTCCTCGGCTGGCCTTTTCCTCTGTGCACACTTGGAAAGAGGGCAAGCTTTCTCTCTCCCTCTTCTTGTAAAGGTACTAATCCCATCATAAGGGTCCCTCCCTCATGAGCTAATCCAAGCCTAACTACCTCCCAAAGATCCCATCTCCAAATACCATCACATCGGAGCATCAGGCTTCAATTTTGAGAGGATGCAGTTTAGTTCCAATAGGTACACAGGCAAATAAATAACAATGACCTAAATATAACACTGCAGGTCTGTCCCCTGATGACGGGGTTATACCAGGTCCCCCATGGTCCTGAGTGCCTGGAGGGGTCCCAGCGAACCTGGCAAGGCGGAGCCTTGGGTCAGCCTTGGTTCAGGGTTCCTTTCCAGGCATGGTCAGAAAAACACCTCCAAGCATATACCCTGGGATGGATGGTCCATTATGGTTCATTATGAGGTAAGGTCTCACTGTCTTTCTCCTCCAAAAATATCTTACAATCTGTAACTTTACTACCTTAAGGAAATTTAGAATATAGATAAGCAAAATCGAAAATGAATGAAATAAGGGAAGGGCCTCAAGAATCCCTGAACGAAAACGCTAATTTGGTTAGGCTATTTCAGACCCTTCTCTGAACTTAAATGCGTGTGTGGTTGCACGCTGTGTATCACTTGGACTCTGCTTGTCCCCACTAGATGGTACATCTTGGGGAGAATTCAACCTCTTTGGTAGCCTTTTCAGCATAATGTAAAAAGGCTGCTTAGCACTTGGTCTTCCTTGCTTCAGGGAGGCAGCTCCTCACAAGGGCTGGCTGAGGACGTGGACCCGGATTGGGGGGTGAGGGTGTTGCCCTCGGGGAGCTGACGGTGTGACCAGGGCCCTGGGCCACCACGTTGGGAGAAGTGAAGAGCAGGAAGGGGCGAGGCAGGTGATGCTGCCTCGACTGCCTTCTGCTCCAAGGGAGGAGAGTCAACAGGGACCCTCTAGGCCACTCCGGGCTCTGTAACCCGGGAGGAGTGGCTTCCCCTCCTGGGAACATGGAGGATGGCTCTCTGCAGTCAGGACAGATCTCCCCTGAAGCAGTGACATCACCCCAGGGCATGAAAGCCAGCAGCAAGCTCTGGGGAAGGCAATAAGGGAAGGAGGGGACAGCCCCTTTTCTCTTTATCTCATCCGAAGCCCCTGAGACTAGGTTGCAGGCACTTGGAAGCCATGTGGGTGGGAGAAGCAGTTCTGTCTGAGCTTTCCTAAGACAAAGAAGGGGGGATGGGGAGACGGGATGCTTAAGATAAATGCAAGGGTCCAGCGTCACTGTCCTGACTCTTACACCAGGAGGACTGTCTCCAGTTTCTGCTTCTACTAAGAAAAGACATTGTTCATCTATTCAGTCATTTATTCTACAAACCTTTATTGAGTCCCTACAGTGTGACAGGCACCACAGAGTAAACGCATTTCATCTGTATTGTAAGAGGCCTTCACCATCAGAACAGTTTAAAGTTGAGCTACCTTAGGGGTAGCGAGGGGCTCCTTGCTTGTCATGAGATGGGATGGTCACCAACTACCTTCCTGAATGAGATGAGTTTCAAAGCTAATATTAAAATTTTAATGAGTGTTTGTTGCAATGAGTGAGTCATTGTCTTGTTCTGACCCCATAATCTAGCCAAGTTCACCCCTGGTGTCACAACAAGTTCTGGGCTTCCCTCTAAAGTTGGGTGAGGGCTCTTGGGAGGGGGTCAGAGGGAGTGAGAAAGGAACTTATCTGTCTGGGGCCCGGTGCTTCCTAGATGGGCTGGTGGCAACACCCACATCCCCATGTCAGGCCTCATTAATCACCTGTGCTGACTCACACTGGAACGTCCTAGTCCTGACCTCTGGGCAATCGAAGGTCACAGCCGCTCACCCTCTGCTGAACTCCAAGCTCTATCCATCCTTCCATGCGAAGGCTATCATCCCTCCACTGGAGCTGGGTCACCGTCCCCTCAGTACACTAAACTGGACGGCTAATGGTCTGATCTCATTTGGAGATACGGATATTTTGATATGCAAATGACAAAAGATGTAATCATCAACCTGAGCAATCTCAGGACAAAATTGTTTTACAACCACTTTGCTGTACTAAATAGACAAGGCAGTGGACTTTCAGCTTGTTCAACGGGACTTTTAGCTGGTATGTGCACACTGGGTAATTTCACTCCATCTTCAGGCCTCATTCTGCCCCCCATGGGCTTCCCTCTCTTCCTCATCCTCTCTGATTCCCCCCACATCCCTGAGCCTCACCTCTGGCCCTGAGCTTCACTCCCTCCTGCTCCAGCTGCTCCTACCTCTGCTCTCTGTCCCTTATCTCTGATCCTCAGAGACAGGGGAAGAGTCAGAAGTGGATAACAGTAGGCAGAAATTTGTTCTGAAACGCCCAGAGTCTAAGAGACCCCCAAAAACGAACCACCAGAGTCCAGAGTCAAAGCTAAGCAGCAAGGGTCATTTATTGCAGGTTCGAACCTGGACCTCTGCGCCCCCGTTGCCGGTGACGCCAAGAGGCCCTGAGAGAGGTTTTTACACCCCTTTTATAGACAGGTACAAACAAGTCATGGGGTAATCAGGAATTTTCCACAGTTACAGAGCTGCGATTGGTTGGTGTTTAAAGTTGGGCACTTAACAGTATTCGATTGGTTCCTGCCTTTAGGTCAGACCACAACCGGGGGTACGGGTATCACAATGATTGATCAGGAATACACGGATGTGCCAAGCAACAATGATTGATCAGGAGTACACGGATGTGCCAAGTAACAATGGTTGATCAAGAATATACGGATGTGCCAGGCAATAATGATTGATCAGGAATACATGGGTGCGCCAAGCAATTGTACAGAAGCGGAACAAGCTGGTTAAGCTTGGTTAGGTTTCAGTTTCCCATAACTTAAGCTTTTAAGTTTCATTTTTCTCAGGCCTCTCATTCCCCCCTTTCTCAAGTACCTGAGGACCCAATCTTGGGTCCTACAGTGTTACCTAATCAAGCTCGCTTTCCATGTCTAGGAGCTGATACTGTGGTCTAAGGACCATAACCTGAATGGTGTTTAGTCTGTCCCTGATAAAGTTTATTATTTTGTTCGGTGTGCGAGGTCCTCTTGGAGCTATTTAATTTTGGTCCAAACTATTCCTGATTTATTGGCATAAAAGCAACATTTTTCTTGTAGGGCTAAGCAGATGCTGCCTTGTTCTGCGGTTAGCAGATCTAACCCTCTTTTATTTTGTAACACCACTTCTGCTAGGGAATCTAGCTGATCCTGCAGATCCTGGATTGTCCCTGACAAGGCCTCGACATCATTAATTAGTTGCCGAGAGAGTCAAAGATAGGAGTGTATGGAGACTCCTAATCCTGCTGTCCCGATAGTTAATGCACCTGTAATTCCTAGGCTTGTCAGGAGGGGGATAACAACCACAGCTCGTTTGGATCTGCCAGTTGCAAAGTTTAAACTAGGGATGGGCATGGGGGTTCCAGCAGACGGCGGCTCCAACTGAGCCACGGCAGCCGGCTTGAAGTTGCATATTATTATCACTAGCTTTTGCTGCCCTGTTACTCTGTAGGATAGCTGTAAAGTAGGTAGTGGAGTTGTCTGGCCCTATACATTGCTGATAGGAGTCATAACAAGAGCTATGCATCGACTCCTGGAAAGTAGAGCAAGGGCATTCTGCTGTGGGGGGCAGGGGCTCAGGTTTGTCAACACATAACCACTGCTGTTTTGGGGGTCCTGTGATGTCATAGGTCTGGGTTAAGTGAGCAATTGTGGTCCCACAGTCTTGGGTTTGAGTGTATCTTCGCTGATAGTGACCACCCCTTCCTACAGAGCCAGCTACTAGTCTGTTACCATGTGGCAGGGTAAGGGTTCTAACTACGCCACCTCTGCAATCACAGGGCCTTCCATACAGAGCTCTGTACAATTTCTGTTTGTCAACGGGGGCATTTAGTCCTACCTCCAGGAGGTTGAGGTTGAGGGCTAGTAGGACAAGGGTTACTATCTTGAACATGTCTAGGGGAGGCACGGCGCAAGGTTAGTTTGAGGGGGTTTTTCTTACTCCAGTCTACAGTCCAAGTAGTATTTTTATCAGTGTGTCCCACGAGGTCAGATAGCGGGTCGACAGGCTTCACGTGGGTGTGGTGAATCCAGGTGGGGAGGTCATCTACCTTGATGGTGGTGGGAGTCGTCAGGATGATTTGGTAAGGTCCTTTTCACCTGGGTTCAAGGTTCTCCTGCCGGTGTTGCTTGACGAGGACCCAGTCTCCTGGACGATACTGATGAGGAGTGGGTGGGGGCCCCGTCTCATACAGTTCTTTTAGTTTAGGCCACACGGCCTCATGAACCCGCTGTAGAGCCCTGAGAAAAGACAAGAGGCTGTTATCTTGGTCTAATTGAATGAGGTAGGTATGATGAGGTAGGTATGATAGGTGTGGGTCGGCCAAACATGATTTCATAGGGTGTAAGTCCCAACTTGCATGGGGAGTTGCGAACCCTGTACAGAGCGTAGGGGAGTAACTCTACCCAATTAGCGCCAGTCTCCATAGTCAATTTAGTAAGGGTCTCTTTTAATGTTTTATTTATTTATTTTTTTACTTGTCCTGAGCTTTGGGGCCGGTAGGCACAATGTAATTTCTAATCTGCCCCAAGTACGGAAGCCAATCCCTGACTTACCTTAGAGACGAATGCAGGTCCATTGTCTGACCCTATCATGACTGGAAAACCATACCTGAGCAGGATTTTTTCTAGGATCTTTTTGGCTACTATCTGTGCCGTTTTCTTCTTGGTTGGAAAGGCTTCAGTCCATCCTGAAAAAGTGTCTACGAACACTAAGTATTTATAGCCGTATTTGCCGGGCTTTACCTCGGTGAAGTCCACTTCCCAGTGGGCTCCTGGTATGGTTCCTCTTTTTCGGTGGCCTTGGGCTGTGGCGTGTGGGTGCGCGTTCTGGAGTATTTTTGTCAGGATTGCGTGGCCCAATTTTTCGGGAAGGATAAGGCGGTCTCTGGAGTCCCTCCACCATCCGTCTGTAACTTGGGTCATGGGGAACTCGCGCATCCAGATAAGATCATCTTCTGAGTATTCAGGCTATGGGGGTAAATCTCGGGGCCCTGGGTCTGGTAGCTGCACAGGGAGTACTTGAATGGGGTTTTGTGCTACCTGGCGTGCAGTCTGGTCAGCGAGGTTATTTCCTTGAGAGATTGGATCAGTTATTTTTTATTTTTATTTTTTGGTGACCCGGGCAATGTACTATAGCCAGTTTTTCAGGGGCCCAAATAACGGCCAATAGGGCCAGAATTTTATCTTTATTTTTGATGTCTTTGCCTTTAGCAGTGAGTAGTCCCCTCTCACGGTATATTGCCCCATGTATATGGGCCGTGGCAAAGGCATACCGGCTGTCTGTATATACAGTCACTTTGCGGTCCCGCCCCATTCTTAATGCTTGGGTCAATGCAATTAGTTCTGCCCTTTGGGCAGAAGTCCCTATGGGCAGAGCCTCTGCCCATATCACTTCAGTCTCAGATGTCACTGCTGCCCCCACATACCGCATACCTCTGTCCTTGATGGACGAAGCTGCTTCCGTCAGTAAACCAGGTGACCTCAGCATCAGGTAATGGCCGGTCCTGTAGATCTTTCCTTGTTCCATGGATCTGCGCTAGGATGTCGGCACCGTCATGGAGCGGGGAGTCCAGGTCAGGGTCGGGTAGCAGCGAGGCCGGGTTTAGAGTTTGGGGAGGGGTGTATGTGGTCCGCAAGGGATTTAACAGGAGTCCCTGATAGTGGACCATCCAAGCATTGCTCATCCACCTATCAGGGGGCTGCTTGAGTACTCCTTCGATGGCGTGGGGTGTGGTGACATGTAACTCTTGACCCAGGGACAGCTTATCGGCGTCTTTAACCATTAGGGCTGTAGCCACTATTATCCGGAGACAAGGGGGCCATCCTGCGGCTACAGGGTCCAGTTTTTTTTTTCTTTGAGAGATAGGCCACTGGTCTGGGCCACGGACCTGGATGCTGGGTTAGCACTGTCTTGGCTATGCCTTTATGCTCATCCACATATAAGTGGAAGGGCTTAGAGATATCGGGCAGTCCTAGAGCTGGGGCCGATAGGAGAGCTCTCTTTATCTGTTGGAATGCCTGCTCAGCTTCTGCAGACCATTCAAATGATGGTTGGTTTTTAGAGACTGCGTAAAGGGGTTTGGCCATTTCAGCAAAACCTGGGATCCACAACCAGCAGAATCCCGCAGACCCCAGGAATTCCTGAGTTCTGGGTAAATAGGATGGGGGCCGCTTTGGTTTGCCATGGCTCTGACCCCGAGCGCAGTTGCTTCTTTTTGGGACAGTCACGAATCCGATGTCCTTTTTCTTTACAGTAGGCGCATTGGTCTTTGTCTAGGGGGCGCCTGGGGGGCGAGTTTTCTGCTTATCCTCTGGAGCGTCCCTATTATTATATACCCGCTGAGCAATGCGGAGTAAATCTTGGATCTGTTTTCCTTCTAAATCCTCTAATTTTTGGAGTTTCTTTTTGATGTCAGGGGCAGCCTGGTTTACAAAAGACAGATTTTCAGGGGCCTCAGGGTCCATGGGAGTGTACTGCCTAAAGGCTTCCATTAATCTTTCTAAAAAGTTGGCAGGGCTCTCTGTCTTACCTTGTATTGCCGAGTACACCTTGGCCAAATTGGTGGGCTTGCGTGCTGCAGCCCGGAGACCCGCCATTAGAGTCTGGCGATAAATGAGCAGTCGTCCCCTACCTTCTGCCGAGTTGTAGTCCCAATCAGGCCGAGTCAGGGGAAACGCTGCATTAATGAGGTCAGGGTTAACAGTGGGTCGACCATCTTCTTCCGGGACCAGCTTCCGCGCAAGTTGAATTCTCTCCCTTTCTTCCGTGGTGAACAGGATTCGCAAAAGCTGTTGGCAGTCATCCCAGGTAGGCTGGTGGGTGAACATTATGCTCTCTAGGAGGGCTATAAGATCTCTAGGGTTATCAGAAAACCGAGCATTTTGGGTTTTTCAATTATATAGGTCACTGGTGTGGTGGAGAAGGACCAATACTGGAGTCGGGGATTGCCCGTTTCATCGGGGGGTCCTATTTCCCGCAGGGGTAAGGCTACAGTGGAGTGGGGGAGGCGAGAGCTTGGCTCACACTGGGTGCGCCCGCGAGTTTGGCCGACTGGCCCTTCACGGTTGGTTTCATTTTTAATAGGGCTAGGCACGGCTGCTGCCTGTAGCCTCCCTGGTTCTGGCACAGCTGCCGCTTCCCGCCCCCCCCCCCCCCCGGTTCCCCTTGAGGGGCAACCAGCGGGGCAACAGGTGGGGCGGCCGCTGCGGACAGGGCCTGGGGTGCAAGGGGAGGGGGAAGATAGGGTGGAGGGTTTTCAACAAGATCTTTCCAGACGGGGATGTAGGGAACCTGGTCTGGGTGGCCCTGACCTTGGCAGCTATAGGCAAACAAAAAGTGCCCTCAGTAGGCCAGCCCACCCCGAAAGTGGGCCACTCAGACCAGCAGAAAGTGAAGAGTCTCGACCGGCGGATGTCCAGGCTTAGGTTATGGCCTCTCTCCCCTCTTCCAGCCCGGACATCCTTGAAATTAGCTAGAAGAAGGGAGAGAGGTGTACTCTGGTTCTGTCCCATAACCTGTATAGGAAAAAATAAATGGGCCAAGTTAGTTTCTGTTCCGGAAGCGAGTTGGATATACCTGCAGGGGAGAAGAGACAAGTTAAATCGCAAGCGCGGCGGCAAACAGAAAGTGCCTTGGAGAAGAGACCAGATACAGAACGGGTGTCCGTAACCCGAACAAAGAGTTCTGATGGGCCAAAATAGTGCCCCAGATGGGAGCCAGAGGACGTCTCCTACTGGTCCCGACTGACTTCCCTATAGCGCGTCCGCCAGGGCTAGGTCAGTCACTGATACAGATCCCGCGCGGGAGAGCCAGAAACGAACAGACAACAGACACAGACACAAACACAGACAGAGCCGGCTTACTTACCAATCGGTCTCAGAAATGACCCGTTGACTTAGGGTCTGGTGGGTTTGGGGGGGGCCTTCCCGGCCAATGCACCAAATGAAATGCCCAGAGTCTAAGAGACCCCCAAAAACGAACCACCAGAGTCCAGAGTCAAAGCTAAGCAGCAAGGGTCATTTATTGCAGGTTCGAACCTGGACCTCTGCGCCCCCGTTGCCGGTGACGCCAAGAGGCCCTGAGAGAGGTTTTTACACCCCTTTTATAGACAGGTACAAACAAGTCATGGGGTAATCAGGAATTTTCCACAGTTACAGAGCTGCGATTGGTTGGTGTTTAAAGTTGGACACTTAACAGTATTCGATTGGTTCCTGCCTTTAGGTCAGACCACAACCGGGGGTACGGGTATCACAATGATTGATCAGGAATACACGGATGTGCCAAGTAACAATGGTTGATCAAGAATATACGGATGTGCCAGGCAATAATGATTGATCAGGAATACATGGGCGCGCCAAGCAATTGTACAGAAGCGGAACAAGCTGGTTAAGCTTGGTTAGGTTTCAGTTTCCCATAACTTAAGCTTTTAAGTTTCAATTTTCTCAGGCCTCTCAGTTCTTTGGATGTTGGATGTCAAAATGCCCATTCCAGAACCTGCCTTAACTGAGCTTATCCACCTTGGGCCACAGGCACCAGTGTTTGGTGAGAAGGGGATAAAGGAATGTCTGAACTGAGAGTGAATTCTTCCAACAGCAGACCTGAACCTCCACAATGTTCTGATTTCTTCCCCTTCCCCTTTGTTTCTGCCTATGTGGTTATGAAGCATCCATGTTAAAGCCAAAAGCAAAACAAAAAGCAAAGCAAAGCATGAGATTTGGGTATGCCAAGGGCTCCCAATGCCTAAAAAGAAAGGAGCCATATAATCTCAGAGTATAACTCTCGAGGTATCTTGCCAAACGTAGAGGTGTCTAAGACCAGCATCTAATGACCATGACTGTTAGCCAGAGGAAAGGCCCAGAGAAGTCCAAAGGAATAGGAGATATCAGGAGACGCAGTGAAATGTCACACAAGTCCCACTAGACCAGCAGAAAATAGAATTTAACAGTTTAGGGCAGGGCATGGAGACACGCATGGTCATCTCACTCTGCCAACAGCAAGGAAGATGTCAAAGGCTAATGGAATGAAGTCAGAGGAACACACTAGCCGACCTGAAGGGACTTTCACTTGCCTAAGATCAAACGGTTCCGGCACCTAAATGGATAGTGTCTACAATGGACTGAAACATCACAATGATGCAAGAACAAAATGAAAGAACAGAAAACCCTGCGTTTGTCACCATTAGAAGTTTCAAGAGCACAACTGATAAATGGACAGAATCAGGCATTTATCCTACCTTTACTGGACCAGCTGTATTTCAGAAAGTCTTCCTTTATAGAAGAATTCCAGCTAATAGAAGCTAAGAGAATGATAGAATCAGAAAACTTGTCATCTGCAAGCGGCACGAAACAATGAATGCAGGCAGTGATCATTATAAAATGCTGGAATCACAGTATGAAAGTTGATGGGGAAGGGCGGGGGCGGGGCACTTGGGTGGCTCAGTCGGTTGAGTGTCAGACTTCAGCTCAGGTCATGATCTCACAGTTAGTGAGTTCAAGCCCCACATCAGGCTTGCTGCTGTCAGCCTGTCAGTGCAGAGCCTGCTTCAGATCCTCTGTCCCCCCTGTCTGCCCCTCCCTGCTTGCGATCTCCCCCAAAATAAATACATATTAAAAAAAGAAAGAAAGGGGGGCGCCTGGGTGGCTCAGTCGGTTAAGCGTCCGACTTCGGCTCAGGTCACGATCTCGCAGTCTGTGAGTTCGAGCCCTGCCTCGGGCTCTGGGCTGATGGCTCAGAGCCTGGAGCCTGCTTCCGATTCTGTGTCTCCCTCTCTCTCTGCCCCTCCCCCATTCATGCTCTGTCTCTGTCTCAAAAATAAATAAAAAACATTAAAAAAAATTTTAAAAAAAAAAGAAAGAAAGAAAGTTGTTGGGGAGCTTATAATGGGAGGGATCAGACCAGTGCAGAACCTGCAGAATGGTCTTAGCACCACCAGAGGTAGTCAGGAGCTAGTATATGGCCCCCAATGGGCAGCCACAGCAAATTCCCAATTTACCTCCTCTCAATTCTTCTTGCTTCAAAAGCTGAATCTGAATATGAGCAAGCGTTTACACCTGACTTCCAGTGTACAGGCAATACAGGGAACAAAAAGCACCAGGGTACATGGAAGACACCATGGATGTAAAAACAAACAAACAAACAAACAAACAAACAAAAAACCAGAACAGGGAACATTCTAGAACACAATTGATCCACTCTCTCTAAGGAATTAATGGCATTAAGACAAAAAGAGAGATAAGATTGCCGTGGACCAAAAGGTGGTTAAGAGACATACAACCAAATGCAACGTGTGGACCTCTTTAATCCTGGTTGAAACAACCCAACTATTAAGCCAACTTTGAGATAAACGGGGAAATGAATATGGACAAGCATTAGATGATATTAAAGAAGTCACCGTTAATTTTATTGAAGGCTTAATGGCATAGGTTTTTATTTCTGAATATTCTTAGATGAGTTAGAGAAGCCTGCCAAAGTAGTACAAGAGAAATGAATCTTGGATTTGCTTTGAAACAATCCAGTATAAATATAAGTGTATGTGTGTGTGTGGGGGGGGGGGTGGGTAGATAAAATAACACCGGGCAAAATGCAGCTAATTGTAGCTGAGTGATGAGTATCTATGAGTTCATTAGGCTATTCTGTCTACTTTTGTATACACTTGAAATTTTCTGTAACAAAAAGTTAAGAGAAGGCAGAAACTGACCAGTTCTAAACTTGAGCAAGTCAGCTCACCTTTCTGGGCTTTGGTTTCCTTATAGGTGAAATCAGTTCTTTAAAATAACCAGCTTCCAGCTCCTGACTTCTGTGGTTCTTTATCCTCTCTTTGATCTGGAAGCCACTTTTTTTTTTTAATGTTTATTTATTTTGAGACCGAGAGAGACAGAGCATGAGCAAGGGAAGAGAGAGAGGGAGACACAGAATCCGAAGCAGGCTCCAGGCTCTGAGCTGTTAGCACAGAGCCCAACACAGGGCTCGAACTCGTCAACCACGAGATCATGACCTGAGCCGAAGTCAGACGTTCAACTGACTGTGCCACCCAGACACCCCTGATCTGGGAGCCACTTTTAAATGTTTTCCCAGTTATGTCCATGAGAAGAGGCATCTGTAGTATCAGTTGCAAGGGAAGTGTGGGTGTTGGGGGTTCCGAGGGAAGGAAGTGGAATGCAGAACCAGCTTAGGGTTAAAGGGTGATAAACAAGGGTTTATTGGTGTTCTGTTTTAGATGACCAAGGAACTGCAAAAGAGAAGAAAGCTTCATCTGTTGCAACTTCCTTTTTTAATTTTGTTTTTGTTTGTCAGTGTATGTATGCTGTTGGTCAATTTCTCACAGAAACCTCTACGCTGAGAGTCTGGACTATTTACCGGTTGGCCTAATGCAGAGGAAATGGCTTTCTTCAGCTGGGGTGATGTGGCTGGTTCAACCCCAAAACTTCTTCCAATTTTAGTATATGTACTGCCAAAGTGAGCACTCAACCCCAAAACTTCTTACCCAACATTTTATGCGTGTGTGTATGTATGTATGTATGTATGTATTTTAAATGTTTATTTACTTTGGAGAGAGAGAGCTCAAGCAGGGAAGGGGCAGAGAGAGACAGAGAATCCCAAGCAGGTTCCATGCCATCAGTGCACAGCCTGACGCAGGGCTCAATCTCATGAACTGTGAGACCATGACATGAGCCAAAACCAAGAGTCAGACACTTGAACCAACTGAGCCACCCAGATGCCCCAAATTGGGAGTTATTCATATCATGGTTATTCATCAAGCTATAGGAAGATGGCTGGATTAATCTAGAAATCATTGATCTCAGAATTCCCATCCCAGAGCTTTAACTACAATCTAGATGCAAAGGCCCTCGGCTGGATTTCTCTCTCTAGCTTCCGCTCTTCTGTGACCTGCAGACCCCTGTAGTCAACTGCCCCTTCAAGATTCCCACTTGGAGGTCTAGCAGGGTCCTCAAACCTCACATGCCCCCATATAAAGTCATGGCGTCCACTACCACCCCCAACATTCTACTTGATGTCCCCCTTTTCAATAAAAGGCAACTCTGTTCCTCCAGTTGCTCAGGCCAAATCTTAGAGTCACTCCTGACACCTCTTAGACTTCCATGCCCCATATCCAACCCACTGGCAAATCCTGTTGCATGCTTCCTTCAAAATGTTTCCGACAGAGTAAATGGGAGTCCCTGACTAGGACTGGATCACCTCCTTGCCTCCCAAGTCACAGCTTCACCATCCGTATCTACCTTGAGAAACTCAGGACTTACCTCTTTCTGACTTTCTCCTGGCACCACACGTATCTCTGGACTCCCTGGAGATCCCTCAGCCCCAAGACACTCGTCCTCATGTGACTATGCCTCAGCCTTTCGGACTCTTTCTGGCAGCCCCCACCAACCCCTGGAGCCATTCACTATGCCTTCAGGACATGTGGTCAGGTGACTGCTAAGTGCCCTGTGTCCTCTATTTCTTCACTAGCTGTCCCTTTCATCATCGTTCTCTAAGCCAGCACTGCCCAACAGAAATGTAATGCCACATATGTAATTCTAAATTTTCTAGTAGTCACATTAAAATAAGCAGAAGATAAAGCAAGTAAAACGAATATAGCATTGTATGTCAATTATACTTCTATAATAAAAAAAGCAGGTGGGGCACCTGGGTGGCTCAGTTGGTTGAGCTTCCAACTTCAGCTCAGGTCATGATCTCGCGGTTTGTGAGTTCGAGCCCTGCTTGCTCCGGGCTCTGTGCTGACAGCTCAGAGCCTGGAGCCTGCTTCGGATTCTGTGTCTCCCCCTCTCTCTGCCCCTCCCCTGCTCACTCTCTGTCTCTCAAAAATAAATAAACGTTAAAAAAGTTAAAAAGGGGGGCGCCTGGGTGGCGCAGTCGGTTAAGCATCCGACTTCAGCCAGGTCACGATCTCGCGGTCCGTGAGTTCGAGCCCCGCGTCAGGCTCTGGGCTGATGGCTCAGAGCCTGGAGCCTGTTTCCCATTCTGTGTCTCCCTCTCTCTCTGCCCCTCCCCCGTTCATGCTCTGTCTCTCTCTGTCCCAAAAATAAATAAACGTTGAAAAAAAAAATTTAAAAAAAAAAAAAGTTAAAAAGGGAGCCTGGGTGGCTCAGTCAGTTAAGCGTCTGACTTTGGCTCAGGTCATGATCTTGTGGTTTGTGGGTTCGAGCCCTGCATTGGGCTCTGTGAGGACAGCTCAGAGCCTGGAGTCTGCTTTGGATTCTGTCTCGCTGTCTCTTTGCCTGTGCCCCCCCCCCACCCCAGAAATAAACATTAAAAAATTTTTAAAAAGCAGGTAAACCGACTTCAGCCAGGTCACGATCTCGCGGTCTGTGAGTTCGAGCCCCGCGTCAGGCTCTGGGCTGATGGCTCAGAGCCTGGAGCCTGTTTCCGATTCTGTGTCTCCTTCTCTCTCTGCCCCTCCCCCGTTCATGCTCTGTCTCTCTCTGTCCCAAAAATAAATAAACGTTGAAAAAAAAAAATTTAAAAAGCAGGTAAAATTAACTTTAATATTTCATTTAACACAATAGATCTAACATGCAAAAACATATTTTATGTAGCCCAATATATTTCAACAAGAAAAAAGTATAAAAATACTAATGAGATCCTTTACATCTTTTTTTTTCTTCATACTGTCTGAAATGTGGTGTGTATTTTACACTTAGGGTATACCTCAGTTTCGTGGGTTTTTAAAAATTTTTTTAGTGTTTATCTTTATTTTTGAGACAGAGAAAGACAGAGCATGAGTGGGGGAGGGGCAGCGAGAGAGGGAGACACAGAATCCGAAGCAGGCTCCAGGCTCTGAGCTGTCAGCACAGAGCCCAACACGGGGCTTGAACCCACAAACCGCAAGATCGTGACCTGAGCCAAAGTTGGACACTCAACTGACTGAGCCACCCAGGCGCCCCTTAGTTTCGTTTTTTGATGGTTAAAGTGAAATGTAGTCCTACCAAAACACTAAAACTGTGTTTAACAGAAAACATAATTCATAGTGCTTTGATTTTTAACTTAATTGGAATTCAATTCAATTCGATATTCAGTTCCTCATTTCAAAGTGCTCTGTAGCCCCGTGTGGCTGGCGGCTGCCATATTGGACTGTGCAGATCTGAGTGAAACCTCACTTTCCCAGCAACTGTTTCAAGGTGTGGGCCTTTCCTAGATCTTTTGTGTTATCTGTGGCCCTGAAGGTGGATCGGGGTCTTCCTCGACTCTCCTCGTTGCTTGGCTGGGACATTCTCCCTACTTCCCACCGCAAAGCCCAGGTAGATACCTCTCTTCCTTGAAGACTTTGCTTCCTGGCTCACTGCTACTTTCTTTAACACACTCCAGTCACGATCCTTGGAAATATCAATATCTTTAAATAATATTTCCAGCATAAGAGCTATCAGTTCTCCACCAATGATCTTGTCTGCTCAGCCATTCATTCCCATGATCTGTTCTGCCCACTATGGACAGCCCCTCAAAACAGAAATGTCAAGCATCACCCTCTCTTGTCACTGTCCACCCCCTTACACCCTCCCCTCAACAAGATCACCAGTGCATTGATTTATCTCCTTTAACTACAGCCCACCCCCTGCCTCACCAAGCTTCCATCGTCAGAATCCCTTCCTCACCCATGCCTTCAAGGCCCTGCCCTGTCTTGCTTCATCAAGCCCCTCTGATGACATCCACCTCACCTCCAAATCTTCATCCGCACCCACACAACTGAACATGCCGGAGGAGGGAAGCACTTCTAACTGGCTTCCACCACATCCAGCCACGAGCTAACCCCAGTGGGTCTGCAGAGCTGGTCCGAAACCTGACACTTCTGTACGCGTTCAATCCCTGATTCTCCTACATGATGTTTTACTCTCCTTATAAAAGCGCAAAAGACTTCCACTTAGCTAAATTCATTTCTTCCCTGGATAGATCACTTAGGAAAGTTACATGATACCACATTTTCCTGATTTGGAAAAAGAGAAAATGCCCAAACTACAGGATTATTATGAAAGCTTTACATAGCTTTACATAATTTATGTATGCCATATATACCAAAAGTGTGCATATCAGAAACTAGAGACATTATTTCTAGTGGAAAGCTGTATGCCAAATACATTCTGATAGGATTTGGTTAGCTTTCTTTTTTTTTTAATTTTTTTTTTCAACGTTTATTTTTGGGACAGAGAGAGACAGAGCATGAACAGGGGAGGGGCAGAGAGAGAGGGAGACACAGAATCGGAAACAGGCTCCAGGCTCCGAGCCATAGGCCCAGAGCCTGACGCGGGGCTCGAACTCACGGACCGCGAGATTGTGACCTGGCTGAAGTCGGACGCTTAACCGACTGCGCCACCCAGGCGCCCCTGGTTAGCTTTCTTTATTCCTTCCTCTCCTCTCCTCTCCTCTCCTCTCCTCTCCTCTCCTCTCCTCTCTCCCCTCCTCGCCCCTCCTCTCTCCCCTCCTCGCCCCTCCCCTCTCCTCTCCTTTCCTCCCTTCCTCCCTCCCTCCCTTCTTTCTTTCTTTCTTTCTTTCTTTCTTTCTTTCTTTCTTTCTTCTTTTTCTTTTAAATTGAGATATAATTGACATATAACACCATGTGAGTTTTAGGTGTACAATGTATTGATTGGATACACTTCTATATCCCCAAATGATTACCAGCATAGTGTTACCTATCACTTCCATCATATCGCATAATTATATTTCTTTTTTGTGGTGAGAACATTTAAGATCTATTCCCTTAGCAACATTCAAGTATATAACACAGTATTGTTAACTGCAATCGCGACACTGTGCATTAGATGGATTTGGCGCTTTCAATAATACTAAAAAAAAAGACAGGAACTTCTTTTTTTTTTTAAGTTTATTTATTTATTTGGAGAGAGAGTGCAAGTGGGGGATGCAGGGCTCAAAATCATGAACTGTGAGATCATGACCTGAGCCGAAGTCAGACGCTTAACTGACTGTGCCACCCTGGTGCCCCAAAAGACAGGCACTTCTGATTTCCTATTTGCTTTCTCCTGAACCGAACCTTGTTCCCTTCCCCCAACTGAGCCAGGTGCCTGAGTGCCTGAGTCAGATGGGTGTGTATGAACTGCTAGGCCTGAAGTGGCAGGATTCCCCACGGATGAAGACAAGGCACATGTGCATCAAGCAGACCTCACCTGTCTCCCTCCTACCTGCCTGCCTACCTGTCTTTTCATCCATTCACCATCTTATCACTTACGTACTATGTGTTGTTGAATATCTTGAGCCCCTCCACCCATTGTCATAAATAAGAATGGAGAATAGCCAAATTTCCAAAATTAAAAAAAAAAAAAAAAGGTGTTACTATTCATGTCCGGCCACCTCACCTGCCCCCTGCCCAGCACCAAACTAGCTGTGCGTCTGGACACGGGCCACGCAATATCAGCTGTATATACTTACCTGAGATCTGTCACTTCCACGAGTCTTTTGCCAACCTATGGCGCTTTGGGTATCAATGTAATTTTAGTCCTGCAATTACTGGAGTGAAAAAAAAAAAAAACAAACCATCAGGTGCCCATGTAATGTTATGATGCTTTTTCTTGACAACAGTTGCTAATTAGCAAATAGTCTCGCTATTTCAAACAAAGGGTTCTTCTCATTTGGGGTTAGATGGAACATACCAATGATTATATTTGTTATGAAATATTTCTGATGGAAGGAGAAATACACCCCTTCAGTTAGCATATTGGTGCTAGACTTCTGGGAATCACGAACCAGTAAAAGCTCAGACATGAGCGCCACCTAGAGGAGTCCTCGTGTACTGGGTGGCATTGGGTGTCAGACTGGCTGAGTTCAGAGTGCACCTCAGGCTTTACTTGCTCTGTGCTGTTACCAAAGTTCTTAATGACTCTAGTCCCTGCTTTTCGCGCCTGTAAAATGAGGCTAATAATAGCTACTCCAAACGGCTGCACTAAAGTTTGATGCATAACGCGTGTAGGACATTGCCAATATGCCCAGCGTCTGGCTAAATTCTCAATAAATGAGATGCAAGGACAGTACCTTGCACAGCCAGTCTCAAGCCATGAACCCAAGCAGGAAACCTGTGCTTCACAAATCCTTTCATCAAATATTAATTTTTGGCTTCAGGTGCAAGATACATAGTCTAACTACATGATCTATGGTCATCCTTTGCATCTATGTATCTACCTAAAGAAATTCTTCATGCGTTTGCAACATATTATAAGAACATGCTTCATGGTAAATCAGAAAGTGTAGGGTTTCCCAGAGGGCGGGGCCGTTGCTGGACAGTTTAATTGCAAGGTTATGGTGGGTGAAAGAGCTTGAATGTCATGTGCATGTGCTGCCATCTTGTGGTACTTGGGGGAACATGTCTCTGATGCATTCTGGAGCTGTTAACTGACTCGGTGCCCTCCATCCTTTCTGGGGATTACATACACGTCTATGTATTACACGGACGCCCGTAACTCTGCACACACACAACTACAACACTGGGTTTCACAAAGTGGGTCACTTTGCCCATGAAGTTATTCAAGGTTGTTCTAAATGTAGGAGAACAGATGGCAAGGCATTTTTATTCCCTTTTTACTCTATTTTTACTCTATTTCTACTCCCCTGAGATTTCCTTTTTGATTCACACATTATTTAGAATGTGTGGTTTAGTTCTCAAGTGTTTTGGAGGTTTTTCTCATTATCTTCCTGTTATGAGTTTCTTTTTAAAAAAATTTTTTAATGTTTATTTATTATTGAGAGACAGAGAGAGATAGAGCGTGAGCAGGGGAGGGGCAGAGAGAGAGGGAGACACACAATCCGAAGGAGGCTCCAGGCTGTGAGCTGTCAGCACAGAGCCCAATGCGGGGCTCCAACTCACAAACCGCGAGATTATGACCTGAGCGGAAGTTGGATGCTTAACCGACTGAGCCACCCAGGCGCCCCTCCTGTTATGAATTTCTAGTCTGATTGTTGAGCAACTAGTCTTCTGTTCCCTTCTGTGCTGTCCTGGCCAATCCTACCTAGCTCGCCTCCTGCTGTGGGGGTAGGGGTCACAAAGGGACCCTCATGCCCTCACTGCCCCTCCCCGAGGTACTTGATTCTGGGAGTTGCTCCCTGCTTGCCCCAGCCCACCTGAGGCTGAGCCAGTCTCAGAAGGACCCATCAGCGACTGTCCTTCCCAACTTCTACCTCTTGCTTCCCTCTCTCCCCACCCACCCTGATCTGTCCACAGTGAAGTCAATTACACATCCCAGGTTTGCACAAGAAGAAACATCTGAGATTCAAAGAGGGTAGCATTGCCACAAGTTGATAGCCAGGTGTGCAGATGTAATGAGCAGGAACACAGAGGGCTGGAGCCTCCAGATGCATGGCCAGGCTTTGGGGACTCAGACAAGAAAAGGTGAGGCACTGAAGCCCAGGGCTCTGGACCCGGGGATCAGGCTGGCAGTGATGCGGAGCACAGGAAACCAGGGTCTCAGCAGCTTAAGTTGGGGAATATGGGTAGAGGTTTGGCTGACGCATCCCAGATTATTTCTGGGCCCTTGGTGGCCAGTGCTAGGACCAGCCTGAGGAAGACATAATGTGGTGGGGAGAAGGGGGTCTGTTTATGGAAGACCTTGTTGGTGGGATTGTCCTGGAAGGGACTCAGCGCTTTGTCAGCAGAGGCCTGAGACCCCCGCAGGGGACAGAGTCTATGGGTCAACACAGGCCAATGGCCAGGAAAGGGGCTCTTTTATATTATTTTCTTTTTTTAAAAAATCAAACTTATTTATTCACATAGATTGAGCAAAGAACTTCAAAGAGGTTTTATTTCAGGAAACCTCCTCCCTGACCTGTCCCCCATTGCCTGCCCAATCAGAAAGCCATTTTCTCCTGTCTGAGCTGAGCTGCAAAGATCTTCTGTCCCATTCCCTCCCTCTCCCCATGCCCCCAGCTCTGCCAGCTCCTGTTCACGGAGTCCTGCTGTCTCCCCTTCTGTTCTGGGAGCTGTTACATCTCAAGATTGCTGCCTGATAACTCGTGGCAACAATTTGGGTCATAGTTGTCTTTGCTCTAACATTCTGGTGAGTGTTCTCAGTAGGATTTGCTTTGCCCTTTCTTTTCTTTTTTTCTTTTCTTTCCAATTCTTCTCCCCGCCCCCCATACTTCTCTCCAGCTCTTACCACTCTTATATATTCTTGAATGATATAAGCTTTACCCAGATCGGTTTTTAGCAGGGGGTCTGTCCAAAGGAGGACTGAGCACTGTGGCCCAGATTCTCACAAATCTCATCGAGACTAAGGTTTTTGTGTGTGGGATCTTTTACTCCATCTTGAAAAATGAAATGCAGTAGCCAAACTCAAAAGAACATCAGTTGCATACATGAGGCAGGAAGGGATCTAATCACGAAATGTCTCCTGGTGGAGCTATCCCTGAGCCCCAGAAACAGTCCCCTGTGATGATGTCCGCAGGCCCCTGTGCACTCTCACCACCAGCCACGTCCTTGGAAACCAATGTCCAGAACTGTGGTTCTCAATCAATTGCCTTTCTTCTTTCTTTCTTCCTTTTCTTTTTTGAAAATTTTTAAAAATGTTTATTTTTGAGAGAGAGACAGAGAGACAGAGAACCAGCCGGGGAGGGGCAGAGAGAGAGGGAAACACAGAATCGGAAGCAGGCTCCAGGCTCTGAGCTGTCAGCACAGAACCCCATGTGGGGCTGAAACTCACAAACCGTGAGCTCATGGCCTGAGCCAAAGTCAGATGACTGACCCACCCAGGCACCACAATCAATTGCCTCTCTTTGTAGTTTGATTACAATTCTTGTGTATTTGCAAGGATTGCATTGAAGGGTTTTATGTGTCTCTTCACACCGTGCTGTTCTTCTGGACTCCTTGGCTACTCCACCGTGTTTGTGACTTGCTTGCACACTGAAGTGTAGCGAGCTTGCACGTCTATACCTCTGTGGATACGCCTCCGCTGTGGTTCTACCACGATTTGTCTCCATTCTCCTGTTAATGTACATTTGGATTGTTTTTAGTTGTGCTCCTTGGAACAAGATTCACCATGTCGTCTGGGACACGTGTGCAACATCGTATCTAGTAGTGGAATTGCAGGGCCAAAGGGGCAAAGTTACACGCTCGACTTCATTGGATGAGGCCAAACTCTCTTCCAAATTGGTTGTACCAAACCCAGTGTAAATAAGTTCCTCCTATTCTACTTCCCTGCAAATACATTAATTTTTGCGTTAATATTAACCCTTCACTTCTCACCCAGCTGACAGTGACAGGTAACTGTCAGTTACAGTAACGGTGACGCTGCTTACCAGAAAAGTCTCCCCTTCCTCCTCCATCAAAGTGTTTTTCCTTGTAGCGATTTCACCACCTAGTATCACTGTCTTTTTATTGTTGTTTCCCCTTCCCTCTTAAAATGTAAGTTCCAGGGGGCAGGGATTTATTTCATCTGCCTTTTCAAAGCTGTTCCTTGGGGTTTAGAACTGTGTAATGCACGCAGTAGGTACTCAATAAATACTTGTTAAATGAATTAATAAGAACATGAACTAAATCAGAATTATTAAGGTAAAAACACTAAAACACAGAGCCTTAAAATTACACAAACACTTAGGAAGAGGCCCAGAGTCAAAAAGAAATCCACAGAATTGCCTGGAAAGTGTTCTATTTCTCTCTCTCCCTCTCTCTCTCTCTCACAGGTTACGTTCTCTGTTTAGGCACTTATTTCTGGCCATCATCCCTCTCTACCCACTTTCTAGTCCCTCTTCCAACCACAGGCAAATTTCTTGAGGTGGCAGTTGCAAATTCTGAATAGCTTCAGTCCAATCCCATCTGGTCTCAGAACGCTTCTCCCTGTGGTTACCGTGTCTCCCATCCCCATTTGACCCTTCACCTCTGGACAGGGTGCCCCGGGTCGAGCACTCTGTTCTTCTGAACCCCTCTTTTCCTGAACCTCAACGGCACCACATCCGCCCAACTCCAGCTTAACCCATTACATTTCCTGCACTGGATCCCCCCACCTCATTTAGGATCCTAGAGACAGAGCTGGGCACGGGATCACATGACTAGTTGGGGACTGCTCCCAGGAGAAACTGAGAGAGCAAGTGGGAGTTTTGCCCACTGGTGGGTGCGGTGAAATAGGACCTCTGCCTGATCCTGGGGTGCTGTGGAGTGTGAATTGCACTCTGTAGTCTGCCCCATCTCTAGACAAGGGACGTCCACTCTTGTCCCCCTCACCCCAGGCAGGCCTTTGCTGCAGGCCTACAGGAAGGCAGGTGGCACGCGTGGTCACCCAGCAGCAGGGAGGATTCAAGCGTGATCCTCCGGGGGAGGTAGGTAGGGAGAGCCACTCGGCCAAGCCCCCAAATCTCCTGGGATCCCAGGGCATCTGGGTGGGCACAATGGACCTTCTCTTACAGGAACTTCTGGGGAGCACCTCCGGGTCAGCCCTGGGTTTTCTCCTCATTTCCCACTCTCCACTTCACAAGCAGGTCCCTGTGCACAGCTTCAGCAGCTGTCTACGTACCAACCTCCCCCAAAGGCTTTCCTCTCATCCACGCCTTTCCTCCCAGTTCTAGACCTAACAGCAAACCACTCCAGACCATCTCCTCCTGATGCTTATTGAACATCTCAAACTCAACCTTCTATTAAACAGGGCTTTTTTTTTTTTTTAAGTCTGTGCCACAGTGAAAGGGTGCAGGGGACCCTGTCCGTGGCTGTGTCTCAGGGTGAGCACAGTGCCTGGCATGGTAGGTGTTGAGTATGCATGTAAACAGGGGATGAATGAATAAAGCAAGATGCTGGGAGGTCGGACGGGGCAGGGCCAGGTCTGGGTGAGGGGAGAACCAGCACCTGTGGAGAAGCAGTGAACAGGCCTCCAGGGAGGCTCAATGGTAAACACACTGAAGAAATCTCTCAGATTTGAGTGGGGTCTCTGGGTTGGAGATGGGATAGCTATCGAGTCTTAGGGAATAGCTGGGTTTGAGGTACGGGATTTGGATGCTGTTGGGATTGAGGATGATACACTGAGGGCTTGGCGGAGGAATTCTTAGGTGTTGGTGCAAGGAATCAGGTGGGTTGGTGCGGCTGAGGCTTGGGACTTTTGAGGGACACCAGGTGCTCTGGTGGAGAGGTGGTGCTCTGTAGAGTCACCTGGGGCCCCCTGAAATGTGTACAGGAAGCGTGTAGCAGTCACAGGTGAAGAGAGTCCTCATTAGGGGAGCAGGGATGTGGCCACACAGCTGGTCATGGAATCACTCCAGTGAGTGGAAAAGAAGAATGGGTTTGAGGGTTGGGATAAGAATGGGGGTCACTGAGGATAGATTATGGGGTTGGAGGAGGATGTGTGAGGCCCTGGTGCAGGGGAAGGTGAGGCCGGAGCTTGGGACTGCTATGTAGCAACTATTCCTTCTCTGGTGAACCCCGACAAATACAGCTCCCCGAGTTGCTCTCTAGGTGCAACGCAATGCCTGTCAAAACTCCAACTGGTCTCTTTACAGAAGTTGACAAGCTGATCCTAAAATTCATGTGGAAACTCAAGGGGCCCAGAATAGTCAGAACAATATCGGGAAAGAACGGCAAAGTCGGAGGAGTCGCGCTTCGTGATTGCAAAACTTCCTACAAAACTACACTCATTGAAACAGTATGGTACCAGCATCAAGGATGGATACATAGATCAATGGAATAGAATTGAGGGCCCACAAAGAAACCCTGATACTTATGGTGAATTGCTTTTTGAGAAAGATGCCAAAACAATTCAGTGGTAAAAAGATAGTCTTTTCAGCAGATGGTGCTGGAATAACTAGGCAGCCACAGGCAAAGTAATAAACTTGGACCCCTACCTCACATCGTATATAAGAATTAGTTCAAAATGGGGGCGCCTGGGTGGCTCAGTCGGTTAAGACTCGGACTTCGGCTCAGGTCATGATCTCGTGGTTCATGAGTTCGAGCCCCGCGTTGGACTCTGTGCTGACAGCTCAGAGCCTGGAGTCTTCTTCGGATTCTGTGTCTCCCTTTTTCTCTGTCCCTCCCCCACTGGCTCTCTGTCTCTATCTCTCTCAAAAAAAATAATAAACATTAAAAAATTTTTAAGAATTAGTTCAAAACAGATCAAAGACTTAAATGTAATTCTAAACTATAAAACTTTTAGAAGAAAACATCGGAGTAAATCTTTGTGATCTTGGGCTAGGCAATGATTTCTTTTCTTTTTTTTTTTTAAGTTTATTTATTTTGAGAGAGAGTGTGAACAGGAGAGAGGCAGAGAGAGAAGTAGAGAGAATGCCAAGCGGGCTCTGCACTGACGGTACAGAGCCAGACCCCGGGGCTCGAACCCACCATGTGAGATCATGACCTGAGCCGAAATCAAGAGTTGGACACTTAACCGACTGAGCCACCCAGGTGCCTGGCAACCATTTCTTAGCTCTGGCACCTAAGGCACAAGTGACTAAAGACAAAGAGAAATCGGGACTTCGTCAAAATTTAAACCTTTGTGCTTCAAAGGACACCACCTAGAAAATGAAAAAGACAGCTCACAGAATGGAAGTCTTTGCAAATTATATATCTGATAAAAGACTTGTTTCTGATAAGAAACTTTTATCTAGGATACATAAAGGACTCTTACAACTCAACAAAAAGACAAAAAAAAAAAAAAAACTAAAATACGAGCAAAGCATTTGAATAGACTTTTCTCCAAAGATGATGTACAAATAGCCAATGACACATGAAAAGATGTTCAACACCATTAGTCACTAGGGAAACAGAAATCAAAGCATGAACTTAAGATACCACTTGACTAGGACAAATGAGACACCGTCCCACTAGGGGTCTGTCAAGGAGACAGGTGATAACAAGTGTTAGGTTGGGGGACAAATGGAGTCTCATGCATATATTACTGGTGAGAATCTAAAATGGTGAAGTCACTGCAAAAAAAAAAACAGTTTGGGGGGCTCCTCAAAAGGTTGAACACTTTGACCCAGAAATTCCACTCCCAGGCATATGTTACTCAAGAGAAATGAAAACCTATATCCGTGCAAAAACTTAGCACAAATGTTCATGGCGGTTTTATTCATAATAGACAAAAAGTGGAAACAATCCAAATTCCTATTCAATGAGGAACAGATAAATACCATGTGATGTATATGTACAATAGAGTATTTTTCAAAAACAAAGGAATGAGTTTTTGAGACATGATTTAATAAGGATGAACTTTGAAAACATACTAAGTGAGAGAAGCTGGTCACAAAAAAAAAAAACATGCATTGTATCATTCCATGTATATGAAAGGTCCAAATTAGCAAACCTCTAGAGACAAAGTAGATTAGTAGTTGTGTCTGACTGGGTGCTGGTGGTGAATAGAGAGGACAGCTAATGAGCACAGGCTCTCTCTTTGGGGTGATAAAATGTTCTAAAACTAGATCGTGGCGATGGACCCATGACTCTGAGTATGCTAAAAACCAGTGTACATTTTAAATGGGTGAATTGTAGGGTATGTGAATTATATATCAATCCATCTGTTAAAAATCAAAGAGGGAGAATAATAACAAGGTGACTCAAAGAGCCTGTGGTCAGCCTCCGGGCATTCCCGACCAGCCTCCCCTCTCTCCTGTCCACCCCGATCTCTCAAGCCCTCCTGACTCCCAGGGTCTGTCCCTCTGACAAGCAGCTGGTGACCAGTTGGCCAGCTGGGCCTATGCTGCTCGGCCAATCAGCATCATCCGGCAGTTGGTTCCCTGGAGACAGAATCAGTTAAACTGACAAAGCTTCTCTCAGACTCCTGGGTGAATCAGGACTGTTTGTTGGTCTAGGCTCAGGCAGGAGGGCAGTTACTGGAATGTTCGGCGTCAGGGAGGTGGCTGACAGTTGGCAGGGTCAGGCCACGGAGGGACAGAGTGTATACAGCCTGCCCTGGGCCCTGGAGACATGCAGACACGTGCTGCTCATGGTGGATAGAGGAGCAGGTGAGGATAGGAAAGTCACCCCCCTGGTGAGAGGTGACAGCACGCAGCAGGGCTGGGCAGCATGAGATCCCTTTGGGGTCAGCCCCCCCCTCCCCCCCTGCTGCACCCAGGGGCTGGAGTCCCGCCTGTGACCTGAGGTCAGGCCTCTTTGGAGCCAACTGAGGACAGGCTGGGGACTTGGGAGGGGGCAGGGGCAGGAGCTCAGGCACAGGGATTAGGGTAGGATCCTGGGATGTGACCTATCAGGGTCAACAGGGAGCTGTCTGTCCTACGGGGAGTGAGAATAGCACCCACCATGGTTGAGGTTAGAGATGATGGTCTGAACCCTGGTATTACTTCTTATTCTGATGGGTACAGGTGAGGGTGCCATGGGAGCCGTGGCCTGGGTGGGGAGGGGCCCTTGTGCTGAGCTCACATTTAGCCTTAAGTGCCTCACTGTGCTGTCTGCCAAAATGTGGCTTAGAGGGTGGGCGAGGGGCCTTAGTACACCTGGGCCACATCTTACTTCTGACATGACGACAAAGCCACCCTGTGCAGGTGACAGCACACCCGTCTCGGCCTCCGGTTCCTTATATTCCAATGCCACGAGCAGCCCCCGCATCTGGGAGCACATGCATTCAGGAGCCCCTCGGAGCAGCTGAGCCTCCGCTTCCTGGAGGGGCTGCCCCTGGGGAAGGGACCCGCCCTGCTGGTCCACCGGGGGCCCCAGGGCTGGCGGGTGGTGCCCAGGAGGGCACACCTCTCCCCCGACAGCCCCAGTCACCATCCCCTCCAGGCGTCTGGTGAGGCGATGGTAGCTCAGACAGGTCCCCAGGGTTTCCCCCTTGTTCTTCTCCGGGAGGCCAGCCAGATGCCTGTTCTGTTTGGTCTTGAAGTTAGCAGAGGAAGACATGTGATCTAGAGAACACTCTCGCTTTGATTGGTTCTTGCAACTGAAAGCAAATCGGACACAGTTGGGGAATTTGGTGGGGAGACGCCTCCCTCCAGCTCTGGGAACTGCAGTGACCAGAGTGGCCCAGTTTGGGAATCTCTGGGGTCTGTGTGTGGGGAGGCTGGTGAATCTGGGAAGGTGATGGACACGAGGACTTAGGCTGAGGTCTGCGTTCTAGGCGCCTCAGTCGGGCCCTGGCCCCAGGTGCCAGAATGATCCGGGGTAAAGGCTTGACCTGAATGAGCTCTCCCTGCTCTTGAAGTGGCTCCAACGGTCCACACAGAGGGGAAGGGTACGTGGTGTTGGAAAGTCCGCTCTGGGTGGATTGCTGAGTTCCAACACCAGCTCCCCCCTGTATGCACCCCGTGGTCCTATTTACTCCACTTCTCTGTACATCCACATCCTCATCTGTGAAGTGGGCGTGACGATAGCCTCTCCGCATGGGAGTAAGTCCAGGATGCAGTTAGTCAATATCATGGACTTAGAGTGCTGCCAGGTACCCAGGAAGCACCCACACACGTCAGCAGGTGGCATAAAGGAATTTGGCAAGCACGTGGCGTCCTGTTAGCAAGGCAGACACCTGCTGATCAGTGGTGACCTGGGAGTCATCCTGGCCATGGAGATATTGGGCTCTGGCCCCTGTGCAGGAAGGTCCTTTGAAATGTCTTTGGGCAGAGTGGAGTGTTAAAGGGACACAGCAAGCCCAGGCTGGCCGGGGGCTCTGTTAGCCACTAGGCAGGGTAGACACAGTGCCTAGGGCCACAAACTTACGTGGGCCATGAAAATGTTTCAATTTATCTATTTTTAAATGTTCAGTCATTTATTTTTGAGAGACAGAGAGAGAGGGAGCACAAGTGGGGGGAGGGTGGAGAGAGAGGGAGACAGAGAATCCAAAGCAGGCTCCACGCTCCAAGCTGTCAGTGCAGAGCCCAATGAGGGGCTTGAACCCACAAACCATGAGCTGAAGTCGGATGCTTAACTGATGGAGCCATCCCGGTGCCCCTGTTTCAATTTCTTTAAAATTCAGGAGGAAAAAAAAAATAAACTTTTAACTGGAAGAAAATGTTTTAATCTATAATATATATATTTATCATATATTCGTATATATAATATAATATACAAAATAGTATAATATTAATTATATAATATATAATATGTAATTTTAATATGCTCATATTTATACCAATACATTATAAAATCAAATTTAAGTTTTTGGGTTTTTTTTTTTATGGAAAAAAGGGCTCAGACGAGCACAAGTGCCCAGGACGCACCTGTGTCATAATGCAGCCCCGTGTGGGTGTGACTGAACAGGTTGGGAGTCTGGTAATCAGACGTTGACAGGGGTCATGGGCTCTGCTTCATTTTCAACCATGACTCCGCTGCCCTGGTGTAGACATGCAGAAGGGGCACCGTTGGTTTATCGAGAATGAATTTCATTTAGCAACACTGGGCAGACAGCACGCAGAGGGGTTTCTCAGCCAATGTGAATCCCCCCGAAGAGACCGGTTTTACTATGTTCACACACATAATCCCTCAGAAAGAACAGAACCTGACAGAGCAAAGAATAAATATTAACATTTGATTAGAAATATTTGTAGAATGTGGGATGGGACGGAGGTATAGAGGGGAAAAGGTCATCTTCAAATTCAACTTGGTTACTGCTCAGTTTTGCTCAGGATCATTCCCCGTCCTCGGGGGGAAAAGTGGTAACAAAACTGCCCGGTACCTGCATTTTCTCCTGGAGTCTAGCTGATGTGAGGGGTCACCCTGGCACGTAACGAAGGGGGGGTTTGCTGAGCATGTACCCATGCAGATACAAGCACCTAGGCAGCCAAGGGACACACTGAGACACACCCACACTCAGACAAAACCCTGTACTTCTCCCTGCAGCTTAGAAGCAGCATGTGGTAGGGGTCTTGCCTGGAGCACATCCAGGAGGAATGTTCCAGGGGGGCTCCCTTGTCAAGACAACCTCTCCTTGGCCATAATGAATTCGTGGGAGCTGGACCATCGTTTGGGGTGGGGGAGTGTCAGCTGGAAGGGGAAGGTGGGGGGAACTGCCTAGAAATGTCTCACAGGGACACTGGGACACCCCTCCCCCCCCCAAGAGTCCCTAAGGAGACAGGAAACCCGGGGGGGGGGGGAGGGGACCTCCATGTGAAAAGGGGCTCACAGACTCACTCCATCAGGGTATCAGTTACTATTGAACTTGGAAGGCTGCCAAGTACCAAGGATGGGGCCACCACCTGTTGAGCCCCTGGCCTGTGTCTTCTGCTCCTGCCTGAGTTTCAGGAGAAGAGTAATGCCTTGTTCATCTTTTTCTCTAGCAATCAGCCATGACTGTCTTTGCATTGCCAGCCCTCCCTGCCTCCTCCTTCCTCACTCTTGTGCTGCTAACCTTTGGGCTAGGCCATGGGAGTGGCAGACACACTTCCCTGGAGATGAGGACAGGGGACTAGCCCCCTCCCCCAACACCCCTCAGCTCAGCACTGCTGCAGGGGCCGTGGCCACACCAAGAGCCAGAGACAGCCACCACCTGGAGCTGGGGCAGAGAGGCTCAGAAGAGGTGACAGGACTGAAGGACCCGGTCACCAGGCTCCACACACTCCCAGGGTCCTGCAGGTTCCCAGCACCTTCCTCCAGGCTCCTCTGGCCCCGCCTGCTCCTCTGAAGGTCTTGGGGGGACACAGAAGGCCTGAAACACTACCCTGGGCTCCTCCACGGTGCAGATGTTGGCCACTTCTGCTCTGGGGGCCAATTTTTCTGTACAAAATACCTGCTTTCCTCCACCCCAGGCTGCCCTAGGATGTCCAGCCTCCCCACCAGCCCACCTGGGCTCTGGATCTGCAGATTAAGGTCACTTGCTTTCCTGCCCCTTAGGGAATCAGAGTCATAGAAATGAAATGAAATGAAATTTCCATTAACCTCTTGGTGGTGATATTATTTTATATATTCTTCATAAGCTTGAAAAAACAAACACTGAGAAACAGGGAAGGAACTGCACACAGAAGAGTCAGCAGGTCGTCCTCAGAGCTGAGCTGGTGCGCCTTTGCTGGTTCTCTTCCAGCTGCTGCTGGACTGTGCTAGAGGCATCGAGTGGTCAGACTCCCAGAAGGACTGTCAGGTGGAGAAATTCCAGAGGCAGGACCCATGTGACTCCTGCCCGAGGCGGTGGCAATGGCCACTCTGCCAGGGGACAGAAGGAAGCCCTGGGCTGGCCATGAGATCTGCTCTCCCTCCCACCTGCCCTGTCCCTCTGGGCCTCCTATTCTGAATGGGAAATGAGGAACACAGAGCAAGACCCAGAGAACCAACAGAGTCAGTAAGGATCATAGAACCCTCAGGCCTTTCACTCTCTTCTTCTGCCAATTCACAGGTGTTGAATTGGTTAGGATGCAGACGGAATGGAAGGAGGAGGCCCCGTGCGTGACTTCCACCTCCCACAAGATGACCCACACCCCTCCTGGGGTCTCAGGTTGTTTCCAATGCTGAGGGTGGCCCTGAGTGCAAGATGACTCCTCTCCTCCCTGTCCCACCTGGGGCAGGACAGGACTTGCTGATCCCGGAGAGGTTCTGTGTGCCTTGTAGCTTCCCCTGGAAACTTGTGCCCACCAAGGCTCCCCTCTGCTGCCATCCTGCTCTTAGCCCTCACATCTGCCAAGAGAGAGCCTGGGCTCGAGAGAGAAACCTGGAACCTGCACACAGCCCCTGAAGGTCCAGCTGAGTCCATTTCCTGAACTCTCAGGGCCTCAGCCTTGTCGTCCTCCTCCTCCTGAGTGAGGGCCAGGGGAGTGTGAGAGCAGGGCAGAGAGCTGGGAGGGAGAAAGTCCAAGGAACCAGGATTTACCAGATCATGCCCTTCAGATGCCTGGGATCAGATGTCATGTGCTTTGGGCAAGTGTAAGAACCTCTCTGTTGATAAGAACCTAACATGTTGATAAGAGAACCAACTCCACTCATGTCTGTGCAGAGACCCAGGGCAGCATCTGGGGCCTCTAAGCAAGGATCGCTCCTCATCACAGTTTGCTGCCGGGAGCGGCTCGGAGCACCATGACGTCTCAGAGCCTGGCCATCGGCATACACCTCCTGCCTCAGTCCGGAGGGTCAAATGAGGTAAAGGTCAGAACTTCCTTCAACAGCCATCCAGCTACCTCCCTCTGGACTTCCCACGTCCGAGTCCTGTTGACATGGCCAGTGGGTCCATTTCCCAAGACTCATCAGGCGAGGTTGGTGGTGCTCTTTTTGGTGTTGCTTTTCATTAGAGAAAACAAAAATATGGGAGTGTGTTTCATGTAGCCTCAAGCTGTAATCACCTGGGGAGGAAGTGAAGGCCCATCTTCAAACCCAAGTCCATTCTAAGCCCATCTCTGTCATGAAAAGGGAAGAAGGTCATTGCAGGTGGCACACGATTGCGGTACCAGGGACCTCACCAGTGTCGGTGCTTGGCCCAAGCCGTGGATTTGGCTCTGAAGACCTCTCTGGAAGGATTTCATGTCCAGATTGTCCTGGAGATGGCAGCACAGGCTTTGGTCTTTGAAGTATTTCTCTTGCTGGGCCCTGACTTTCTTCTCTGTTCTCTTCCATTCTGTTGTCTTTTTGAGCTCAGTTGCTGGTTGTTCACAGGGTCTTACAGAGTGAATATCTTCCAATGGCTCACATCTCCAGAGAGTTTATGCTCACCTCCTCCCATTCCTTCTGGAATCTGCTTCTTTGGAGGAGCCATGCTGGTGTTTTCAAAAGCTTCCTTGCCGCCTTGTCTTTTTTTTTTTTTTTTTTTTTTTTCATGATCTGATCATCTTTTAACCCCTTTTTGGTTTTTTGTGGTGACATTTTTTGAACTTTTGCTAAATCCATTGTTGATCCCCTGATATTGTGGGTTTATGGAGCATGTCAAAAGAAAAATATGATCATTATGGGGTCCCCTGTCCCTTCAAAAAACCCTGGCCCAGGTCTGTGAGCCTGGGTGGGGCAGCCAGTACCAGCCCAATCTTATCCTCTCCCATCTGTGGCTTTGGCTATGAGAGTTCTTCTGAGGTTACGGTGACACTTTAGTGTTTTAGATCCAGTGGGGTCAAACAAGTCAGAACTGGTGTAGGCACTTCCTTTAGAAGACCCATTTTCTCATGACTTTTCATATTTCTTCATGAGTAACGAGCTTCATTTCTTTTGCTTATTGATGTTTCCATTCCTTTCTTGTCAGTATCTCACTGATTAAGGAGTGTCACTAAGTCGTTGTCATCCAAGGTCCAAGGAGTGGCCAGTGAGACACGAACCTCCCTTAGAGAGGGTTTGTACCTGATTGGTTGGGCCTTACTTGAGGCACTGACCTGCTGCCTTCCCCATCCCCATGGCACCTCATCTTCCCACGCTGGCTATGTCCCCATGCCCCAGGGGTACCAGGTAGACTCATCAGCAGAGTTGAGTTTGTAGTGTGTTAGGAAGAAATGTGTCCAAAGAAGTGCAGGGGTGGGAGAGTCTCTCTTGGCCCAGGCTTCTTTATGCCTTGTCCCCAGGGGTTTTATCTCCTCTCGGTGGCTGCCTGGCCAACAGCCAGCTCCTTCTGTCATTGGACCTCAGTGAGACCCTTGCATCCACCCGTTCCCTCTCTCTATGACTCATCCACAAACATCTCCCTGGATCTGCTTGCTCTCTGAGTCCATGCTGCAGAGGGAATCATCCTCACATTGTCCCTTGTCGTCTTCCAGCGTGGCCTCTCACTCCATCCTACCTGTTCACTATTCCCTATTGCAGTCAGCAAATGCCCCATGCATTAGAGGTAAAAAGAAAATTGGGCTCAGAAAGAGTGATCTTCATAAGATCAAATGCAGTTGGCAGTTGGTAAGACCTCCGATCCAGGGTTTATGATCCTGGGCTGCCTCCCAGGGATTCCTGATGTCCAAGAGTCGCCAAAGAGATAAGATAGACCTGGGGCCCAAGAAGGGTTGTCTGACACTGCCACCTCCAAAGCTCCACCCAGTGCACCTGGCCTGAGGTTTCCATGGTGATGGTAAATTAACTTTACCTGTTGCCTCTTCTATTACTGCCATGTCTCCTCTCATCCTAGTCCATGATGAACGTCCAAATATTATCAACAGAATTGGGGAATGGAACCCAAAGGTGATGGCCCAGACCCAGGGAGTGGCATCATTAGAGTCAGAACAGAGTCTGGAGGGTGCCTGGGTGGCTTAGTTGTTAAGCATCTGACTTAAGCTCACGATTTGTGAGCTCGAGTCCCACATTGGGTGAGCTGGAGCCCTGCTTCAGGTGAACATGAGCCCCACTTAGGGTAAGCCCCACTTCTCTCTCTCTGTCTCTCTGTCTCTCTCTCTCTCTCTATCCCTCTTGGGATTCTCTCGCTGCCCCTCGCTCACTTGCACCCTCTCTTTCTAAAAAAAAAAAAAAAAGGGCTGGAGGCTCGGAGGTTCTTGAGTTCAGGGTCTTCAAACCTTGGGAGTTGAGTAGCAGTGCCCAGAGGAATGGGGATTTGGGGGGCCAAGTTTATACTGGGAAACAAGAATATAGGCATGATTTTAAGAATGATATTTATGTGGTCCTAGCACACAGAGCTAGGACTGGCTGGATTGAAGACTGGGTACTAGAAGGTTCTCCAGGAACAGGGCAGACACATGGATCATCATGGGATCTCCCAGACACTGGAGGCCCAAACTTTGCAGCGGGGACAGTGTGAAGGGCAATCAAACATGAAGGAGGGGTAGGAAAAGGTGATTTTTATAAATTTGCAAAATCCAAATGAGAAATTCACATTTTAAGAAACAAATAGTTCTGCATGGTGCACAAAGAACTTCCTCTTCCTCTCCCCACTGTCTGCTCTCTGCTGTCATTTGGCCTTTTCCTATTTTTAAAAAACCTCCTTCAGCTCTCTTTTCATCTCATCCTTTACCCCTGATATTTCTTCCTTAGTCTCATGTATCTCTACATTTGCCTCTTGTTTTTAGAGATGACTGCTTTATTACCTTTATTAACTGCTGTATTAATATGGTTGACAATATTTGGTCATACTTTTCATTCGCCTTGTGGCAACCTTTTTTTTTTTTTTTGGATCTTCCCGTCCTTTTTCTGGTCTCATCTTGGATTCAATTTTGTGCTCATCCTTTGTAGGGAACTCATATTTGAATGAGTTGAGTTTACTTATACTCAATTTCTGTAAACATGTTGTGTGGGCTCACCCGATGTGGGACTCGAACTCACAAACTGTGAGATCATAACCTGAGCCAAAGTCACATGCTTAACGACTAAGCCACCTGAGCACCCTCCAGACCCTGTTCTGACTTCAATATACTTTAATGCGTCTCGAGGTTTTGTGTGTGGTTATGTTTACCCATCTGAAGGAGAACGAAAGGCACAGAATGTACGAGAGGTGTTACAGAAGGTTTAGTAAGCGATGGTGAGTACTAATAAAACAAGCTATGTGTCCAACTCCCAGCTTAAGAAATAAACTACCATCGGGGCACCTGGGTGGCTCAGTCAGTTAAACGTCTGATTTTGGCTCAGGTTGTGATGTCTGTAGTTCATGAGTTCGAGCCCCATGTAGGGCTCTGTGCTGACAGCTCGGAGCCAGGAGCCTGCGTCTCCCTCTCTCTGCCCCTTCCCCACTCATGCTCTGTCTCTCTCTGTCTCTCAAAAATGAATAAACATTAAAAACAATTAAAAAAAAAAAGAAAAAGAAATAAACCACCATTATACTGAGCTCCTCTCTGTGCCCCCAAACACTGTATCTCCCTCCCTCACACCCAAGGTAACCACTATCCTGAATTTTACTTGTCACTTGCTTTTCTTTATAACTTTACAACATTTCTGGTATATTCGCAGAATTCATTAACTGCATTTGCGTGTCCTAGGACATTATATAAAAATGATTTTCATCTGTCTTATCTACATAATAAGCTTATCTACATAATAATCTTATCTACATAATACTAGCTATTGCTTGACAATGCTGCATAACAAACCATCCCAAATCTCAGTGGGATGCCACAGTAAACATTTATTTCGCAGCTGTGTGCCTGAGGGGTCAGTGACACTCAGCTGGGCTTGGGTGCAGGATCCAGGCTGTGTCCACATCTGCTCCACATGTCTCTGAGCTGTTTGAACCTAGAGCTCCCTGAGGCATGCTCTTTGCTCTGCAAAAGACAGAGACACAAGGCAACAAGACCAAGCACGCAAGCTCATTTTAGATTTAGGTTTGTGTCACATCCATTAATCCCAGTGGCCAAAGCAAGACCTATTGCTTAGCCCAAAGTCAATGGTCAAAATTATCTTGTGGAATTATTCCACGTTGGAATATTCCACGTTGGAATATAGAATACTTTATTTTTATTGATGGAACATAGTTTATCGTACAGACTATTTTTCCATTGTTCTCACAATAAACCTTTGAGTGGTTTGCAGATTTTACTAATGAAGATAATACTATTGTGAATAATCTGGCAAATGTGTACTGGGGCAGACGTTGCAAGAATTGCTGTGGATTATATAACTATTTAGTATAATTATCCAAAATTTTGAACCAAGGTAGGAAGATGATTTTTGACATTAAGTCTATTTAAAGGTCATCTGACTCCCATGGAATGGAACTTTATTGACTCGCTTTTGCAGTTGATTGAGGCTAATGTTTTGTAACTCCCTAATGTTAAAGGTTAACTGGTAGAAAAATGATTAGGTGTGTTGATTCTTTAGTCAGTAAAGGGGGTAACATCAAAAGTTACAGTAGTTTTAGGGGCGCCTGGGTGGCTCAGTCGGTTAAGCGTCCAACTCTTGGTTTTCGGCTCAGGTCATGATCTCACAGTTAGTGAGTTCGAGCCCCACATTAGGCTCTGCACTGACAGCATGGAGCCTTCTTGGGATTTTCTGTCTCTCCTTCTCTCTGTCCCTCCCCTGCTCATGCTGTCTCTCCCTCTCTCAAAATAAACTTAAAACAAAAAAATAGAAGTGAGCCTCTTTCCTATTATAAATGCCTGAGCCCTTAGGGCTCAGGCCCCACCTGCCTGCCCTTCTAGGGGGATCCCATCAGCAAGAAAGTCTTCTAGTGCTTCCTAGAACTATAACTTCCTAGAACACTAGTGTGTGTTCCCTCGGCTGGCCCTAGCTTTGGGGACATAAGGAACCTCTGGGCTCTCTCAGCCATGCTTCCTTCTGAGGTCCCCAATCTCTGCACTTGAGACTCTGTGGCTGACCACCTCCTATGGGGACATAATCGACTGCGTGGCTGCTTCACATCCCCACCCCAGGGGCATTTGCTTTGAAGATGCCTTTGTGTCTGCTCTCCCAGGTAACTGACTTCCTGCTAAGAGGCACCTAACTTTGTTGCTTTTGTTTCAAAGACTCCCCACAGGCTCTGCCTGAATTGAAGTCTAGGGCACTCCCACGGGGGATGAGACCCCCGTGGAGATCCCCTAGCCTTGTGTAGTTCTCTGGTTTTCTTTTTACACAGGTATGTCCTCTCTTAACTTTAAAAATAAAAGTTATTTCACTAGCAAAAATAGGTTTATTTGTGTA
Source organism: Lynx canadensis (assembly GCF_007474595.2). Classification (NCBI taxonomy): domain Eukaryota; kingdom Metazoa; phylum Chordata; class Mammalia; order Carnivora; family Felidae; genus Lynx; species Lynx canadensis. Next base: position 31,362,879 of record NC_044305.1, on the reverse strand, counting down.
TAGCGGAGACTTGCAACCCAAGACCTGTAAGCTACGGCAAAACCACAGGCAAGTTCAACAAAGGAGAGAAATAATATTTTATGGAAAAGGAGGAAGCTGGAAGGAGTTGTTTTGAATGAAAGTCCATTGGAGAAAAGTTCAGGGTGATGATGGTTTCTCATTCGCTGAATTGCAGGGGCAGTTGGTTTCTTATAGAACATTCAATTCAATGTACATCTTTTCCTGCTGGGGCCTGTAACTGATCATTCTTTCTTGTTGATAATTCTGTTGGGGTTTGTAATTGACATGTCTTCCTGTACTCAACTTTCAGTGCTAGGGCTCCCGCTTCTGGCCTCCCCACTCCACTTTGGTAAGATTTCCCTTCATTAAATCTCACACCCCTGATAAAAATCCTTCGAAATTTAATCTAGTCTTCATGTCTGCTTCTCAGAGGAGATAGGTAAGAGACACCCCTACCCCAACCCCTCTTGCAGTGGTTTGGGAGAGAGGCCTCAAAAGGATGACCCCATCTCTTGGCACCCTAGTGATGATCCCTGGCCCCTGGGTGTGTGCAGTTTCCAAGGATTGTACCACCTCTCCTCAGATGGCAGGATGGTGGGTTTAGGAGCCGCTTCTGCCTGGAGAGTTTTACCTCCATTACTGGTGCCCGCCTGGGGAATCCCCAAGAACTGCTCTGCAAAGTTGCAGTCAGATGCTTTTTGTCTTGTCCCCTTATTTACTGTACCTTTGAAATCATTCAGTAACCAAACATCTATAAATTGACCTGTCTTCTGTGTGTGGCTTTCTATGTGCCAGGTATGGAGGATGAGAAACCAAGGTAAGAGACTGTTCCTTTCCATCAGGAGCTCACAGTTCAATCCCTTGTCACCTCTCTCCTTGCTCAGCTCAGCACAAAACAGCGACTCTCCAAATCATGATGCTCAAAACCTTCACTTCATGGGGCACCTGGGTGGCTCAGTCTGTTAAGTGTCCGACTTCAGCTCAGGTCATGATCTCACAGCTCATGAGTTCGAGCTCCGTATCAAACTCGGTGCTGACAGCTCAGAGCCTGGAGCCTGCTTCGGATTCTGTGTCTCCCTCTCCCTGTCCCTACCTGCTGGCACTCTGCCTCCCTCTCTCAAAAATAAATAAACATTAAATTTTGTTTTTAAAAACGCTTCACTTCTAAAAAGAACATCATGTTCGGTGCCTCTGCTCTTCCTGACTCGACCTCCCTTCTCTGCCTCCTCTGGGTCTCATGTTCTTCCCACCCACCCAACTCCTATAGCCCTGAGACAGCTGATGAAAAATTGCATTTCTGAATCCTTCATTTGCTTGTGGATAATAAGAATTCTTTGTGAATTGAAGTGATGAACATATTTCTCAAAACTTTGCCATGAAGGATTAAGAAAGTCTAAAACAGCCTCTGCCCCTTAGAAGCATATTCACCTACAGGGGAAAGGAAAAGGACATCCGCCCACCCTTCAGACTACTCAGTTTCCATATTCAGCCTTCAAAACACATTAGAACTTACATAAAACAATGCAACATCTCTATTTCCACCAAACAAAATCCAGATTTCTTGTTGTGTCTGAAGATGTTCTCAGTCTCAGCTATGTATGTAGTGGAGGGACCCCCAAATTCCATTCACAAAAGAGTCAAGTCCTCAATCATCTGGCTGTCTTTTTTTTTTTTAATTTTTATTTATTTTTGAGACAGAGAAAGACAGCATGAACAGGGGAGGGTCAGAGAGAGAGGGAGACACTGAATCCGAAGCAGGCTCCAGGCTCCAAGCTCTCAGCGCAGAGCCCGATGTGGGGCTCTAATTCACAGACCGTGAGCTCATGACCTGAGCCAAAGTTGGAAGCTCAACCGACTGAGCCACCCAGGCGCCCCACATCTGGCTGCCTTTTACTTCCCGTAGTTTATTAACCGTTACAACTGAGCAGGGAAACACAAGGAGGCACCCCAGACAATCCCCTGGGTTTCTAACATAGCCCTCCTTGCCCACTGGGTAACAACAACCTCATTACCCTTGGAATCAGGATCAACCACACTAAATAGTAATCTTTGTTCAATGGAATAATGTCTATTCAGGTAAAATTCAATGGAATTATTTTTTAAATGTTTATTTTGAAAACATTTATTTTGAGAAAGAGAGAATGTATACACTTGGGGGAGGGGCAGAGAAGGAGAGAGAGGATCCCAAGCAGGCTCCACACTGTCAGTGCAGAGCCCAACGTGGGATTCCATACCATGAATCATGAGATCATGACCTGAGCCAAGATCAAGAGTCCAACACTCAACCGACTGAGCCACCCAGATGCCCCCAATGGAATAATTTCTATATCCCTTGATATTAACCCCTTGGGGATTAACCCTCTAAATGAACAGAACCCTAAGTTGCTGGGACAAGGTGCAAACATTCTGCAGGTGGGTTGCTAGGTGTAATTGTCAAAGGAGCCACACCCATTTCTACTCTTTCATAGTCCAGTATCCTGGCTATGGGGAGACAATACCATATAATGGTCTCTGATTCAAAGCATCTACTGCATCAGGTAAAACAGAGCCCGTCCTTGTAGGGTTCTCTTCCAACTGATGCTGCAATAAAATCTAAGCCAGTCTACCTTTCAGTTAGGCAACCCACTTCTGGGTGATGGAGAATGTGGTAAAAATTCCATGGACATGAACTCACTGCTGACCATCCTTTGTTGGGAAATGCGCTCCTTGATCAGACATAACAATGGGTTGACTGCCATGACCGTGAAGAGGCATCCTACAAATCTGCAGATGGTGTTGCTGGCAAGGAAGGCAAATCCATTGTCCTTCAGGGTCACCCCATAGTGCTGCAGCTGGCTACTTTTGTGTCACAGCTTATTGTGCAAACCCAGCTATAAATCAGATTCAAATGGTTTTCTCAGCCAGGTGGTCATAACGAACATGTCATGAGGCCATAGGCATGGATTAAAAGAGAGGATCAATGCAACAGGTTCAGGATCAACGAACAGGGGTTCATGTCAAAGGAGTCTGAGTCACCTGCTCATTCAATCTACTCATGTCTTCCCCACTTCCTCAAACCTGATCTCTTACATACCATTCCCATTTGATGGTAAATGCTTCTGCACTTGCCCACCCTTTTGGATAGGTGTGTTCATGGCGGGGAGTTCAGGCCACAGGATTACATGATGTGCTAGAGTTAGGTGTTCATTATCTCAAGGTCCAGTAGAGCAAGCCAGAAGTTGCTTTCAAAAGGAGAATAGCTATCAGCATAAAGGGTATGGATTTCCTTAAAAATCTTAGAAATCAAGCCATCATTCTATCCAAGCTTGTGAGAGGCTCCATGCATCAATTATATTTACCACAAACACTTTGTGAATATTATTGGATCTGCTGGATCATAAAGAACCGGTTATAGAGAAGCATGTACTACAGCTTGAACTTACCGCAGATCTTCTCTTTCTCTGATCCTGCTTGACACTGGCGGGCTTATCAATGTCTCTAGAGATGGGTCAAAAAAGCACATGCGTATGCGACACGTGTTGCATCAAGAATCCAAAAAGGCCCACCAAGAGCTGTTCCTTTTGTTCTTGGTAAATGGTACAAAGTGCAGAAACCTGTCTTTTGCTTCTGAGGCTATCGCTGCATACGACAGACTACTGAACCCCCTGAAATGTCACTCAGGTGACAAACTGCTGAATTTTCATGACCACTTCCGCAATGTGGTTCACACGTCCTACTAAAGGCGTGTAAGGTACTTGCTACTTCCCGCTCATCAGATCCAGTCAGCATCATGTCAATATAGCAGACCAGTGTTCCTTTTTGTGAAGTGTCAAGAAATCAGTATCTCTGTAGACTCTATCATGGCAGAGAACAGAATAGGCCAAGCCCTGTGGCAATTCTGCGGAGGTATACTGTTGGCACTGCTAGGTAAAAACAAACTTGCCGGCGGACCTTGCAAGTCAATATGAAGAGAAAGGTATTAGCCTGCTCAGCAGCTGCGTATCAAGTCCCAGGGGCCAAATGCATTTGCTCCAGTAAAGTTTTTATATCTGAGCCTGCCATCACAGGTCCCTAACTGATTAACTTAATGATAACCAGTCACTTTGCACAATTCATCCAAGTTCTGCACAGGCCAAACTGGTGAGGTACATGTTCAAGTCTTGGACTGTGGCATAAATCTCTACAATTCCCTGAGTAATGCTAAGTTTGGCTTCGGGTCTGCAGTTTGGCTTCTCAGTACAGAGGGGAAGTTGCAGGGCCTTTCCTTTATCAAGCATGCACACAAAAAGGGCAGGACATGAATGATTTGGCTAGTAAAGACACAAAAGCCGCCCCTAGGTTCAGCCAGTCTATTATGTACATAGACAATGAAAGAAAGAATAGCCCAAAATTCCAGCTCCCTGTTGTCCTTGCACACACATCCAAGACCCAGAAATAAAGGAGCCAGGGTGCCTGGGTGGCTCAGTCGGTTAAGCATCTGACTTTGCCTTAGGTCATGATCTCACAGTTCGTGAGTTCGAGTCCTGCATCAGGTGAGCTCGAGCCCCGCTTCTCTCTCTCTCTCTCTCTCTCTCTCTCTCTCTCTCTCTCTCCCTCATTCACTTGTGCCCTTTCTCTCTCTCTCAAATAAAAGAAAAGAACTAAAAGGAGTCAGGTGACTGCAGCACAGGCTGGGGGATTCCCATTACTGAGGAGACAATTCTAAACTGCCATCAAGCATTTCCATATTCTGTGACTATTCTGAGGGGGGTGCAGAATGCCTTATACCTCAGCAGAACCCAAAAGGCAATGGTGGTCTTCAGGGCATACAGGGTAGTGAGTAGAAAATGGCCCAGAGCAGCTCCTCGCACATACCCCATCCTTCTGTGTTCCAGGGAGATCACAAGGTGTTCTGCCAAAGGTCAGATGGCCTGTGGTTCAAGCCTTTACCTGTGAGGTCTATGTTGATATGTACAAGGTTGCCAAGGTGCCAAGGTGGAGCCATTTCTCTTCATGTCCACACCCTTGGCCTTTCATATATCCAGCTAAGAATTCTTAGCACAGGCCATCCCATCACACGCTGTAAGTAATTGCATTGATTGGGGCTCAGACCAAGTCTGTTGTCTCGGGCAACAGTGAAGGAGAATGTCCACGCTATGACTCTCATTAGTGTAATAGGCCTAATTTGGAAGACGGTCCACAGCCAGATTCTCCATCTGGGCCGAGTCAGTTAAATAGGACGTTAACCCAGATGCAGCATGAGGTATTGGCAACCACACACACCCTAGATTAACTGGCAAGCAGGAAGCCCAGGGCTAGGTGATTGTCCATTATTTGTGCTACAGCATTTAGAACAATCAATAGTCGATGAGAAATGTACAAAAAAAAAGGTCTCACAATAGTATCAGTGTCCATACGTTAATCTCGTTCTGTTGTTTCAGGTGGAGGCTATTCCTTTTGGGAGTCAGTGGCTATTGGGAGATTTCTTTGTTTCTTTTTAAGTTACTATTTTGAGAGAGGCAGAGGCAATGCGAGTGGGGGAGGGTCAGAGTGAGAGGGAAAGAGAGAATCCCAAGCAGGCTCCATGCTGTCAGCACAGAACTTGGTGAGGAGCTTGAACTCACAAAACCTCGAGATCATGACCTGAGCCAAAACCAAGAGTCGGACACTTAACTAACTGAGCCACCCAGGTGCCCCAGTTAGGAGGTTTCAGAAGAATCTTTTGGTCAGCTGATGAGGGTAACGGTGGCAGTCTGGATTAAGTTGACAAAATGCCCTGAGGACGGCGTTGAGAGCGAGATTATGGTACCTCCCTCCACCCCTGATATCCCAGGTTCTATAGGGTTCTGTTCCCACTGACGGGGTTGCCCCTCTCCTTCCCCAGCCAGGCGATCATATGACCAGTGCCTGCAGCTGTCACTCCATCACGTCTGCAATCCCTCTCGTGTCTTATCCACACCATACATGTGGACAGGCCCTTCAATGGTTCCAGTTTGTTTCCTTACTTTGTACTGTCTTAGAAAATCTCTGTCAGCCCCCGATGTGTGGCTCACACCAAGACCACTTTAGGAGTTGTCACCTCGCATTCCTGGTCATTGCCATATGCATAATTGCCCAAATTCAGCAAGCGTAGCCAGACAGCAAAAGCAGCACCAGATTACAGTCACCCACCCCCTGGCTCTTGTTGGCTACTCTGAAATTCCAGTAGCCCCGTTTCTCTAACATGTCAGCATGAGTGGTAGAGCACGGGCTAATTATGTGATTTGGGAATCTTACAACTAGTCTGGGCCTCTTCCATCTCCCAACCTGACCAATATCCTATTTAAATAGGACATACCACTTCAGGGAAGTGCTTCGTTTTGAACCCAAAGTGCTTGTATAAGGAATATGCTCCCCTGGGAGCTGAACCTCCAGTGTCCGTTATCTTGGTCAGTTTCTCCCTTCAGAGGGGCCGATTCCATCCTTTAATGGCACCTGCTCCCTGAAAGCACAGGTCTGATGAGCTGGTGGATTCCAGTGACGTTCACCCTCGACGCTGTTTGGTATCCACATGGGTCACCAGCACGGGGGTTGGGGTCTTGGGCAATATGCCACCATAACGTTTGTCCCCGCAGAAGATGAAACTTCTTCATCCAGTTGTCCCACCATGTGGCTGCCCACAGGTCAGTGAAAATGTAAGAGGGTGCATTTTGGGGGATGTTTCTGGGGCCAGCCTCACCGTCTACAATTCCCTGTACTGGGCAGAGTTCCCTTCTCCAGGCACAGTTTTGAGTTTTCCTTGGGGTGTACCCCATTAGCCTTTACCTAGCTCGCCCATTGGTGAGCCGGGGGCCAGGTGTCTTCAGGAAACACAGTGTACTGAGGCCCCCAAGAAACCCAAAGCACAGGCACAGACCCTGCATGCGAGAATGCCATATTCGGTGAAAGGATGGGCACTTCGCACGTGCTGTGAGATGCCACTAATGCCTGGTTTACTTGCCCGGATCTAGATAGCCTTCCCCCTAGTAACGGATGCTTGTTGGGCAATATGCACTCTGTTGGTGCTCTCCTTTCTTTTTCTTTTTTTCTTTCTGGTGTTCTCATTTCTGACTCATCTCAGGATAGGGATGTCAGGTGTAACAACACCTGCCAGTACTTTCGTAGCCTTTCGGTGTCCACCAAGGCCTAATAACAAGCAATGACTTCCTCTCCGATGGAGTCTACCAGGTGGCAGTGTCGGGCCCAGGTACTGCAAAGTGGCATTCTCGGGTTGTTACAAACAAATGGCGAGCATTTAAAATTTTAATTCCATAATGAAGGAAGCAGAAGAATGACAAAACTTAATGAGGATATGTGAGCCTAGGATTTATAGAACCAGAGGAAAAAATTACTAAATATAACATTATTGTACAAAACATTATTGTACCGAGGGGCAATAAAACTGCAGAATTCAGGGTTATCATCTTTACCGCGTACAAAAATCACAACTTCACTGTTTTCTACAAGTTCACCTCTCCCTATACTGAGTTGTAACACTTCATCTATAATATTTCTTTATGAAATTAACCATTAATAAGTTACATCCTTGAGGGGCTCCTGGGTGGCTCAGTCAGTTGAGTGTCCAACTCTTGCTTTTGGCTCAGGTCATGATCTCACAATTCATGAGTTCAAGCCCCACACTGGGCTCTGTGTGACACTGCTTGGGATTTTCTCTCTCTCTCTCTCTCTTTCTCTCCATCCCCTGCTTATGCTCTCTCTCTCTCAAAATAAAATAAATTACATCCCTGAGCATTAGAGGATCTTTAGGAGGCTTGATGAAAATGCTCTTAGAATACTATCTAAAGCCCATGTGGTCTTTTTGATTTCAAAGTTCTGGGTAATTTGCTCTACAATAGTTTAATCTTGAGCAACTCTCAGACACCTGCCCTGGAGACATGTACCAATGCGCTCAAAGCAGCATTGTTTGTATTAGCAAAACACAAATGTCCACAGAATCGTAGACACATAAAATACAGGGGTGCCTGGGTGGCTCAGTCGGTTAAACATCTGACTCTTGATTTCAGCTCAGGTCATGATCTCACAGTTCGTGGGTTTGAGCCCCACATTGGGCTCTGTGCTGGCATTGTGAAGTCTGCTTGGGATTCTCTCTCTCTCCATCTCTCTCTGCTCTCTCTCTCTCTTTCTCAAAAATAAATAAAATAAACTTAAACAAATAAACTGGGGTGCCCGGGTGGTCAGTCAGTTAAGCGTCCAACAGTTGATTTTGGCTCAGGTCACAATCTCACAGCTTGTGGGATGGAGCCCCCCACGTCGGGTTCTGTGCTGACAGGTTAGAGCCTTCTTGGGATTCTTTCTCTTCTTCTCTCTCTGCCCCCTTCCCTGCTTGCACACACACTCTCTCTCAATAAACATTAAAAAAAAAGAAACCAGTTCTCTCTCTAAAAAGTAAATAAACACTGAAAAAAGACACATAAAATACAGTCATTGCACAACAGAGTACTACTCATCAGTTAAAATGAATAAAGTTCATGGGGCGCCTGGGTGGCTCAGTCGGCTAAGCGTCCGACTTCGGCTCAGGTCACGATCTCACGGTCCGTGAGTTCGAGCCCCGCGTCGGGCTCTGTGCTGACAGCTCAGAGCCTGGAGCCTGCTTCAGATTCTGTGTGTCTCTCTCTCCCTGACCCTCCCCTGTTCATGCTCTGTCTCTCTCTGTTTCAAAAATAAATTTTAAAAAAATGAATAAAGTACAGCTACATAGTTCCTAGATGGAATCATATAACAAATATCGTATCATTCTGGTAGGTTGAGGAACAAACTCCAGTTGACTTCCAGCTCTTGTATTATAGATCCCCATTCTTCCCAAAGCCTCTTGGTAGGCAGAGGGGAATTCCTCATCTCTAGATTTCAAGCTAAGCCATGTGACTCACTTTGGCTATTGGGATGTTGTGAATGTGACATAAGCTAATGCTAAAATTGTGCATCCATGGTTGGGCTTGCTCTCTGTGCTCCTGCCTTTTACCATGTGAAAAGAGTGCTTCAGATAAACACTGGGAGAATGGGACATACAAGGAGCAGACCTATACCCAAAACAAACCAGCTGAACCTAGCCCAGTCAAACTCAACCAACCCCTAGATGCATATATGAGAAATAATTGCTTATTGTTGTGTGGTACCGAACTTTGAGATTTTAATACATTATTGGACAATCATTAACTCAAAATGACACATGGTGTAAAAATATTTTTCCAAGAACATGTAAAACATGTTTTGAGCATACAGAGATTTGTGAAAAATACTATAACAAGAAGCAACTGCTCAATAAAATTCAGGATAGGGATTACCTTTAGGGTGAAGGAGGAGATACGATTGTTGGAGGACACACAGAAGACTTCAGAAATTAAGGTAGTGTTGCATTAAACTGAGAGATGGGTATACTGGTATTCCTTAGACTTTTTATACAGTACATATAAGCCTTAAATAACCTCTTTATAATATTTCCTTTTATTTAAATTGGGGAATAATAATTACATGCAGAAACCCTAAATAAGATGATGTATAGGAGCATGGGCCTGAGCCATCCCTAACATGAATTCTTAAAAACAGGTAGAAAATATGAGTTAACAAAAAGAAATGAGCCCAAGATTTAATCAAAATTATAAATAAAGGAAAAGAAAGCCCAAATGACTGAGAAAGAAAACTTACCAGCAAGTCCACAAAGCAAGTTAAAAAAAACTTGAACGAAAATTTCAATCGGATTAAAAAGCTTAATGAATCTATTATGTCTATGAACAAGAGGCAAAAGTAGAGATACAAGAGCTCCGGGAAGAGATAAGAACTGATGAAGCTGGGGGTGGGGGACAGAGAATATCTCAGACTGTTGAAAATCATTTCTCCTGGGAGCAAGAAAAATGGAAAAGAAAGAATTCTTCATACAGAGCTATTTGACACTCAAAACCAAGTGAGTGTACAATTGCCTTACTGCAAAAAAAAAAAAAAAAAAAAAAAAAGATAAAAAGTACCTTTTCCTACCTCTGCCCCACGTTTGAATACCCTTGGTGTCTCCCTGCAGCAGTGTTTGGGCCTCCAGTGACTGGGAGACCCCACACTGGCCCATGTGTCTTCCCTGTTCTCAGACAACCTTCTAGCACCAGTCTTCCCTAGCTCTGCATGCTGGGACCACTGAAGAATACTGAATACCAGGCCTACATTCTTGTTTCACAGTATAAGCTTGGCCCCCAGTCTCTTGTTCCCCTGGGCACTGCTACTCTCCTTCCAAGGCTTGAAGACCCTAAACTCAGTGCCTCAGAGCTCCTAGCCCCTGTTCTGACTCCAACACTGCCACTCCCAGGGTCTGGCCCCCTTCACCTTTCAATTCAATTCTTGCTTGATTCTGTTGATCACATCTGGAGGTTCAGCACAGAATAGGAATGGCAGTAATAGAAGAGGCACCAGGTGAAGTTTATTTACCATCACCATGGAAACTTCAGGCCATGTGCACTGGGTAGGGCTTCGGAGGTAGCAAGGTCAGACAATTCTTCTTAAGCCTCTGTTCATCCCAGCTCATTGAGACTCTGGGACATTAGGAGTCCCTGGGAGAGAAGACAGCACTATGGAGCCCCCATTTCAAAGGTCTACCCCACTTCTAACTCAAAATGTGACTCTCTGAAGATCACTCCTGTGAACAACCATTTCTTCACCTGTAAAATATAAATTTTCTCCTTTATCCACACAGTGGGAAAGTGGAATGGGAGTAAGAGAAAGGACAGAGGTGGACGTAAGGAAGGAATATTGTGAGGATGATTCCTTCTGGAGCAGGCTATTGGAGAACATGTAGCCCGTGGGAAATTTTGAGGATGAATTTGGAGCACGTGGAGTAGGGAGGATATGAAAATCTGATTGAGACATACTTGTGGCAGGAGTATTGGGTATTGGCCAGGCAGTCCTGAGGAGGGGATTTAAGTCTTGGTGAGCAGCCCCAAACCAGACAGAGTAGTCTGTGTAGAAAGAGATGATTCTCCAGCTTCTGATACTTCTGGATCCTTTCCTCCAACACCCTTCAAATCCAACTCTCCTGTCTTATCCAGTAGCGATGCCAGGGAAGCCAGGGTAGAAATGGCTGCTTCCGGAAGATGAGTCACTGTGGGGATGAGGAAGGTGGCAGTTGGGGACATGTGAAGAGTCAACTGTGTCTTCAAGCCAGGGAGAGATCCCTAATCAGAAACAAACCCTACTGTACCTTGGCATGGACTTAGCAGCCCCAGAACCATGAGAAATAAACTCCCATTGCTTAAGCCGTTCAGTATATGGCATTTTGTCACAGCAGCCTGAGCAGACGAAAACACCTTTCTCCTGCATGCTGAAAATGAGGGAACTGCCTCTTTCCCCCCACTAATGCCCTAGAATTCTTTAGTTGAGCTACCATTTAGTTTTGATCAGGCATTGTGGAGTTCAGATTTAAAGCGTTTCAAATAATCTGGGAGCATCTATTCATAATAGCTCTCATTTGCTGAGGCTCTGTGTTAAATCGTGTTTAGTAGGTACTACGTTGCCCAATCTCCACAATCACCCAATGAAGCAGTGCACCCATTAAACAGACAAGGAAACCGGGCCTCAGCGAGGTGATGTGATTTGCCCAGGATGATCGAGCAAGGGACAACCAGAGCCAAGATGAGATTTCAAGGCCGCTGGGTTCAGAGACAATTCCGCTCTATTCTGCCTCTCTAGTGCAGAGAAACTGGACGCCAATTGCAAATAACTGTCACTTGTTCCCCAAGCAAATGAATCCCGAGGGACAGACAGTGGTATTCCTTACCAAATGCGTTCTGCTTCAGCCTTCTCTCAAGCTCCCCACCCCCCACCCCAAACATTTGGGATGAATGGAACCCGCCCCTGGACAACCCCCGTTGTTTTTTTTTTTGTCTCCCCACCGCCCCCACACTTTTCTGTCAGGCTGCCCCAGATTTTTCTAATTCCCTGAAGCTCCTGTTCAGGATCTGTTTCCCCCTTATTGACTCATACAGTACACAGGCTAGTGCTGGTTTCAGGAATCCAGGGCGGAGGGCGAGAGCTTCCAAGGGGGACAGGGAAGGGGGCAGAGAGGGGAGGTCCATGAAAAGAGGCCCAGATCTCTGGAAAGTGGACCTTTTGCCTAGTGGTGATTTGGAGAGCAGCTGGGACAGTTGATGAGGAAGGAGGAAGGAAATGAGAGCAAGGGTTCCTGTTTCCTCCCCTCGACTCCCCCCCCTCCCCCTATGCCCAAGCGGTCTCCCCTCCCCCACATCAGAAATCCGTTTCTCCTTGAGGACTCCAGACGCTGGCTTCCCCAGAGAGGCCTCGTTCTTCCCTTCTCTGTACCCGCCCGGCCCTTTTTTGTTCGGTATTGGCCACTCCGGCTCTGCGTCTGGTCGGCCGCTGGCGTGCTTCTCTCACCCAATAAACCTTAGATTCCTTCGGGGCCAGAGCCATGCCTTACTCTCTAGGGTTCCTGCAGCACCAGTCACAGCGCGACTGACACACCGCGCCAGGGTTGGTTGGGAATCGATTATTCCAGGATGCAGTAAGAAGTGAATGTGCCCAGTACAGAGTGCGCACCGGGGAGCGGTAACGACGGAGGGGCAGTGAAAAGCGCTCTGGCTACAACCACTTTGCATCTCAGCTCGGGAACGAGAACGTTGCTATCCAGTCGGCCACCGGAGGGCGCTCTGAGCAAAAGCTCTTGAGCCCGCTCTTCCTGCCCTTTGACTTCATCTCCCCGCAAGCTCTGGAATCGTTGCTGTCTCCCAGAGGCAGGGGGCCCATGAGTCCCATGCCGGTTACCGCGGTCTCAAGGCATGGGTGTTTACAGTTTGCTGGCATTTTCCCTGGGAAAGTAGAGGCAAGAAAATCACCAAATTGATGGTGGCCTGTTTGTTGAAGAACAGGGCTGGGAAAAGGCAATGTGGTTAGTGCACAGGTGTCATGAGCCCTGAGCTGTCTAGTCTCCGCTTTACCAATCTCTGGAAGTGTGGCATTAAGAGAATCATTCTCTTCTCTGGGCCTGATTTCCTTCTGTAAAATGGCGAGGCGCGAGTTCCAGCCTGTCTGGGGATGTCAGCTCTCACAACCCTCCTTGGGCGGTCAATGTGTATGCAATTTAGTCCACACAGAAGCTTAGTCCCTGCTTTCTGCCTTTCTTGGGGACTTGCCGTCATGGAAACCATACAAGCCTGCAGCCCTTGCTGCAGTAGGAACCACTAAGTCTTGGGCACTCCCCATATTCTTCCTGAGATGCCCCATATACAACCAGAGGAGTGAAACATCCAGAAAAGCAAACGCAGCCCAAGGCGTCTTTCAGAAATGAGCCTAGAATGGGTTTAAGCAGGTGGAAACTATTCATGAAAATTCTTCCAAAACCCAAAGATGACGGCATATGATGTAGGACTCATTCTTGTGCATAACGATAGAACAACGTGCAAATGAATGAGGCAAATGAATCAGGATGGGGGCAGCCTTGGAAGGGAGGCAGGAAAGGTGAGGAGGGAGAGAATCAATTGTTTCTGTAGCATTTTATTTCATAAGAGACCGATGGACAGACTTCAAGCATTTGTAGCAAAGTATCAACTCCAATAAATCTGGTTGGTTCTTAAACTGTTTTCTGTAATCCTACATCTGACCCATTCTTTCAATTGAAAAGAAAAGATGATTTAAGGTGATTTTTAAAATAACAGAGGCCACCAGCCCCTCAGAACACCTCAGGACAGAACCTGGTCTATGGTAGGTTTTTTTCCCCCTAACACAACTTTCCATAGCTGCAGACGTGTTTATAGAGTATCTTAGGTTTCCCAGGCCCAGTGGGGCAGGATAATCATAAAGGAGGATTATCCTTGGAATAACTGTGGGAGAAGGACCAGCCTCTGCTCTGGATCTAAGCAGCCCTACAGTGACTCAAATCCATGGGGCTTTGCCCTTCTGCATCTGTAAAATGGGGAGGACTTTTGTTCTTTCTACTTTACTAAGACCTGCATTAAATGAGATACTTGTAAAGATAATATGCTGCTTGAAAATAATGGTAGAAGCAGGTAAACAGCGATTATTGTCAAGCTATGAGTCCCCAGGTCTCATTAGTAACATTAGCCATAACAACAACAAAGGAAGAAACAATAGGAGGCTGAATTAAGGCGTATAGAGGGAAGAAACTGTGAAGAAGAAAAACCTAGTGATGAAAGCTAAAACCTCCAAGGAAATGGCTGGTCTTTCTAGATCCTGACTTGAGGCCTGTCTTTCGAAATAATGAAAATTATACTCTGTGAAAAATGATCCCAGTGGTCACTGCGATTAGAACTTAGAAGAATGTTTATATATCTCACCACAGTGAGTCAACGGTTATTTCCAATGAAAGCCACAGGGCTTCAATTTTCAAACTTTAAACAATGAGCATAAAGATATCACCAAAGAAACACTTATTAAATATCAATATAGAATGAACTGGAAGAAAAAGAGGAAAACATCAAGCTGTTCACTGCAGTATTTCCAACTGAGACTCCGTTCTGCAGGACCCGGGGAAGGACACGGATTAGACAGTTTCCTGAAGTTCAGGTTAACCCTGTCAGCTGCAGACTTCCTGGGGCCAGTGACAAGTCAGTTTGTCTTCTAAAACCCTGGCACTAAGAAAATCCAAACCCATCAAATGGAAGCTTTGCAGGAGGATTGTTGGTGGTAGAGTGCTCAGAAATTCACCCACAGAGGGGCGCCTGAGTGGCTCAGTCTGTTGAGTGTCCAACTTCGGCTCGGGTCATGATCTTGCGGCTCGTGGGTTCAAGTCCCACGTCGGACTCCGTGCTGACAGCTCAGAGCTTGGAGCCTGTTTCGGATTCTGTGTCTCCCTCTCCCTCTCTCTGCCCCTTTTTCACTCATACTCAGTCTCTCTCTCTTTCTCTCGAAAATAAATACACATTTAAAAATTAAAAAAAAAATTCACCCACAGAGACTTTCTGATAATTGCTTTCAATGACAACAAAAGCAAAATGCACAGTGGGTGACAGTTATTGGCCTTTCCCAACTCTGCTTCTTGGTCCTGTCCTCTGCTCAGTGTCCACCATTTCCCTCCCCTTGTACCATGCCAAGGAAC
This sequence comes from Lynx canadensis, assembly GCF_007474595.2. Lineage (NCBI taxonomy): Eukaryota > Metazoa > Chordata > Mammalia > Carnivora > Felidae > Lynx > Lynx canadensis. Next base: position 31,347,836 of record NC_044305.1, on the reverse strand, counting down.
CAGGCTTCTCCACCTCTCTTATTACATTCTTAACATAATCAATGCATCTACTCCATGCTATTTCAGGCTTAAGGTGATCTCCCTTTCAGAAGGACCCCCAAATTTCAGGAGAATGCTGGAAGAGGGCAGCACAGTGCGGTCAAGGGCTTTGCCATCAGACAGACCTGGATATGAGTCCTAATTTCTTCATGTGGTAGTGATTCTCCATCACGGCCCACAGTGATCCTGCCTCCTGGTATTCATGACCTTGCTACTTACCCTACATATGGAATCAGGGCTGGTCCTGGGTGACCAATAGAATATGGTGGACGTGACAGTGTATGAATTTTGAAGGTAGGTCACAAAAGGCATTACAGCTTCTGCCTTGACCTCTTGGATCACTCTCTCTGGAGAAACCAGCTGTTACTGTGTGAGGACACTCAAGTCGCTCTGTAGAGGGACCCACATGGAGAACTGAGGCATCCTGCCAAAACCCAGTACGAACTTGCGGGCCTTGTAAGTGAACCCTCTTGGAAGCGGGGCTTTTAGCCCCAACTGACATCTGACTGCAACATCATGAGAGACCTTGAGTTTGAACCAAGGTCTGACAATACCTAATTGTCAGCTGAGCTGCTTCTGAATACCTAATTCACTGAAACCATGAGAGATAATCAATGGTTGTTGTGGTTTTAAATCCTAAATTTGGGGGCAATATGTTACATAGCCATATTAACAAGAACTTAACCTTTCTAAGTAGTGGGAACAGTTAAGGCTGATATTCATTTGGGAGACAACTGTACAGCTGTATCAATTGTTAAAATGTTTAACTGTCATTGAACATTGCTTAACTGCTTTGTAAAGAGCCCTGTACTTGAATTAATATGATCTTGGGTGGCTAGTTCCCCAAGGTCCTTTGAAAAGGCAAATCACATCCTCTTCAGAAAAAGGGAACATTTTCCTTGGGCTCAAATTATTTCAACAAATATTTTACGAATACCATGTCTAGCACACAACCAATGACAAACTGATACATGATCAAATGCAGATTTTTTTAGGCACCCGAAAGACATCCTTCACCCATAGCTTCTGCATTGGAAAAATTAAGCATATGATGGCAATGGCTTTAGTGTGGGGTGGGGAGGGAGAAACCAAAGTTTGGAAGGTGTGCAAATGGGCCTAATGAAAGAGGAAAGAGGCTCCCATTGTTTCCCCAAACTGGGATCCAGCTCTTGGAATAACAGAGAGCAAACCCCTCTCCTTGATGTTCTTCAGAGGGTAGCTGGACCTCCGATGGAGTATCCATAGACCCCTACAGCCCAGATTTTCACTTGTCTCCCAAATCCCATCTCCAAACTTGGCTGGAGAATGGCAACGTTGCTTTTCAAAGTGGCCCAAATCATGTTGGACCCATGAAAGGGACCAAAGTAGTTAGAAGATCCTAAGCTGAATGTTCCAGACTTCATGAGACCCAGAGACTCCTAGAAAACATGACTGAAGGAAAATGCTTCTTCATCCAGGAAGGTGAAGACTTGGAACAGCTATATGACATCTAGCAGGAAAAAAAGGTAAATGTGTGCGTCACATAATGTAAAATAAAATGGAAACCCACTCTAGGATATTAGCAAGATCTGTGGCAAAGTCCCTCGTTATACAGACGAGGAAAAGAAGAACCAGATGATTAGAAAGCAAGTCCTAGACTGCTGGTCCACACTGTGTGCAGCTCTGTCCTGGTGGCTGTTGTCACATCCTATTTCTTTTTTTTTAAAATTAATTAATTAATTTTTAAATTTACATCCAACTTAGTTAGCATATAGTGCAACAATTGATTTCAGGAGTAGATTCCTTAATGCCCCTTACGCATGTAGCCCATCCCCCCTCCCACAACCCCTCCAGTAATCTTCTGTTTGTTCTCTAAATTTAAGTCTTTTATGTTTTGTCCCCTTCCCTGTTTTTATATTATTTTTGCTTCCCTTCCCTTATGTCCATCTGTTTTGTATCTTAAAGTCCTCGTATGGGTGAAGTCATATGATATTTGTCTTTCTCTGACTGACTAATTTGCTTAGCATAATACCCTCCAGTTCCATCCATGTTGTTGCAAATGGCAAGATTTCATTCTTTTTGATTGCTGAGTAACACTCCATTGTATATATACACCACATCTTCTTTATCCATTCATCCATCAACGGACATTTGGGCTCTTTCCATACTTTGGCTATTGTCGATAGTGCTGCTATAAACATTGGGGTGCCTGTGACCCTTCAAAATAGTACACCTGTATCCCTTGGATAAATACCTAGTAGTGCAATTGCTGGGTCATAGGGTAGTTCTATTTTTAATTTTTTGAGGAACCTCCATACTGTTTTCCAGAGTGGCTGCACCAGTTTGCATTCCCACCAACAGTGCAAAAGAGATCTTTCTCTGCATCCTCACCAACATTTGTTGTTGCCCGAGTTGTTTTTTTTTTTTAATTTTAAAAAGATGTTTATTTATTTTTTGAGAGAGAGAGACAATGTGAGCGGGGGAGGGGCAGAGAGAGAGGGAGACATGGAATCTGAAGCAGGCTCCAGACTCTGAGCTGTCAGCACAGAGCCCCATGTGGGATTCGAACTCACAAGCTGTGAGATGATGACCTGAGCTGAAGTCAGACGCTCAACTGACTGAGCCACCCAGGTGCCCCGCGAGTTGTTAATGTTAGCCATTCTGACAGGAGTGAGGTGGTATCCCACTGTCGTTTTGATTTGTATTTCCCTGATGGTGAGTGTTGTTGAGCTTTTTTTCTCATGTGTCGGTTGGCCATCTGGATGTCTTCCTTGGAGAAGTGTCTATTCATGTCTTTTGCCCATTTCTTCACTGGATTATTTGATTTTTGGGTGTTGAGTTTGATAAATTCTTTATATATTTTGGATACTAACCCTTTACCTGATATGTCGTTTGCAAATATCTTCTCCCATTCCGTTGGTTGCTTTTTAGTTTTGCACATCTTATTTCTACCTTACTCTCAGGATATTGATACCCTGAATTTTATAGACCAGCTGGCACTTCTTTCCCAACAAGCTAATATTGGCCCACCCAAACTGAAAGCCTTAATTTGACATCATTTCAAGTATCCCGTTTTTTCTTTCTTGACCCAAAGTTCAACATCCACTGCTTTTTCCAGGCAAATATCCATACCAGGTCTTTCTTCTGACCCTGCCAACTCACCGTGGCATACTGTTTTGAGTGGTACCATCTAGAATATCTTATTTCTCTGTGCCTTTAAGAGTTTTATATACTTACCTATTCTGACAAATAGGAGCTTCCTCCTTCCTCTTTATAAAGTAATTTTGATTAGTGATTTCCCAGTGGAGCAAGTGACATGGCCAGCATTTGCCAAGTGCTCCCAGCCCTCTGAGGGGATGAGCTCCCTGTCCCTGTAGATATTTGAGCAGGGTCTCAGTGGTGGTCTGCCATTCTTGTGAGTCAAGGAAGTTGGTCCAGATATTGAAGGCACCTTCCAGAATTAATCATTACAAATAAAAGCTTTTGATTTCTCAGCCTTTCTGGGGTGCCAACTCTGCCTTACCAACCCCCCACCCCAATCTTATCTCCATTTACAGTGATTTCCATCTGTTCTTCTCTACACCTCCATGGCAACCTCTGTCATGGTCTGGAGAGACCCAGCCTTCATTCTCGACTTGACCACCAATTAGCTGTGGAAACCTGAACAAATTTGCCAACTCCTGTGAACCCAGTCTCGTCCTCTTTCCCTGCATCATGGAGCAGTTGAGGAAAAGAGCAATAATGAATATATCCAGGGCAAAGTTCCTCAGTGCACAGAAGCCTCCGTAGCCTGGCCACCCTGTCTTAAGATCACTGATTCACATGTCCTCCTTCCCTTTAGCCTCTTGGAGGGCAGGGTCTGTGTCTTCTCCATCCGTGTCCCCAACTCCTAGCCCAGAGCCTCACAGCTAGCCGACACTCCACGAATTCATTACTCGAACATTACTGAGCTAGAGAAATGGTGCTGTTGCTACAGGGTCACACAAGATCTAGACTCTCAAGGAAGTTGTATTCGAGCAAGTGAGATAAAAGCAGGCAAATGCTGAGTTCTTAGAGCTGAGTTGTAATTTTTAGCTTCCCTTGACCTTATAATGTGACTGCTACTGCTTTAGCATATGTCAAAATAATTGACCTGGATGGGCAAAATGTCATTAAGTAGGGAAGCATTTCAATTAAGGGATATTTTATTTTCCATGGGGTCTTTGAGAGCTCAGAGAGAAAAGAAGCAATAGTAAAATAATAGCAAGCAGACTGCTGCAATTAAATGTGATTTACCACAACTTAAGTATCACTTTCAGATAGTGTCAAATTAAAGCATTTAAGAAGATTGCTGAAAAAAAGACTTTTTTTTTTTTCTTATCTAAGTGAAATGCTGGCACAGGAGGCCTCCAAAGGGAAACTGCCAGATGCTGTTTTATATGCTTGGCATGTTGGTGCCTAACATCTCCTTAGTGTTTTTGAATTTTACATTGTCTGCAAAATTGCCACTTCATTAAAACTGCCTCAGAAATTCCTTTTTAAAACGGTGCAGGTAGCTGTCAGTCCATGTCTGTCCTGCCTCGTTTGCATTTTAGAAATGCAGGCGTTATTTTCCAAAAAAAAAACCCTTTATTTAACCTCAAGTTTCCTGTGTTACTGGGAAAAATGCCAACTAGTCAAGGAAACCAAAGGGGTGGTATTTTAAAGGTGATATGTTTACCTCTTTGTTTTAACTGTTAGGAGCTAAAATTCCTAAAGTTTGACCTTCCTGCTGCCATGATAAATGCCCTAAAAATCCTCAACATTATTTTAGTGCAGAATATAGTCTCTTACTACTTGGGGTTCAATAAGATTTGAGTAAGCCCCGCATTGGGCTCTATGCTGACAGCTCGGAGCCTGGAGCCTGCTTCAGATTCTGTCTCCCTCTTTCTCTGTCCCTCCCCCACTATGCTCTCTCTTATATTTTAAGCAATATAAAATATACACAAACAGAGAAAGGATTCAGCCTCATAAGTTAGTATGGCTTGTTCCAGCCTGGGGCCAAGGCTTACTGTGGGTCAAGTACCTATAGTTTATTTCTCAGGAGAAAATATAGATTTGCAAACAGTAGTAGAAAGGAGAAACTCTTCCTAGATGGCAGAAGCCAAGGTGAATTACTAGGTGATAGGTCACATCGACAATATTGGACACACTTGATAAAAAACAGGCCAAAAAATATGTGGGATATCGAAAGTTTATTGGTGATAATTTATATCAGATCTTTGGGATTTATGTAAAAATTTAATCTTTTTATCTTTTTCTATAACTTTCTTTTTCCCAATCCAGTGAAAAATAAAGTGTATTCTATGTTTAATTATATGAAGTTCCTTTGTTATTGATAAAGTTTGCAAGTGTTTGTTTATTGTTATTGGTTAAAAAATTACAGTTTCCAATATCACTGAAGTGGATAGGGGAAATGATGCTGACCTAAGTAACTGGGAATGAGTAGCGTCTGTAACACTAAAGGTAAAAGGAACTGAACATAAGCACTGTACTTTAGCTGATGAAATTGTTTCCCTTGTGAGTAAAGATTAACAATTCTGATACTGCTATTCTGTATATTGGAATTGAGCAATCAAACATGTGGATGGCAAATGGTGGGAACCAGATTTCTCACTTGTGGGGTGAAAATTACAGATAAGCAAGAGGTTTAGGAGGATAGAATGATCCATGTTTTAATGGATTAGAGTTGGAGACCTCAGCTAAATTCATATTTGCTTAAAACTGATAGAGATGGCTACATAGAAATATCTATAGAAGTGCAAATATATGAGTGAGTATACACACGTGTATTTCCTCGAGGTGAAAGTACCTAAAAGAAATGAAACCCAGCGGCAACTAGCACACCTGGCTTCCAGATCTTGGTTTCTATTGCCATTCTCCATTAAAGGAAATTGGGCTTCTCGGAGAAATGGCTGATTCTAGGACTGGGGCAGGAAATATACAAGATGAATCTGGAGCATGTCTGAAAGGAAGTGCTAAAAAAGTAAAACAAGTATGTCAGAGGGACATAGGAACCAACTGAATATCTCCCAAATGCAAAGCTGGAACAATAAAATAAAGTAGTCTTGGATTGTAACCCAAAATGTGGCATAAATATCCATGGGCCCATATCATATAAATAAGTTATTGAATGAATGAATAAATAAATAGGAGAAAAGAGGTAATGCAGAAGAATTCAAATAATTTATGTACTTTGCTCTCAAGGAGGGGTAGCATCAATTCCCACTCCTTAAGTGTAGGCTACACATAATGACTTCCTTCCAAAGAGCACATCGTGGAAAAAAGGCAGTAGTAACTTCATAGTGGAGAATTCTGACAAACATTACCTCCGTTAGGCAATCAGGGTCACCATCAACGGTATAAGGTCATGTTCATAGCATGTTCCCTTTACACTACGACCTGATAAAAATGGTACCCTACCTCCAAGTTTTTCCTCCCCATACCCATAACCCTAGTCTAATCCTGGGAAGAACATGAGACGAAATTCTGATAGGAAGGCATCCTGCAAAGTACCTGGCCAGTGCTCTTGGAAAAGGAAAGTCTGAGAAGCTGTCACAGTCAAGAGGAGCCTAGGGACACATAATGACTCTCCAAGATTGGATTCTGAAACAGAAAAAATACATTAGGTAAAAGCAGAGGAAATCTGAATAAAGCATGGACTTTAGCTAATAATAATGTGTCCTATTTGCCTATCAATTATAACAAACATCCCACAGTAATGTAAGATGTTAGCCATATGGGGAAGCAGTACAGTGTATATGGGATCTCTCCGTACTATCTTTTCAATTTTTCTGTAAGTCTAAGACTTTTAAGAAAAATAAAGTCTATTAAAAAAAATCAAACATAAGTGATATGTACTATAGACCAAATGCAAATCCAAGGCTATGGAAGTACACAGAAAGAATATAATTGGCACTGATATGTCTATAAACTTGTGTGATTCTCACATGAGGAATGTGCTATTGATATTCTCATTTTAAAGATGATGAAATTATGGTTTAATAAGGTTTTGGGGCGCCTGGGTGGCGCAGTCGGTTAAGCGTCCGACTTCAGCCAGGTCACGATCTCGCGGTCCGTGAGTTCGAGCCCCGCGTCAGGCTCTGGCCTGATGGTTCAGAGCCTGGAGCCTGTTTCCGATTCTGTGTCTCCCTCTCTCTCTGCCCCTCCCCCGTTCATGCTCTGTCTCTCTCTGTCCCAAAAATAAATAAACGTTGAAAAAAAAAAATTTAATAAGGTTTAATGCATTGCCCAAATTTGGACAATTAGGAAGTGATAAACAAAGATTTGAACCTGGGGAATGTGAATCCTGCACCCACAGACTTAACCCTATGGGTACATATCAACATTAACAGCTGAAAGTAATGACTTTTGTTTTAGACAAGCTTATTTGTGGATTATTTTTCTGACAGAAGTTTGAAATCAGAGATTGTTGACTATTGGACATGCTGTGGGTCTGTGATTTAAAAAACTCATAAAACTTCCCAAAAAATGACCATCTTAGAAAAAATTCCCTTCACCACAATTTTACATAATGTTTAAAAAGATTATTGAACTTAGAAGGTCAGGTTTCTGCCTGAAAAATTATTTCTACTTATCAAGAGATGTTCTTCAATGGAAGTGAACACTATGTCCAAGGCACTGAGTTCTCATTAAAAAAAAAATTAGAGACAAATGCCTTTTTTCCATGAGGATGTGGACTTCTCACGTTGGTTACTCTTGGTATGTTATGAGTGAAATTCATTAATATAACATTTCAAAGAAGCTGCTTATCCTAACACACACACTCCCAAGATAGTCTTTGACCGGGAAGACTTGATCTAGCAAATGGTCTTTTCCATAATGTGAATGTGACTTTCAGCTCAAGATGGTACCATCAAGTTTTTGCCTTAAGGAACTCAAGAACTCCGCCTTGCTCATGAGACCAGGGAAAGGATCACAGGCCACACACGGTGGGTGGACCTCCTCCCCACACAGCTATCAGGGACCCTTTCCCAAGTTCCCCAACCTGCTCTACCTTTATCTGATGTTTTTAAGTACAACTGTGGGAAAGGCAAGCACTTTTAGTCAGCAAGTGTCAGGAGATTGATGATGCTGTTAAGGGCATCTTGGGAAACCAGGGAAGGAGGCATAAGTCTAATTCCTATTGTGTTTCCCTGGCCTCCAGCAAAGCCTTCTTTTATATTAGAGAGGTCTATTTTGATAAATATGGACTGCCAACAGTGAGACACAGCTCAGGCAAACCACCCAACAGATGGTCAACTTTGTATGCACTAGCCAAGGGCCAGTATGGCAGACGGTAGCTTCTGTTTGTGCCTTACTTAAGTCAGCATCGTGGAGATTAGATAATTGTGGGATGACAGAAGTCCCTGGTACAGTTCCATCCAAGGCAGACTTGAGACATGCTCTTTCAGATGTTTGAATACACAGAATTTCCTGCTGCCCCCTCAAAGCCTTGGCCACCCAAGCTCACTGGCAAAAGGGGTTAAAGGCTCTGGGCAGGGGGGCAGGCACATTATCGTGTGGCTCAGAGAATGGGGACAAAACTTTGGACTTTCTATTCTAGCCAAGAGCTTGGTCCTTTGACCTGTGGGCAGCACTGGAGTCCAACCCAGGGAGTGGGATAGTCAAGGGGCTTGCACAGGGGGCTCTTGTTTCCTTCGGGTCTCTGAAATAAGATGAGGAAGTGGCATAGTGGAAGGTGAGCTTGGGAAAGTGGGGTCCAAAACCTTGGCTCTGTGTCTTGGCTGGTTACTTAACTTCCCTGAGCCTCCATACCCATGTCCAAGATGGGTATGACGTCGTCTCACTGGGCCACCTTGAAAGAAAGGGTGCTTGGAGCTTACGTTCTTAATACTTTGTATGCTACACTCAACTCCACCTTAGTGCATTCAGGCTGCTATAACCAAATACCATAAACTAAGGGGCTTATAAACACAAATTTATTTCTCACAGCTCTGGAGCCTGGAAGTCCATGACCAGGGTGCCAGCACGGTGGGGTCCTGGTGAGAGCCCTCTTCTGGTTTGCACACTGCCAACTGCTCCTTGTATTCTCACATGGTAGAAAGGGTGAGTTGGCTCTTCCGGCCTTCTCTTGTGTGGGCACTAATCCCATTCATGAGGACTCCACCGTCGTGACCCAATTATCTCCCAAACACATCCACCTCCTAACACTACCACACTGGGAATTAGATTTCAACATGTATATTGCCAGGTGCCTGGGTGGTTCAGTTGGTTATGCGTCAGACTCTAATTCAACTCAGGTCATGATCTCATGGTTTGTGAGATGGAGCCCCACCTGGGGCTCTGTGCTGACAGTGTAGAGCCTGCTTAGGATTCTTTCGCTCTCTTTCTCTCTCTCTCTCTCTCTCTCTCTGCCCCTTCCCCACTCATGTGTGCGTGCGCTCTCTCTCTCCGTCTCTCAAATAAATACATAAACTTCAAAAAATAAAAAACCAACATATGTATTGAGCAGGGGGTAGGAAGGAGAGACACAAATATTTAGTCCATAACACCCCCTTTCCAAGGACCGGTGCTTCAGAGAATGTCACTCTCAGTGTCTGAAAAGCTGCCTTCCATGTGTCTAAGCAGCGCTCCCCCACACGATGTCCAGAGCCCCAAGGGGGTGGGCAGCATTGGGCTGCTTCCTCCACGTCCACCCCCAGCCCCTTTTCTCACGCTACAGGCTGAGCACGTAGGGGTGGACCGGCACTGGGACCCGTGTCCACACAGCATTTTGAGCTTTGGTCAGTGTTAAAACTCTAGCCACAGCCCCAAAACTGAGCTCTTCCAAGTCAAGAGATAATCAGTCAAAAATATTATGGGCTATAAAGAAGTCGGTCCCTAGAAGGGTGAGGTGAGTGGACCGTGCTGTGGCAGGAGACAGATTGGGGGACGGCTTTGCAGGTGGCTGGTGTGCTTTGGGCTGTCCTGAGGATTCTGAGCCTCAGCTCCTCTGTCCAGTAGATGAGAATGATGATGCCGGTCCTCAGGCAAGGCTGTTCGTGAATTAATAAAATAGCCTATGTTAGAGCACTCCACCGATAACAGAATGGTCGAATAACCGAGAGCACACATATCCATCTAGAAAACATGAAGGCCGGAAGTCATGAGGGGGTGGTTCTTCTTTGGGAAGGGACACAGGGGGATTGGAGGAGAGTCCTGAGGCCTGGGGTGGAGTCCAGAGAGGGGATTCAGGATGTTTCTGTAAGAAAATGTGCTTGCACAATGGCTCTGTGTGGAGACCCTGTGCTCTCTGAGAGGCCGGGTGTCACCCTACCTGCTGTGATGGGTGGGGAATTGGAAGAGAAGAGCTTCCTGTTTTCTTCTCCATAACAGAGGTCCGGGCCAATGGAGACTGCTGGGCAGCTAGGAACAGGCGCTGGGGAAGAATTGGAGCAGAGTCCCCAAGGTGCCGTGGGTTCTCTCTTAGGCCCAGACCTTCAGCAGTTTGGGCACCTGGATGCTGGTGAGGTCGTCCCAGGGTGGAGGTGGGGGGCTTCTTCCTCCAGGGTGCAGTGCTGGGTAAGAAGGAGGCACGTTTTAGCTGCCTTTTGAAATGGAGAGTTCCCTTGCCCTTGGGGAAGGCGGAGTATTGATTTATCACCAACCTATCCTTCTCAGAGTCTGCAAAACTGACAGACCCACAAACAAACCAGAGGTTGTTTTTCTTTTGTGTTTAACTCAAATTTCCGTGTGGAAGCTGAGATAGAGAATGCTTCATTTTTATAATATGTTCAGTTACAGAACAGCAAAGAGGAACATTTAGAGAAAAATAAATAACCGAGGCGCTTCTGACTCTGTGTGTGTCTTGGGGGTTGGCAGAGTTGGGATTTCCTAATATGGTTGGTTTTGTTCCAGTAGAGCATCTCAAGATTTCTGTCACAAAACACTGAGTAACAGCTGTGCACAGAGTTTATTTCCTTTAAAGCACCTTCTCACTCCACTGCTAGTCTCCACAGTGACCTTCTTCCAAAGCCCGATTTTTAAATTTTTTATTATTTGATTTTTTAACCAATTAATTAATTAAGGTGTGAAAATATCCTAGGACTCCCTCTTTCCCCCTTGGTAAGTGAAAGAAATGTAAAGTCCGTTCTCAAAAAAGTTTAGCATGATTTACTCCAGATCCTTTTAAAAGAAGTCTGGGGGCACCTGGGTGGCTCACTTGGTGAAGCGTCTGACTTCAGCTAGGGTCATGATCTCATGGTTCGAGCCCCCTATCGGGCTCTGTGCTGACAGCTCAGAGCCTGGAGCCTGCTTTGAATTGTGTCTCCCTGTCTCTCTGCCTCTACCCTGTTCATGCTCTGTCTCTCTCTCTCTCTCTCAGAAATAAACGAACATTAAAAAAAAAAATTAAAAGAAGTCTGTTCAAAGGTCAAGCCCTGAAGACATAAATAAATGGGGAGTTCCTTGGGAGGTCACTATGGGCTGACTCAGACATGCTACCCACCCGAGGGGGTTTCCTGGGCAAGGCAGCAGGAAACTGCACCTTTTATCAATAAGGAGAAGATTTCTACTCACATCAGAGGATCGTGCTACCACCAGACCCTTTTCTCTCCTCTGTCAAGAAAATAAGAAGTACGGGTGACAATCTGAGATTTGTGATTGCCATCTAAAGTGGGAGCAGTCTTGTGGGGTTGGCACCCTTCACCATGAGGTCTCCAGGCAGATAGCATCAGAATTGAATTAAATTGTAAGACACCTGGCTGGTGTCTGCAGATAAGTAAAGATTGCTTGGATTGCTTGGATTACAGAAGTATTCTGTGAGTAGGCAGAACAGAGAAGAGCTCTTTTCCCTTTAGGCTCTTCCCGGTTGATTGATTTACTAGTGTATTTATTTATGTACTTATTGATTGTTGATTAACTGATATTTTACTTGGATGTTCCTGAAGGCTGCACTTTAACTCAGAGAAATGAGCGGAGTTGGGGAACTGGCAACCTGGGCGGGCATGATGGTAGCGACATTTTTGGCACAGGAGGGTATTAGGGGCATTTGTAGCCCCTCGTGTGACATACTCATAGAAAGGCTGCTGCCTGGCATAAGGTGGGAGCCCATGTTCTTTAGGATGAGCCCTCACCAAAGGCAGGACGCTGGTCTCAGTCCTGCTGGGAGGTGAGATCTGGTATTTAACAGGGTTACAGTTTGGTTCCCCACACCAGGAGGTGAAGGTAAATCTGCCTGCATTGCACTCTTTCTCTCTCTGTATATAGATACAGAAAGAGTAATTTGATTTTTTCTCGCATTATGACTATATGAACATGCTACAAATGCTGGTGAAAGCCCAGTAGGTATGATTTTGTCTGCCTTTAAAATTTGACCTAGTTGTTGTTGGGCTCTGTGCTGGGCATAGAGACTGCTTGGGATTCTCTCTCTGCCCCTCCCCTGCTCTCTCTCAACATAAATTTTAAAAATTTGACCTAATTGCTTATTTGTGCTGAGTTTGGATTTCAAGGGAAATAAACACTTGCATATTTACCTACATATGATATTAGTCTCTGTGTATTCCAGCAAGAGGTTTTTTTTTTCCCCTTTTTGCAAACAAGGTGAAATTGTACTAGGGAAACTCTTCAGTGATTTGTCCCATTTCCAACCATTACATTTCCCCAATTCTATACTAAGAATAGATCTGGATTTTTTTTTAAACCTCTGGCTTTAAATGAAAATCTTCTGAAAGGCTTGTAATTTAAAAAACCACAGTCTCCCGCCCTCAAGTTCTGCTCCCCAGAAACTTCTGAACATTTAGCTCTTTTCATCTTTTGTTCTGGTTGTTTCCGGCATTTTTCTAAGTAGTATGCTTAGGCCATAATTTTATGATTTATCAGTTTTAAACACTATCAGCTTCCTGTTATGCTAGATGAGGAGCTTTATAAATCCCCCGATCTCTTCCAAGGTAGTTCTATTAATATTTTATCTTAAATTACTAGTCACCATTTACATTATTATGACTTCTTAAATATTGTCCACAGCAAAGTCCTTAGTGTACTGGGAAAGCATTTCTTTCTGAGGTAGCTTCAGTAAAGTGGTTCCAATTGTCTCTTTGAGTGCGATGTCAGGACCCTAGCTGATAACAACACCTTCTCCAGAGAGAAAAACCCTCAACCCTGAAGAACGCCCAGAGGGCTCAGGACCACCACACCAAGACCTGCCCTTATTCTTACTGCTATGCTCATCAGTGCGCGTCGCAGAGCTCAGAGGAGTCTTGGTATCTCAGTGGACTCCCAGAGAAACATTTTCTGTGTGTGCGTGTCTCAGCTCCAAGGTGGGCCACAGGAGCAGGGGGCATGCCCTTGGATGAGCGTGGCATTTGGAGTCACAAAAATCAGAGTTTATATCATTGTGGTAGACAGAATAATGACCCCTTGTGATGGTTAGTTTTATGTGTCAACTTGACTGCGGTAAGTGATGCCCAGATAGCTGGTAAAACATTACTTCTGGTTGTTCCTGTGAGGGTTTTTTTCAGAAGAGATTAGCATTTGAATTTAAACTAAGAAGGTCACCCTCACCAATGGAGGTTCACGGGCCTTCAGATCTGGACTGAATTACACTACCAGATTTCCCAGTTCTCCAGCTGGCAGACAGCAGTTCATGGGACTTCTCAGCCTCCATAATTGCATGAGACAATCCCTATAACAAATAAACAAATAAGTAGATCCTAGTGAGTCTTTTTCTTTGGAGAATCCTAACTAATATACAATGCAAAGATGTCCATGCCCTAAATCTGTAGAACCTACAAATGTCACCTTACCAAAGGGGAATAATGTTAGTTCTGTTCCTTCAGAAGCCCTTGGTCTAGCAAGGGTGGTGTTTTTCTCAAATCCTTCCAGCCTGAGGAGCCCATGAAAAATGAGGAATTCAAAGACAAGAGAGATAAATGGACCTGGAGAAATTTAGTGGGAACCCAACTGGGTTGTGAAGAATGGGCCGGATCTGGAGACATGAGTGCCTTCTTCCATAGTTGGGTAGACTGGAATGAAACACTTTGTAGAGATAAAGGATATGTTTCCCATCCTCTAAGTGAAGTCAATCATGATATCCATCCCGCTCCTTCTGGGAACAGTAAACCTCCCCACTGTCCTGTCTCCTTGACAGCACTGGGGCCAAGTGGTTCAACCTGGCAACTTCCAAAGCTTTGCTCTTATACATTTTCCACTTTGGCGCATATGGCCGATAGACACTATTTCTGCTATCTCTTTAAAATTATTCAGGGGGAGGGGCGCTTAGGTGGCTCAGTCGGTTAAGCATCCGACTTCGGCTCAGGTCACGATCTCACGGTCCGTGAGTTCGAGCCCCGCGTCAGGCTCTGGGCTGATGGCTCAGAGCCTGGAGCCTGCTTCTGATTCTGTGTCTCCTTCTCTCTCTGCCCCTCCCCCATTCATGCTCTGTCTCTCTCTGTCTCAAAAATAAATAAAAACGTTAAAAAAAAATTAAAATTATTCAGGGGGAGCCTGGGTGGCTCAGTCGGTTGGGCGTCTGACTTCGGCTCAGGTCATGATCTCACACTCCGTGAGTTCGAGCCCCGCGTCGGGCTCTGTGCTGACAGCTCAGAGCCTGGAGCCTGCTTCAGATTCTGTGTCCTGCTCATTCTCTGCCCCTCCCTCACTCATGCTCTGTCTCTCTCTCTCAAGAATAAGTAAAACATTGAAAAATAAATTAATTAAAATAAAATTATTCAGCCGTGAAGGCAGGAAACGTACAGACCATGACATTGTCTTTTTTATCACTGTCCTTCAAGTGAAATAAATTTTTGTTAGCTGTAAGTTAAGAAGATGGAACTAAAAATCTCTAAGAGTTAATACATCTTTCATGAAGGAATTTGTCTATTTTGGTAAGGTGAATTTCTAACTTTAAATATGAAATTACCTGCCTTTGGAACTAGTTTTGTGCTTAGGTCCTTATGGAAATGAAAAATCAGAGTGTAATAGTTTTTGAGACTGTTAGTTAAAAATAGTATTTGCCATTATAACAAGTAACTGCACCATCAGATTTTGAAATGTTCTGGAAGAAAATCAGCAGAAATCAACCAAATGGGATTGATTATGGAAGTGCACTTTCTTGAAATTTCTAGACAGTGCATTTTCCTTTTCATTGAAATGGACTCCCATGGAGGGCAAGATAGGGCTACTACGCAAATATATTTAATGTAATAATATATTTAAATCACGAATGCATGGAAACTTTCAGAATGCCTGTCTATTCCTCCTAGGCAAGGACTAGAGAAGAAATAAGACACGTACTTTGGACCCAGATCTTCACCTTTACCAAGATTGTGTGGTATAAATCTTGCTTAAGGATTTCATCACTAGGCTCTTTTACGACAACAATGAAATATTTTCCCAAACTATTGAGCTAATTTCTCAATTTCCTCTATTTTTTTTTTTTTTTACATCAGTTGCTCTTCCTGTCCCCAAATCCCTTTGGTTTGGCCATCTGCTTAAATATTTAATTCAAAAAATCACCTCTGCCTTCAAGCAGAGGCAGCTATCAGCTAAAACTCCAAGTAATGGTGACTGTGACATTTTATTTTTAAATTTTTATGTATTCATTTTTAAATTCCAGTATAATTAACATACAGTGTTATATTAGTTTTAGGTGTACAATATAATGATTCAACAATCATATGAATTACTCTGCTCTTAATCCCTTTTACCTCTTTTACCCATCCCCCCACCTACCTCCCCTCTGGCAACAACCTGTTCTCCACATTTAAGAGTCTGTTTTTTGATTTGTCTCTTTTTTTCTTTGTTCATATGTCTTATTTCTTAAATTCCACATGTAAATGAAATCATATGGTATTTGTCTTTCTCTGACCTATTTCACTTACCACTCTACCCTCTAGATCCATCCATATTGTTGCAAATGGCAAGATTTAATTCTTTTTTATGGCCCATATAATATTCATATATATATATATATATATATATCACATCTTCTTTATCCATTCATCTGTTGGTAGACACTTGGGTTGCTTCCATATCTTGGCTCTTGTAAATAATGTTGCAATATACATAGGGGTGCATATATCACATTTTATTTTATTTTATTTTTTAACGTTTATTTATTTTTGAGACAGAGAGAGACAGAGCATGAACGGGGGAGGGGCAGAGAGAGAGGGAGACACAGAATCGAAAGCAGGCTCCAGGCTCTGAGCCATCAGCCCAGAGCCCGACGCCGGGCTCGAACTCACGGACCGCGAGATCATGACCTGAGCTGAAGTCGGACGCTTAACCGACTGAGCCACCCAGGCGCCCCAACATATATCACATTTTAAATAGATGAGAAGTGCCGTGATGGGGAAAGGTGCAGTTTGCTAAGGAAAGACTCCATCAGATAGAGATAGGGACATATTCTTAGGAGCATCCTATGGTTGTTTCTTGGAAATGGCATTTAGCTTTGATTGCAAAAATTTTGCAAAATTGTTCTATTTTGTTCAACACTAGGACAAGTCTACCTGGGTAGAATGGGATGCTAATGGAAATGAATCTGAGCTATTTTCTTCTTTTTTAAAAAAAAAATTTTGATATTTATTTTATTTTTGAGAGAAAGAAACACAGAGCGCGAGCAGGGGAGGGGCAGAGAGGAAGAGGGAGTCACACAATCCAAAGCAGGCTCCAGGCTCCGAGCTGTCAGCACAGAGCCTGACATGGGGCTCAAACTCATGAGCCATGAGGTCATGATCTGAGCTGAAGTCAGACGTTTAACCAACTGAGCCACCCAGGATCCCCTTGAGCTATTTTCTAATAGCCATAAAATAAATGGTTTGTAGTGCCTCTCAATATCGGGCCAGAGATCTTCCATGAGTTCCTCTGTTTATACAGATTAAAATTCCACCACGAGACTGCCATTAACTCTTGCAGCACACCAAGGTATTCAGGGTCTTAAAGGTTTTCTTGTAAATTATAGCCTTACTATAATGGAATACATAGTGTTCAAGAAGCCAGACTTTTGTATATTAAGTGTAGATTTTAATGTTTGTTTCAAATGTTTCCTCCAGCTGACTATCATGTTTTCCTTACCAAGTAACAGTGACTTTGTGAACTTATCTTTCATTTTAAAGAAGAAGATCACTAGAAAAAGTGGCCAAACTTCGGCCTGCCGAGCTGATTGGACTTCAGGTTCTGGTTGACAAATAGTGGTAAAGGGGTTGAGGGCTAATTAATCCAGTCCACCCACCCCAATATCCCAGAGCCTAGAGTCCAGGAAGGTCTAGGATGCAACCTATTTACAGTTGCCACCCACCATTTGAGCATTTCGCTGCAGGAGACGCTGTTCAGGGACAGGAATGAGGACCCGCGGTGCTGTCCGCTCCATGAGGCAAGGATGATGCCCGCCAGAACTCAGTGGCACCGAGAAGGTGCTCAGCAAATATTTGATAACTGATTCTATTCTGGCCATTTTAGTATTTGCTGGTAGATCTGGAGGCAATTCTAATTATGGAACATGGTGACTTCCGAAGGGTTTCCATGAAATTTGCTTTGTGCATTTTCCCATGTTAAGTGCTTCCAAAGCACAAGTCAGGGGCATTTCAGCAACTTCCATATTGAGATTTCTTGACTAGTGGGACAATGGTCCACCGGCCTCCCTCTCTGAATTTATAGGTTAAAAACCTGCACGAGGCCAGCACCTTCAGATGATGGGATTGCTAGGGTAGAAAAACAGTGAAGAAGAAAAAGAGATCCTCACCAGTAATAACCGAAACTGTGCTCTTGGCACAGTTCTTGTGTCCAGGCCCCTCTAAGGTACCTGGCACTCAGGCTGGGCAGTAGTGGCACTGGGTCTCCTCTTTCCTCATTCAGGAAGACAGGATGACCTGTCCTATGTTTCTTCTCTCAGGCAAGTTCTGCCAGATCCTAGGACCTAGAAGAAGCCCTTCATTGACTTGGCAGTGACAAGCAGACCGGCTGTCTTTGTCTTCCACTTGGGACACCGTGAGTATGGATCGAAAGCCCTCACTTCTGGGTCCCAAATGTTATAAAGCCATTCGCAAAGAGCCACCCCAGAGCAGGTGCATCCCAAGAGACATTGCCGAGCCCCTGGCCTGTGCCAGGCACTGCACTGGGTACAGGGGATGCAATACATGAGGTGCAATCTCTGGTGGTTAAAATGGCAGCAAATCACGTGGTCCTTAAAAATAAAGAGGTGATTTAAATGGGAGCAAAGGAGGGACGTTTCCAATTCCTTCTTCACTGTTGGGTGGCAGCCACCAGCACTTTCAGCTCCCTCCAGGTGTCAGCTGCTTCCCAGTGCCAGGGAGTCAAGGACAGGGATGCCAAGTAAGTGCTCCCCACGAGATGCATGTGGCAATTAAGCCATCAGCTGCTGCAGAAGCCTGCACTCTGGTTGCATTTCTCTCTAAGAGAAAATGAATCAAATTACAGGGAAGGTTCCTACCCCCCCCCCCAACACCCCCCACACTGTTATCCGTGCCACGGAGATGAGGCAGATTTCTCTAACGAGATAATTGCCAATTTTAACAGAGTAAACTTGAAAACCCATGTATGGATTTTGCCTAACAGATCGGGTGTGGGGGTCACAGAGCAGACCCCAACACACGGAGCAGGGAGTGTGGGATGGGCCAGGAGAGTCAATTTCACAGCCAGAATCCTTGGAGATATTTACTTCATCGTGATCCCTTCTGAAGACGTAGACATTTCCTTTCTCTTTCGCCTTCCAATACAACCTGATCCCTCAGGAAGCCGAGTAGGTCCTGGGGGACTCCTTTCTGGGGCAGACCATTTTGTAGGTGTGTATTCCCCTGCCAAGGGCTGTGGCCAGGAGAGATGTGGAAGGAGCATGGACCATGGGCTGGAGTGTCTAGAGGCAAGGGAGCAGTGTCCCTCTTGGTGTGGAATGTAGCTGAGGGTCGAAGAGAAGGGGAACAGGCATGAGCCATGAGGAAGGAGTCGGTTATCTTGGCACCGTTATTTTCTGGCTCAGCAATCCAAGGGATATGGGGTGCCTGGGTGGCTCAGTCAGTGAAGCCTCTGACTCTTGGTTTCGGCTCAGGTCATGATCTCACAGTTAGTGAGTTTGAGCCCCGCATCGGGCCTTGCACTGACAGTGCAGATCCTGCTTGGGATTCTTTCTCTCTTCCTCTCTCTCTGCCCCTCCCCTGCTTGTGCTCTCTCTCTCCCATAAACAAACAAACTTAAAAAATTAAAAACAACAACAAAAAAACATATCCAAGGAATATAAGAATTTGCACACTGAACAAGGCTTTCCAGGTGGTTATAGAGATATATGTGTCATGGCAGAGGATAGAACATTCTTTTTCTACAGTTTGTTAGCTTGATTTATAACTTTAAACATTAGACAAATGGTTTGAGGGCCCCATTCTTTGTCCAAGCCCCACAAATGTCTGAGGTGGGCCTGTGGTCTAGGGACGTGGAGGGGGCAGGGGCCATAAGCACCCACTTGGCTGTCCCCTCAGGTGTCTGGATGAGAAAACACAAAGGGCTCTTCCCAAAGCAGCAGACATTTCAGGTCTGGCCTGTTAACTCTGGGGTCCCATTTCAGCCAGCTGCCAGCTTGGGATAAACCTCCCAATGCTTTATCCGGCCCAAATCACATTTGTTCATTTATATTTCATTAGCATGTTTTTCCAACCCCGGAACTGCTATCTGAATACACTATGTACCTCATTCATTTATTTCAAATTTCCTGTACATTCAGAATGACACAAAATCACCAGCATGGACTGCATTTTTATTAATAATGGGAGAAGAGGCCATCTGAAGCAAGGATGTATCAGTCACAAGAAGTCTATAGTCAGAGAACAAAGAATGAAAATGATCAGAGCGAGATTTCTGGGGGAGGTGGGATGAGGGAACAGAGTCTGGAGAAGGGCTTATTGCGGGAGAAGTCTGAGAATTTTTGTAGAGCCCCTTCAGAAAGCTTTACTCTATTTTGACTCACAGAAGGCTTAAAATATTGGAGCGCCTGGGCGGTTCAGTCGGTTAACTGACTTCGGCTCAGGTCATAATCTCACGGTTCGTGGGTTTGAAACCCACATCCGGCTCCGTGCCGACAGCTCAGAGCCTGGAGCCTGCTTTGGATTCTGTGTCTCCCTCTCTCTCTGCCCCTCTCCCACTTGTTCTCTCTCTCTGTATCTCTCAAAAATTAATAAATAAGTAAACTTAAAAAAAAAAGAAGGCTAAAATATTGAACTAATTAATATGACCCAATATAAAACTGCCAAGAGTAAAAGTTCCGATGGCGCGGGATTAAATGTGTCTGCCTAGGAATCTAAAGGCAGTGCTGTCTAGGGTGGAGACATACTTTGCACAAAGTAAAGGCAAGACATGGGCAACTGCTCTGTGGCCACCGGATCTGTGAACTCTCGCTCCTGAGAGTGAGGGCCTCAGACCAGTAGCATCAGCATTGTTGCTTGAGAGCTTGTTAGAAATTCAGAGTCTCAGGCCCCCTCAGAGAAGCCAAATCAGAGTCTATTTGCTCTCTAGCCAGTGGTTCCCACGCACATTAAGATACGGGCCAGGCCGCCATCCATCCTTTGGGATGCTGGTTTTTCAGCTCTGCTCCAGGCAGACTATAAAAATGAGAACGAGAGAAAAGGATGACCAGAACAGCAACAATACTATTCAGATGCCTTCGTGCCATGAGAAGTGTTAAGAAAGATGCCCCTGATTTTGAGCCAATTCAAAAGCCCTTGGAACAGAGAATGATGCCTATGATGCCTACATGCTCCAGGAAAATTTTACTCAAAAGCATGGAAGGCGTCTCTAATCTAAATCTCATTTAACTCATGCTTTAAGAAACCCTAGCCAATCTAGCCCTTGAGAAAAGGCTGGATTTAACCTTTAATCCAATTGAAACTTTAACTAACCTTAAAGGTTAGTTGTCTATTGTTTGCTTTTTTTTAACTTAATAAATCCTTGCCATATATGTGTATGTGTTCGAGTGTGTTTTTTGTTTTATTTTCATCATCGATTTTTATATTTTTGTGAAATAAATGAATTTCCGGAAACAGAACTCCAGTTTATAACATTGTGCCTCTAGGAAATAAGAGTTTGAGTCATAAAGTGTTGATCTGCAGCCATGGTTCAGAAATTTAATTAACTCATAAGTCAGGTGAATTGGGCTTCCTCTCCTAGCCCAAAGCCAGAGTCCCTGCCTGTGTGGGGGTGTTGATAATGACCACAGCGCCCAAGAATTCTCTCTGGGGAGGAGTGGGGGCATTTGGGGAAAGCAGGTTCTGGAGGATCACGGGTTCTGGAGTCTGAGGTTACCTTTTCCTAGCTGTGTCTTCCCCTCCATTTCATTATTTCTAAAATGGAGTTATTGGGGCAATGCAGTTACAGGCATCAGAGTGCCGGGCACTTAATAGATGTCCAGGAAGTATGAGC
Source organism: Lynx canadensis (assembly GCF_007474595.2). NCBI lineage: Eukaryota > Metazoa > Chordata > Mammalia > Carnivora > Felidae > Lynx > Lynx canadensis. The sequence goes on along the minus strand of NC_044305.1, from coordinate 31,326,440 downwards.
TAGTAGCTATCCCTCCCCAAGGGTCAAAAGCTGTGTATAAAAGAGAAAACTAGAGGCACCTGGGTGGCTCAGTCGGGTAAGCACCCAACTCTTGACTTCAGCTCAGGTCATGATCTCACACCGTGAGTTCGAGCCTCATGTTGGGCTCTGCACTGACAGTGCAGAGCCTGCTTGAGATTCTCTTTCTCCCTCTCTGTACCTCATTCTCGCTCTCAAAATAAACATTTAAAAAAAAGAGAAAATTGACCTCCCTCCCGCCACTAGGCACAATCCTGGATGGATATTCATTCCTGGGAATGAAATCTTACCACACAGGTCTTGGCAAAGCAGGTCTCCTGGGGGGCCTAAGCCTCATCTTTCAGCAGTGACCAGTAGTAGGTGGCCTCCAAGTGTAACCTTGGCCAGACTGAACCATGTGTGGTCATGCAAGTGCCTTCCAGGGATCACAAAATACTTGAATAAGGTTCTGGATTGGAGAAGGGGTTTTGTAAACCTCAATGGCTTTTGGCAGAAAGCAAACGAAACCTTTCCCTGTGGCTACTCCCACGCCCGTCTCACTGCCAAACACCCTCTGGGACATCTGAGTTTAAAAATGGTCTGCTCAGTGTTGCTGAGACCTTGAACTCACTGAGGAAACATTTTCAGGGTTTCTATGCAGGGGACAGCGCAGGAGCCCTGTAGTAAGGAAGCCTCAGGGCCTTTGCTTCACTCTCCAGGTGTCTCCACCAAGAGGCAGAGCACCCTGGGAAGCAGTAAGAGAGCACTTTAGGGAGCTGAAATGTTCTATATCTCAATCCGCATGATCATCACATGAGTGAGCCCATTAGCAAAAACACTCATTGGGCTCTATACGTAAGATGTGTGCACTTTATCCACTCTATTTATTATACATCTATTACTATCTTTGAATGAAAAAAATTTTTAAAAAGACCTAAAGAAGCTGTGGAAACCAACAGGCAGCCTACGGATGCCTGAACCACTTAGTGCAGACTATCAGAGAGGGGAAAATTAGCTTCTGTTTCTAATGAAGAAATGAGAGCAATCAGACTGCTAATCACAGGACCACTGGAAACTTCACTTTCCGTTTGGTTTCTGCTTTTCACGGGTTTGGCTTTTGACCTTAACTGAAATCCACTGGTAAAGTGAACAGCAAAGAGGGTAGAGTTTGTTGCTTCTTGGATAATGTGTTCCAGCTAGATACCAAAGACCATTCTCCCCACACTTGAGGAATCCCCACCAAATTTCTTCAAGAGGGTCTGTGAAATCACAGCCTATAGGAGTTCTGATGAATTCAAAATTGGAAATCATTAGGTGCCTTAACAGCTACTTAGGCATTTGCTGTTAGAAATCCTTTGCCTCAGACACAAATGGTGGCTTATAAATTATTTATGGACCCAATTAAGGACATAATTGGAGTGATCTGGCTGGTTGCCATAGCGCTAATGCATCTAAAGTTTTTCATCTTTCAGTTAAACTTTTTCCTGCTTTCTATTACATTTTGATACCTGCTCTCTGGTCTCCAGAGGTCTGTGAAAAAAAGTGTTTATGAATGTTTCATAAATGTGTACAAAATTCAGCTTTTGTAAAGAGTCGTTGACTATCAGCAAATTAATCCTGCTTTTGCTTCATCATGCTTCTACAAGTATCAGCAAAAAGCACTGAGCTCAAGTCACTCATAAAATAGCTTTGAAGTGTTTATGGAGCCTGCTTCCTCCTCCAGTGTCATTTCTGGGACATTTTGTATCCCTTCTCTCTGTCCTCATGGCTGTCTTCTTGCTGCTGAACTTAGTGAGATACCCTAGTCCCCTATAGTGACATCCCCTAACTTAAATTAGCTTCATTGGATTTGGGTTTCTTGCACCAAACTGTCCCGATGACACAGAGTAAGCTTAGTCAATCCCTCCAAATAAGTGTATCTTCTATCCCTTGTTTGGTCCTGCTCCATTTAACACCCAAGCTCCTTCATCTTCTTAGCGCCCAGTCCCTGACACACTTCATGGTTTCCATGCTGACCTCAACCATTGGGACACTCGCCCTCTCAAAGACATCCTTGTCCGTGTGGATTTCCATGGTCATTGCCTGGCTGCGTCTCTCTGAGTCAGGACCTCTCTTTCCTATGAATTCCCTATAATTCCTGTTACCTGATTGGTTGGCTCCACTGCTCCTCTGCAGGCTCCAGAATCACTAACAACGACCACATCTGTGGTAAAGGCCTGGGAAGAGCCTGTTGGCTTCTCAGACAGCTCTCTACAAAGCGGTCATCTCCTTGGTGTGGACCTCATGCTGTCAGCTCAGAAATTTGATCTTCTCATTGTCCCAGAGGGGATGGGACTTGGGAATGGGTCCGTGTCTGTATAACCAGAGAGCTGAGCTCTTAGGCCAGAATGCCACCATATTTATTTGGTTTCTGCAGCCTGGCTACACAGGAAGCCCAAATGCCTCCAGGGAGCTTGGACATTGAGCAAGTTTGGGCTAGACAATGGTAGGGCAGCCTGGCACCAGGCAGGGATGGCCCTGCAGCCTTCCCTGGAAAAGGACCCTGATGGTAGAGGTCCAGGTCTTCTATGGATATTGCTAGTCCTTGTCTCTGAAGCTGTTTTTTGGGTTTTTTGCTTGTTTTTTCATGTCTCTACTTCTATCCAATCCATCAAGCCAGGCTAGTTAACACACTCGAGTTTTAGAAGTGTTGACAACATTGTGGTAGATGATGTGATTTGCTGGCCACACCCACCTTCAGAACGAGGCACTCAATCCCCCAGCAGCTGCGGCGGCACCTGCTGAGGACTTACAGTTCAGCCCCTCCCAGGGAAGCTCTCTTGCCAAGGTCCTACTCCCTCCCTAGGGACAGCTGGCGTCCCATGACTAGTCCATGCAGAGGCATAAAAGCCCACCTCGCCATCCCAACTCACGCTGATGGGCCACACCAGTTCCAGAGCTCCCCAGAAGGCTGGCTGAGGCCTTTATTGCAGCTCGGTTAGTACCCAACTTCTCCACCTGCCCTCTTCAGGCCCTCACCATACAAATTCCTGTCTTAGAGGCCGTGTCCTGGAAAATATGACCTAAGACAACTGTCACTCTGATACCCACAAGTCTAGTGTACTCTGAATTTTCTGTATCCTCTCTTGGCCAGCACCCATGCATTTAGAAACTGTTGTTAGAAATTGCTGCTCCATCCTTTTCATACTCTTTGGAGGGCAGCCTTCAGTGTTGGCTTCTGTGTACATATCCAGGAGCGCTATCTGTGTTTTAAGCTCTGTAATTCCTTACCCGTGTGACTTTAGGCAAGTTACTTAGCTTCTCTGTGTTTCAGATTCCCTATCTGTAGGATAGAGCTCAAAAGAAATTCCTCATAGAGGCACAGTCTGTCTGTTTTATTTTGGTTTTGAGTACAGTTGACACACAATGTTACATTAGCTTTAGGTGTACGACATAGCGATTCAACAACTCTATACATTATGCTCTGCTCACAAGTGAAGCTACCATCTGTTACCGTGCGACACTAACACAAGACTGTTGGCCACATTGCCTATGCTGTAGCGTCACTCATCATCAGAAATGCAAATCAAAACCACAATGAGATATTGCCTTACACCAGATCGGAATAACTAGATTCAAAAAGACAAGAAATAACAAGCGTTGGCGAGGATGCAGAGAAGTGCACTGCTGCTGGGAAGGCACAGTTTTGATTGAGAGAGCGAGTAGGAACACCTATTACCAGTGATGTGGTCGGCAGTGAATGTGTTTGTCAAATGAATGAATGAATGAATAAACGAATGGTATTAACAGTGTCAACTTGACAAGGTAGCCAATTCTCCTTGTGGGACTGGGATCAAAAAAGCTTGAGGCTCAGCTTGCACTTGGGCATTTCCTGATTCACTCACTCTTCATTCATTAAGTCATTAAATCACTCATTCATTCAACAAATACTTGAGCTTCAGGCTTGATGAATCATACCAAAACCATACAATTCCTATTCTCAAATATAATTGGGAGAGAGTAGACCTTATGTTCTTAAAACATTTTAAAGCTTACCAAATGTTTTTAGATCTATTACCTCATTGATCTTTACAATAACTTGATGAGGTCAGGACCGTTATTTACCTTTTAAGGTGCAGTTAAATGATTTGCTCAAGACCTCGCAGGGAGAAGTTGTATCTGGAATCCATTGTTTTGAATACAGGCCCAGGGGGCTTTCCATGACCACATTCCAGGCTCCAGACAGACAGATGTGAAAAATTAAAGAGTATGTAATTAAGTGCCAAGTGACTGAGCCAAAAAACATTGCATGCAGACAATAAGTGGTGAGAGAATTATGTGAGGGATGGATTCCAGCGTTTCTTCTGCTTTCCTGTCATGGGCTATGTTGAAAACCACCTATTAGTGATGCCCGTCTCTCTGCAGTGCCCACACTCTCCTTTCCCAACCACCAAGAAAAACTCTGGAAGCTGGGTTCATTTGTTTTAAATCATTGTATCCTCACCTTCTTAGCTTTTCCCAGAAATTAACCTAGCATCTAGGTCCAAATTCTATGCTCCTAATAACCATGCAATAGTCCTAGATAGTAATAAAAGGTGAGACCAAAAGTTGAAAGGTTCCAGTAAGGTTAAAAGATAGTTTTAGTGGGGTCTTTGACAGGAGGTGGTAATTAGAGAATGGACTATTTGAAGTTGCCATTTCAGAAGTCATGATGTAGGGTTTGACCCTAGGAATGGAGGTCTGAGTTGAAATGTCTAGAGATGATTAAATCAAGAAATGAGGATCCAGTGTGGTAGATGATTAATCCATGTGGAAGTAGAAATCATCCAGAATGAAGCAAATGTTGAAGGGAGAAGAAGACCATGAAAATAGAACCCACCTTCTTTGGCAAATGAGAAAAAGTGATGAGGATATTGGTGATTCATAACAATGAGAAAGAAGAGAGAGAAGACAAATGGAGTGATCTTCAAAGGAAGATCTTCTTCCAGAAGAAATGGTTGGTATGTGGAAATGGGAATCAAGAATTTCAACTCTACGACCCAGTCCTGAAGAACTTGTGCTGTGCGAGGGGAAGATAAACAAATAAAAATCAGGATTCACTTGGGAGAGCTGTAGAAAAAGAGGGTCCTTGAAGGACAGCCCATTTACATCCAGGAAGAAGGAATGCTTTGAGGGACACCTGGGTGGCTCAGTCAGTTAAGTGTCCGACTTTGGCTCAGGTCACGATCTCACAGTTCATGAGTTCAAACCACATCTCAGGCTCTGAGCTGTCAGCACAGTAGAAGTAGAAGAAAGAATAGTAGAAGAAGTACAAGAAGGAATGCTTTGAGAAGGTATTGATGAAAGGGACCTTTGCTGGCATACCAGAGGACACAGAGGGAGGCTTTGGGATGCAGGAGAGATTTGGAGGATTCTTTTATATTAGGGCACAGACTCAACAGTAGAAGGATGAGTGAGTGATGGTGGCTGTTGCTGAGATGTGACTTAGGACTCACCTGGCAGCTCAGACACATAGAGCCAGCTATCCATGGGGTTTCTCTACCTGATGTCCCGTGCATTCCGCAAACATATCTTTTTCCTCTTCTTCCTCCCTTCTCCATCCCACTTTGCTCTTCCATCGTAGTCAATGGCATTCCACTCATCCAGTGTCTAAATCTGAAAAACAGGAATTATCCACCAAAAATTTATCTTTCTTTTTTCTACCCCAACAGGTAATAAGTTATCAACTCTTGCTGTTTTTACTTTTGAATATTTATTGAATATGTCCTCTTCTTCATTCCTGCTAAGCATTCTCTCCTCTCCTGTCCAGATCGTTATTGCCTCCAGGCTTGTCCATCTCAAACTCTCTTACACTTTGCCAAAGTGACCCAATGAAAATATGAGTCTGGCCCATCACTACGGTCTTTAAAAGCCGACTGGCTCCCTGCAAGATGACACTGGGGATTCTCAATAGGGCACACACAAGGACTCCAGGACCTAACTCCATTACCTCTGCAATTTCATTTCCACCAACTCTCCAAATTGCTCTTTCTTTTTTTTTAAGTTTATTTATTTTGCGAGAGAGAAAGAGAGAGAGAGAGAGAACCAGCAGGGGAGGGGCAGAGAGAAAGGGAGAGAGCACAGAGCCCAACGTGGGGCTGGAGTTCACGAACTGTGAGATCATGACCTGAGCCGAAAGAGACTCTTGGATACTAAGAACAAACTGAGGGTTGACGGGGGGTAGGGGAGAGGAGACAGTGGGTGATGGGCATTGAGGAGGGCACTTGTTGGGATGAACACTGGGTGTTGTATGGAAACCAATTTGACAATAAATTATATTATATATATTAAAAAAAGGGTCAGATGCTTAACTGACCCTGCCACTCAGATGCTCCTCCAACTTGCACGTTCTTATCCAGAAATATCAAATTGCTAGGAATTCCCCAAAACACCACACAGTTCCCCACTCCAGACCTTGCCCACGTTCTTCTTATAGACTGTGAAGGCTGATTCTTCTGGATATGAAGAATATAGACATATTAGGGTTGTCTTGGGAAAGGCAATTCAATTTTGTCTCTCAGGATGGAGTTTACACTGAGTGGCATGTCCTCATGGCAGGACTGGAAAGAGGACACTGCCTAGTGGAGACCAGAATGTGATTCAGGAACTAAAATGCCCTTTTGAGTACTCCTGTACTATTTTGTTCCTCCCTAGTTGGCTGTAGGTACCCATGGCTTCCTACTCCAGTGTGTGACCATACAGTCGCTCCAGCCCAGTTTGTCCTTTGTCTTTTGCTACCACTGAGTTCTCTGCCCCTTCTCTCTGATTCATGGCTTCTGCCACCTTGTGGCTCATGCTTACTGCCTCCTTCTCTCAGCCTGCCTTTCTGTTTCTGCCCCCTGCTGTCAATTGCTCATTATCTTTCCCCCTCCGATTAAAACTCCCCCAAAGAAAGGTTCTGATGGGTTGAGCCAGTCAGTATCCAGAGTGTGTTTATAGGGGGTTTGAGGAACTTGGGACTGATCAAGGAAAAAGACATGACCACAGAGGCAGTAACACACAAAAAGCTTTATTGAGCAGCGCTTGGATGTGGTTGCATGAGAGGGGAAGTCCCTTGCAGCATGAGACTGTCCAGAGGCTTCCAGCACAGGAAACTCTATCTAGAAGGAAAGGAGGGCAAGGGCACTCTCAAGGGATGGGGCCTACGTGCTTGGGTGATGTCACTCAGCAACACAGTGGGAAGTCTCTGGGTCAGAGAGGTCCAAGTGGCAGGAACAGACACAAGAGTCTGTCTTATCAATGGCCAGCAGATACTGGATGTAGTTTCACAGTGTATGCCAAGTAGACAGACCCTTAATGGCTAAACATCTGTTTATTTGGGTTATTTTTAAAATAATATATAAAATTTTGAGTTTGGTGCCTGTGGACACTTGAGCTAACGAATCTCAGCTTACTGTGAAGACATAGTCAATCTGGGGCCAATACACAGAGGCCATCTTTAGCTTATTTATATAACAGGGCTGTTCTCATGTCAGTACCTTCCTATGTCTCTAGCCAGCCTGTGGCCAGATGAGTGGCTACCCTATGATTTGGTACCTAGTACTGCTCCAGTCAGCTGGGACTAAAGTGGGAGGGCTAACATCCTGGATGTAACACCCATGCTTAAGGAGCCACTCAGAGGCTGGTTACGAGCTTGACAGACTCCAGAGACTCTTTGACCCCCCCCCCCAAAAGGCCCAGAAAGCCCTTTATTCCTTATTATCCTTGCCTGTTACAATCGTTCATGAACAAAGTCAAACATCATTTACAGGTAGCCCCGGACACTAGCCTGCCTTTGCCCTCGTTCTCTGTCTCCACGGCAAGTAGCTTTCAGATGTCTTACCTTATCATTTAAGTAGGCTTTTTTTAAACATCACTTTACATCTCATCTTTGAAACCACACATTGTGAACTGTCTTGAGTCACTCCCATGTCCCCAGGACATTTCAGAGTTTCTGGTATAAAAGCGCTCAGTAAATAGCTGCCAAATAGATTATTTCTAGAAAAGATAAAGAAGACTCCACAGAGGAAGTGATGTCTGAACAGTGTTTTGGAAGATTCGTAGAAGTGACCCAAAAGATGAGAGAGTGGAGTCCATAGGAGGAGAGAACATCCTGGATAAAAGCCCTGAGGCGTGAAAGCATGACATGAGTGAGGAACCCTAAGTAGCTTGGGGATGGAGTGGTAGCAGATGGTCACCAGATCCTCCCAGGGTGAATTCAGCCCAGACCTTCAGTTATGGCAGCGTTTCAGATTCATTAATCCCAGGAAGGCTGAGTTGTACTCACAAACCTAATTTAATAAGAAAGTATAAAATCAGAATGCCAATTTCTTAATTAACAATGAGAAGTATAAACGCCAGGCAGAACAGAATGCTTGTGTCAACACGACCCGTACATTCTCTCCTTGTAGCTGGATTTACATGTGAAGCCAATTTATAAACAGAATGATGTTTGGTGAGGACAAGATTGGAGCGAGGGAGTTAGGATATGAATGCTTAATGATATCAGGCCCTGATCATGGATCCAGCAGGAAACAGATGGCACACTTGAATTGGATAACCTGGGGTGGGGGGCGGAGACAGTGCAGTACCACCATTATTTCCTGTGGGCCAGAAAGACTGAGAGAAGAGAGAAGCAGTTAGAAGTCAGAGAGAGCGCTTTAAGAGAAGCCATAATGCTGTAGCCTTACGTCAGGACAACCAGTGTTGAATGGAGCTGGAGAAACCAATAATCCGAACTCACTGTGCTTTCTGTCTCTAATCTTCTGACTATGCTTCCCATTAACTAAACCCAGTATAAAGCCAGAAGTCAAAGTAACCCAGTCCATTCAGGCCAGCCTCCCCACGCCAGAGCAGGGTAGCAGGAACAACTGAGAATAACCACCATATCCTACCCACCAGACAAAGATGCATCTGTGACAAGGAGTAGACAAGTTGCTTGAGCCATGCTTGAACCAACATTGCCCATTTTTCCTTGTTGCCAACTCACCTTCCTACCATCTGCAGGTGGTACCCCCACCCTTATGAACAACATATTTTCTTCACAGATCTTTAAACTTGGACATTACCTTCACTGTGACTGGGATTGGTCTGACTTACATAGACAGACTGTGTTGACTCTTGTTGTTTCTGGTCCTAGAGCTATTTTATCTCTCAGGAGATTTTCATATATCATCATCATCTGTTATGAGTTGATATCTATAGTTTAACTGCCAGAGTTTCTGGAGTGCCTTGCTGCTGCTGCTTCTCCCACTCTAATGACCTTGAATTAATTTCTATAGGCGTCGGGGATAGAAAGTGTTAATGGAAGCCACTGAGGAGCAAGATAGTTGAGAGAAATCAAAAAATTATTTCAGTGACAACATGAATGGAAAGGAGATGGTTTTTAAAGTTATTTAAGAGGAAGGATGCCAGGACTTAGGGAATATAAGAAGGAGAACAGATGACTAGAAGGAAATTAATTTTGTCATGCACTGTAAAGTTTGAGGGGCCTAAAAGACACCCCAAAAAGGATTTTCCCCAAAACTGTTTTCGTTCATTGTTTAGATTCTCCTGCGTTTCCAAAATCTCTGATTAGTGCAAATTCAAAGTTAATTGTTCAGCACCACAACTGAGGACAGCTCCCAGCCAGGGTCCTCACTAAGTCACCCCGTGACAGTCAAGGTGCCGGACAACTATTTGGAGGACCATATCCACATCCTTGGGGTGCAATGAGAAGCATGATTGTTCAACCACACCTACCTGGCTTCTTTATGCTGGCATGAGTTAATTGGCTCCCCTACCTTGGGATTCACTCGGAGATTATACATACAGCTCACTACTTCTCTTTATCTGCCAAACCATCTATGTAAAATTGTCTTGGATGTCTTATGATTATCCAGACATGCAAACTAAGCTCCACTGGAAACTGGGAGTTTTACATTTTCTGCATATATGAGTATGTGATTCTTACGGGGCAGGCTCCAAAGAAGGGCAGGATTTATTCATGGAGCCTGCAATCTAATTGCGTGGACAAAGTACTTCCATGTTGAAATGGTAATTATATGAAGCAACATTGTCATTCTGATAAAGGAGAGACCACTATTGGGGATGGCTTGAAAGAGGAGGCTTGTAGGATTCAGTTATGCTTGGAAGAGAGGGAAAGACACTCAAGTGAGGGGAAGGGCCTAGCCAAAGGCATTTAATAGGGATATCTTATGTGTCCCCATGTGTTATGGGAAGATCAGTAAACAAGCATCTATAATTAGATTATTGAGTAGATGTGTTAACTATAGGCATAAAAATTTGAGGATTTCCATGGCCTTTGGCTCCTCCTAAACCTGACTCTAAGAAAAAAACAATAAGCCTAGTACATAAGAGTTGAAAAACAGGTTTTGAGATTCCTTTAACATTATGAGGACCTGCTATGAACAGGACTCCATGGACACAAAGATGAATGTTTTTGAGTACTTTCATTTTTATTTAATCCATTTGATCATTAAAATACCTTTGTAAGGTAGACAAAAAGGAGAAGATGTGTCCAGAGGAGAATGCTGAGCACAGAGAGTTCAGATGGCTTGACTAAGGTCATGAGGTTATTTAGCGACAAAGTCAACAGCATCATCTGGATCTTTTTCCCCACTGGGCTATGACTGAATCCAAACTTCACAAGCAACCCTGAGTCTGCCTAGACAGTGATGGATGACTAGGAGAGTGACAAACGGTGTCTAATGAACACTAGTAGGTCATATTGAGTACCTACTGTGCCAGGAGGCACTGGGAATCAGCTGTGAACAAGGGAGCCATGGTCCTGGCTTCATAGAGGTTGGTTTAGACTTTAGCTATCTATGTCCTAAGTGTTGATCCATACAGTGATAGACTTGCAAAGGCAAGAATCCTACATGGTCGAACGCTGCAATATAGGGCAATCACACAAGCTGATGCCCATCCTTTTTTCTGCTTGGCTCTTTGTAATAAGCCAATTTGGAGAGAAGTCCCCAGAGTACCAAACCCTACACCTTAATTGGCTTGATCCACCATGTAGACATCTACATAGATATGTTCCCAAAATGAACTGATGTCATATTTAGAGAAGGCTAGGCATATGGGATTCCCTTCTTTTAGGTCTACAGTCAACTGGCGATTATGCAAGTGATGTAATTGATCACTTGGGATTCTCCATGCTTCTGTAACTCAGTCCTTTTTGCCACTGCTTGCTTTTTAAAACATTTCATTAGCACAATTACTTAAGAGTGGTTAAGGATGGTGAAGGGAAGGAATCCATGTGATCCATTTCAGCACAAGTTTTGGCAACTCCACAGCCAAATTTTCCCAACCACAATGCACAGCCAGACCAGTTAACCACATGACTCCTTGAAATGATTCTTAGTCAAGGAAGGTATTAAGGCAGACATCATGTCTTACATTTCTTGCTTACCCCAGAACCGATATCTTGTTTCATTAGTAAATAAATATTTTTTAATAATGATGAAAAAGCAATGAGGATATATAGAATTGTCTGAGCAAACTCAGAATTTAGGTATCAGCAACCTGAGATCAACTTCGTCACTCTGAATTTAAAAGATCCTTTTCTATTGACTCTACATTTATAACTTTAATTGAGATAAAGTCACGCTTCCATTTCTCACTATATTTTTCTACATACACATGCATCCTTGAAATGCTGTAAGTACACACGTGTCCCACTAGACTGAATCTGTAACCTTCCTAGGTCTAATGTTTCCCTTAAAAATATTTTCTCCTGGGGAGATGGCTCAGTTGGTTGAGTGCTGACTTTTTTTTTCTTTAAGTTCATTTGTTTTGACAGAGAGAGAGAGACAGAGAGAGAGAGAGAGAAAACAGGTGGAGCGCAGGAAGAATCCCAAGCAGGCTCCACACTGCCAGCCCAGAGCCCAGTGTGGGGTTTGAACTCATGAACCATGAGATCATAACCTGAGCCAAAGTCAGATGCTTAACCAACTGAGCCACCCAGGCACCCATGAGTGTCTAACTCTTGATTTCGGCTCAGGTCATAATCCCAGCGTTGTAGGATAGAGTCCTCCATCAGGCTTTGCACTGAGCATGGAGCCTGCTTAAGATTCTCTCTCTCTTTCCCTCTGCCCCTCTACCCTGCTCACACATGCACTCTATCTCTCTCTCAAATTCGGGATTTCTAGTTTCACTTCTATTTCCAATAATTACCTACTTAAACATTCTGAAATAATTTTTTTTTTATTTCTCCTATGATTTTAAACCTATCTTCCTCTTTCCCCAGATGTGGAGGCCGTATAAAGTAAGTCAATGCACTGAGCTTCTAGTACTTCTAATTCCTTGTTTTCAGGTGACTGTCCCATCACCAACTAATGTGATTCCATATACAAGACAGATTTTCCTCATAAGTATTTTCAAGAGTTGTGGTGTTCTTTTGTGGAAGGTTACGCTATCTGAGTTCCTCTAGCAACTAGTTATTAGAACTCAGTTAAAAATGGAAGTCTAGTAGGAGTGGCTCAGTTGTTCTTCTTTGTTGTTCAGAATTTTATTATGGCCCAGAGCAGAAGGCTACAGCTCACAGAGATGGGGTGCTGGGAGAGTAAAGTTGTCAACTGCAAGCTTTCTGCCCAAACAACTCCATATTGCCTGTAGATTCAGCGCAGCAAATCACTGTGAAAAAGATCAACCAGTAGATGGCTGGTATTTTTGTTTGTTTTACTAGCAAAACATAAAAATATTTTTCTGCTGGCCCCCAAGCTAGAAAATTTTGAAGAAGAACATGGTTAGAGCATTAGTTTTTAACTTTGTGCGTTAGATTCACTTGGGCAGATTTTTAGATCCCCAGTCCCCAGGCTGCATCGGGATCCATTACTCAGAATTTCAGAGGTGCAGGGGTGGGTGGTAGCTCCAGGTATCAGTATTTTTTAAAGCCTCCCAAGAGATTCTAAGTGTGCAGCCAAATGTGCAAATGACTATCATCAAAAGACTACTGATGCTTGGGTCCCATCACAAACATTCAGATGCAAAAGACCTGGGACGCAGTCTGGGTGTCAGAAGTCCTATAAGCCTCCTGAGTGATTCCAGTGGAGGGGCCAGGCTGAGAACCCCTGTTAGAGATGAGATAGCAATGCAGTGGCTGTGTAAGATAGAAGGTGTTCCGAGTGTCACCCATCTTCTTGTCCATTGTATTCCCTGCCCTCTTGTCCATCTTATTCTCTACCCTCGCAGGGCAAACTGTTTATGTATTATGAATAAGTGGTTTGGCATACAGCTTTTCCTTAAGCTATTGAGAGAGGGCTTTGTAATGTATTGGGGAGGTGGGTAGATCAATCTACTACGTAGGTCTGCTGAGGGTTTCCAACAAAAAACTGCCTGTAACGCTGTGAGCTATATCTGAGTTTTAGGGTCTCAGGAAAGAGGAAAAGGATTCTACCTGGAGTGGAGGGGCCCCACACCTCACAACCTCTCCTTCCCACATAGGGACTTTGAGTTCCTGTAACTGGCAGAGATCAAGTGCCTCCAATTCACATCAGAGGCCACCAGAAGCTGCGGAATTGGTAAGACTCAAGGGGGAGGTGGGAACTTCATGATTCATGCTTAAAGAGAGAAAAGACTTTGAATCTTGGGGAAGGAGGAAGAGGGAGACAGGGGTAGAAGACAGAGGAATGGGCAAAAGAAAAGACACCTGGGAAGACAGAGGCCATGCAGATAATCAGTTTGGTGGCATATCAGTATTTACATTGTTCCGAGCTCTATTACTCACAGGAGTGCCACAACTAGAGTAGAGGCACAAAGGTGACATTTGGAGCAGGACTTCAGGCCTCCTTCGTCCCTGTAGATGTACTGATCATCAATAAATGTTGAAGTCAGTGCTTAGACGTCAGAAAACAGCAAGGATTTCACATGGGGAGAAAGAAAACCAGACAAATGTAACTATCTTCATTACATTTGCTGTTTCTGTCCCAACCTACAGAGCTTATCAGCTCAAATGCAGAACAACAGTTAGTTTTATATGTCCAATACCTATTTTCAAGCATAAAGCAAAAGTTGAATTCTTTTTTTTTTTAATTTTTTAATGTTTATTTATTTTTGAGAGGGAGAGAGAGACAGAGAATGAGTGGGGGAGGGGGAGAGAGAGGGAGATACAGAATCCGAAACAGGCATCAGGCTCCGAGTTGTCAGCACAGAGCCGGACGTGAGGCTTGAACCCACGGGCCGCGAGATCATGATCTGAGCGGAAGTTGAACATTTAACTGAGCCACCCGGGTGCCCCAAAAGTTGAATTCTTGAGTGTAAACAGTGCATTTCTGTGTTCTCTCTGAGACAGCATGTGCCAGAGGAAGCCCCTTGTATGGCCCCTTCTTCTTGCTTGGCTCAGCTAGCTCGTGTGACCTTGGGCCTACGTAGCATTCTCTGAAATGATGAGAAGGTGATGGGGAAAAGATTGAGGGAGGTCACTGGCATAAGGGGGTATGCCATTCCTGATCTCAAAAATACCCTTATCCTGGGATCTCTCCACTGCTTTGTCAGTTCAAAGCCAGTGGTCAGCCAGCACCGTGACCAAGAAGACACCCCCACCCCCATCGCTGCACCTGTCCTACGTCTCACCTGCGTTCCCGGTGTTACTCATTAGGCAGCACGATTTGCAGGGCTTCCCTTCCCCTTTGGATTAGCTTGTTATCTGCCTTTGAAGCTAAGCCCTCATTAATGAATCCCCAGATGGAAGAATAAGCCTAGACATTGCCAGCACATCCGTCCCTCAGGGAATCCTTTGCTTCCCATCAGAAAGGGGCAGACGTTTGGCTGCTGTCCAGCCCAAGGCTTCACAATTCCACTTTGAGAAAGCCTTGGAGAGTTCCTCTCTCTGGGAACCCACTTTCTCAATCACAAGCATTTCAGGGCTAATTACACTGATTTAATGCACCTGGCTTTCTCTTACACTTAAAATCTCAATGGGAGAGAAAATACTCTGATCAGCATTTATTGGAAAGCCAGAGAACCAAGGTGCATTGTCAATTCCAGAGCCTGTGCTGGGTGGGAGGGAACAGCAGTCACCTTCAGCTCCAGGGAGAGCTTTCTACCCTCCTAGGGCTACAGGGCCATAGATCGTCCTGAGAGTCTTAGCACTGGGGCATCTATGCGCTAGGGCTGTTTTCTAATGGTTTAATGCGTGTGGGTCTTCTGTCCTCAGTAAACAACAATAACAGATGGCAAGTTAGTGTTGTCTCTGCGGGAGCCCATAGAGAGGAGTGGTTATGGGAATGGACTCTGAGGCCAGATAGCTCTGGGTTTGTCCCACCTCCATCGTTGACTACCAGCAGGACTTTAGATAAAGTATTCAATCTCTCTAAGCTTTAGCTTCTTCAGCTATAAAATGAGGGTACTATTTTGCCCATATAGCAGTGGTTCTCAACTTTAGCTTGCATTGGAGCCACTTGGGCCTCATTCCCAGGGATACTGACACGATTCGTCCAGCAGCATCTGAGGATTAGAAGGCTTAAAGTCCCCAGAGGCACAGCCAAGGTTGAGAAGCACTGTCAGGTGAGCTTATTTTGAGGCTGAACCAAGGTGGTGCATATAAAACCTTGCTACCCGAAGTGTGATCTGTGGACCTGAAGCAGGGGCATGTACAGAGAACTTGTTAGAAATGTAGACTCTTGAGGGGTGCCTGGGTGGCTCAGTCTGTTGAGCATCCGACTCTTGATTTTGGTTCAGGTCACGGTCCCAGGGCCGTGGGATGGAGCCCCGCATCAGGCTCCACACTGAGCATGGAGCCTGCTTGAAATTCTCTTTCTTGGGCGCCCGGGTGGCTCCGTCGGTGCAGTGTCCAGCTTTGGCCGAGGTCGTGATCACGGCTTGTGGGTTCGAGCCCCGTTTCTGGCTCTGTGCTGACAGCTCCGAGCCTGGAGCCTGCTTCCGATGCTGTGTCCCAGTCTCTCTCGGCTCCTCCCCTTCTGTCTCTCTGTGTCAAAAATAAATAAACATTAAAAAAAAGAAATTCTCGGGGCGCCTGGGTGGCGCAGTCGGTTAAGCGTCCGACTTCAGCCAGGTCACAATCTCGCGTTCCGTGAGTTCGAGCCCCGCGTCAGGCTCTGGGCTGATGGCTCAGAGCCTGGAGCCTGTTTCCGATTCTGTGTCTCCCTCTCTCTCTGCCCCTCGCCCGTTCATGCTCTGTCTCTCTCTGTCCCAAAAATAAATAAACGTTGAAAAAAAAATTAAAAAAAAAAAAAAAGAAATTCTCTCTGTCTCTCCCTCTGCCCCTCTCCCCTGCTTGTACTCTCTTTCTCTAAATTAAAAAAAACAAAAAAAAAAAAAAAAAAAGGAGGAAGAAAGAAAGAAAGGAAGGAAGGAAGGAAGGAAGAAATGTAGACTCTTGGTCTCGTCCAGACATGCTGAGTCAGAGTCTGCATTTTAGCAGGCTGCCCAGGTGATTTGTGTACGGATCACAATCTGAGAGGCTGGCATAGAGCACCTCACATTATCCTGGCACATAGTAGGCGCCTCTCGGGGGAAGAGGTGGTTTTGTGACTATTACTAATGTAACCTGCAAGCCGCGAGCTCACTGTGCGTCACGGTGCGAGGGACAGGGGGTGGGCTCCAAAGAGGCTCTGACCGCAGCCTGCCAACTTACCGGTTGAGCAGAGGAGCTTAGCAGTTCTGCGCTTTTCCCCTCAACTGTGCAGGGGGAACTATCACAACCGCCAACCCCTCTTCTCAGCTGCCGAGACGCCGTCAGAATGAGTCAACGAAAAGGAACCTGTTCACAAACTGCCAAACTCTGCAATAGTGACAGGACAGAAAACTACGAGTGTGGCAGTTGGGTCACCTTCCCTCTCCCCTGGCCCATCCAAAGCACCTTAAAACCAAAACCTCATTCCCCCTTCTCCTCCTGGGGGAAGAGCCTTCCCGGCTGAGAGGACTCCATTGAGGTACATCAGAAAGGAATGGAAAGAGAGAGGAGACGAGGGTAAGTCACACAGTGTTGAGACTGACACAATGGACGCGTAAACAACGTGAAGGGGAGAAAAAAGCCTTCTGGGGCGTGGCATATTGAGATCTGTTTCACACAGACTGGATTGCTTTTTTTAAATTACCTTTTTGTCACTAGCGTCTACTCCTGGAATGGGACGTCACTCAGAGATTTGACTACAAGAACCCCACGGTTTAAGGCATTAGTACAATGACATCTGTCCAGTGCCCACCAAAGATGACCAGGCACACTTCTGTAGTCAAAGGTAAAGTCAGGTTTATGGAGCTTGCTTCTGCAAACAGGATGCACCTTGCAAAGAGGTGCATCTCTCCCTAGGAGGAGTATGGGGAGTTTAGTATAGCCCTGGGACATGTGCTGGGAGTTTACAAGGAGGCTATAAGGAAGCAGGGGGCCAGGTTTTCAACAACTGGGCTGGTTTTCATATTCTAAGGTCCTTGCAGGCCTCGAGTGCTTATCAGGGTGTGGATTAATTCTTGTGCTGGCTCCAACTCATTCCAGGCTGAGTTCACCCAGCAAAACAAAATTGTTTCTTGGATTATAAATGCAATATCATCACTTTTCTTTTTTAAATTTTCTGTGATAACGTTTTAGGGAAAGGGTTTCCCAGGGATTCCGAGAGATCATTGCAATTTATTTTCATCAGTTTCTCTATGTAACTATCTATCTAGAAGATTGTATAGTAGGCTTTTTATACCTCTCCACTGGGGTCAATTTGGTAAACTCGATTTTTCTACAATTGTATTTTTTTCCCAAACTGTATTTTTCTAAATGTATTCATTTCATCAAGATTTTCAAATGTATTTCAGAGTTGTTCAAAGTAGACTCTTTGGAGTTGTTCAAAGTAGACTCTTATGTTGTTGTTGTTTTTTATTTCCTTTGTTTCGATGTTCTTTCCCTTTGACAATTCTAATTTTGTGTGTTTGCTCTCTTTTTTTACTAATTAGGTTAGCAGTTTGATTTTTTAAAGAACCAGTTTTTCTTATTAATTTTTGCTTTCATCCTTATTAATTTCTTCCTTCTGCTTTTTCTGGTTTATTTTTTGTCCTTTTTCTGGTTTTTAAAGTTGGTTATCTAATTCAGTTATGTTTGCATTTTTATTGCTTTACTTATATAGATATGCTTTTTCTTCTGTTTACTGCTTACCATTATTTTCAAGAGATTCTACAATTCCATTTAGTATTTCTTCTTTGACCCAAGAGTTTGTTGAACCATGAGTTTTTAAATTTTCAAGTAGGTAGTCTGATTTTGTAATTAATTTATAGCATTTTGATCAGAATCGAATTCCTTAGAGGGGCTCCTGGGTGGCTCAGTCAGTTGAGCATCCGACTTCGTCTCAGGTCATGATCTCACAGCTCGTGAGTTCGAGCCCCGCGTCGGGCTCTGTCCTGACAGCTCAGAGCCTGGAGCCTGCTTTGGATTTTGTATCTGCCTCTCTCTCTACCCCTAACCCACTCGCATTCTGTCTCTGTCTCTCTCAAAAATAAATAAGCATTAAAAATTTTTTAAAAAAAAGAATTGAATTCCTTAGAATTTGTGGAAGTTTTCTTTGTGGCTTAACATGTGGTCAATTTTCATGAATATTCCCTGTACAGTGGAAAAGGTATATCCTCCATGATTGGGGTTAAGAGTTAGATATTTATAAGAAATACTTAATTATTATGTTGCATAAGTCTTCTCCATTCTTACTGATTTCCTCCCACATGATCTGTTTGGAATTAAGTCAGTTGTCTACTCTTTATTTTCCTTCCTTCTCCCTACATTTCTTCTAATTTATGTTTTCTGAATGCTGTTATTGGGTGTATATATGTTAATAACAGCTCTATCTTTGGTAAAGACTCTGGCCTATAAAGTGTCCTTTTTTGAAAATGCTTTTTGGTCTTAATTCTACCTTGTCAGATATCAAGATGGAGACCTCTGCCTTCTTTATATTAACATATGCTTGCTGTTACCTTTGTCCATTCTTTTCTATTTAAACTGAATCTTTTTGTTTTTGGTTTGTCTTATATACAGCATATTGTTAATTTGCTTTGTTAATCTGTTAACTTTTCAATTATATTTATTGACATGATCAATATGTTTCACCTCAATTCTTATATAGTTTTTTAACTTTTAATATTTTTTTAAATTTATGTATTTTGAGAGAGAGAGAGAGAGAGAGAGAGAGATCATGCATGTGTGCATGAGCAGGAGAGGGACACAGAGAGAGGAAGAGAGTATCCCAAGGAGGCTCCGTGGAAGTCCTATGTGAGGTTCAATCTCACAAACTGTGAGATCATGACCTGAACCAAAATCAAGAGTTGGATGCTCAGTCCACTGAGCCACCCAGGTACCTCAATTCTTATATATTGTTTTATCATATATGTTTAAATTTTTGTGTGGGTGGTGCAGCCACTCTGGAAAACAGTATGGAGGTTCCTCAAAAAATTAAAAACAGAACTACCCTACGACCCAGCAATTGCACCAGTAGGTATTTATCCAAGGGATACAGGTATGCTGTTTCAAAGGGGCACATGCACCCCAATGTTTATAGCAGCACTATCGACAATAGCCAAAGTATGGAAAGAGCCCAAATGTCCATCGATGGATGAATGGATAAAGAAGATGTGGTATATATATGCGATGGAGTATTACTCGGCAATCAAAAAGAATGAAATCTTGCCATTTGCAACTACATGGATGGAACTAGAGGGTATTATGCTAAGCAAAATTAGTCAGAGAAAGACAAAAATCATATGACTTCACTCATATGAGGAATTTAAGATACAAAACAGAGGAACATAAGGGAAGGGAAGCAAAAATCACATAAAAACAGGGAGGGGGACAAAACATAAGAGACTCTTAAATATAGAGAACAAACAGGGTTACGGGAGGGGTTGGGAGAGGGGAGATGGGCTAAATGGGTAAGGGGCACTAAGGAATCTACTCCTGAAATCATTGTTGCACCATATGCTAACTAACTTGGATGTACATTTTAAAAAATAAATTAAATTTAAAAATAATATTAAAAAAATTTGTGTCTTTATATATAGTCTTTAAATGGTTTATCTGCTCTGTCTTTGGAAGGGAATAAGTTTTGCTCAGCAGAAAGGTTTGTATCATTGTTCTAAGTTTTACCTTTATACCCTTATCTTTATGTAGTATCTTAGTCTCCTCTTTTTTGACTGTTGTCTAAAAATAACAGTGTTCCACTATACTTTTCTCTCCCAGTATTTGATTTGAGATTTTTTTTTTTTTAAATTTTTTTTTTTCAACGTTTATTTATTTTTGGGACAGAGAGAGACAGAGCATGAACGGGGGAGGGGCAGAGAGAGAAGGAAACACAGAATCGGAAACAGGCTCCAGGCTCTGAGCCATCAGCCCAGAGCCCGACGCGGGGCTCGAACTCACGGACCGCGAGATCGTGACCTGGCTGAAGTTGGACGCTTAACCGACTGCGCCACCCAGGCGCCCCTGATTTGAGATTTTTAAAAAATGCCCAGTTAATCCTATAAGGCAATCAATGTATTTATTCTCTTTATCAATTTCCCCTGGGCCCCTTATTTTATAGTTGAATCATATTTACACTATTAGAGAATATAACCATTACATACTAGTTTGTCTTCCTAATATAGCCATTAAACTACTATGCTTAATGCTCCAGACTTTACATCCATGTGCCTTTAATTATTTTGGGTTATAAACCCATTTTAGAAGGTAACTATATGTCCTAAGTTCATATGTGTTCATGAAAGTTTGTGGCCTTGTGAACTCAAAATTAAGTTTGGTTGAATATAAAATTTTGGCTCATATTTTATGTTCCTTTGACTCTCTTAGTGATATTATTTCATCGTTTTCAGACATAAAGCATTGCATCAAAAATCTAGTGGCAATCTGATTTTCTTTCCTATATAAGTGACTTGATCTTTTTGCCTGGATGTCCGGGGGTTTTTTTTCCCCTCAGTTTTGGCCATTTTCCTATACAGATGATGTGTCCACCCAGTATGTAGTTTCGTGTCTTTTTTATTTCAGAAAATTTTTCTTGAGTTACAGTTTTAGTATCTGTCTCTTCTCTTCCGTTGTGTTGTCTTTCTGCATTCAGCCTTCCTATTTTACATATGTTGGATCACTTCTCTTGTTTTCTTTTGTTTTTTGGGTTTTTTAAAGATTTATTTTATTTTTAGAGAGAGCACACATGAGTTGGGGAAGGGGGAGAGAACGAGAGGGAGAGGGGGAGAGAGAGGAAGAGGGAGAGAGAGGATCTTAAGCAGGTTCCACACTCAGTGTGGGACCCTGGGACCATGACCTAAGCCAAAATCAAGAGTCAGATGCTCAACCAACTGAGCCACCCAGGTGCCCCTTTTCTTGTTGTTGTTGTTGTTGTTTTAATCTATCACTTTCTTTTTTTATCTTTCTTTCTTTTTTTCCTTTTGTTTATCTTTTTGCACTTATTTATTTTACAGACTTCCCTCCTTTGCAAATTTTCTCTTGAACCATTATTTATGGTAATATTTTACTCTTGCACTCCTTCTAATTTTCTCTTTAAACTTCTGAAATAACTTTTTCTGTATCTAATTTGGACTGTTTTGTCCCTGTCTTTTTAAAACTTCCTCTTGTTGTATCACTTGTTTTCTCAATTTTTCTAACTCTGATTCGTGCTTTTGTCACTTCCTTGATTTCCGTTAGCTTGTTTTAAAACACGTGGTTCCAGTCTTCATCTTCTTTGTGCACATGTCTTTCTTGCTGCCTTTATTGCTTAGAAAAGTATTCTTCTGATCTATATTCTCTTCTTTATGGTAGTTTTGTATAGGAGTCAAACCGAACTGTTTTCTGTGGCTCATTTTCCAGAATGATTAAGTGGTCTATATTCTCGATGAAAAGATGGGCCAGGATGGCTTTTATCACTTGACAACTCTCGAGCTCCCTCTTCTGTTCTGGGAAGTGATTATAAATGTGGTCTCGACCACGTGGTCTCAGTGATGTCTCGACCTCTTGCCACCCCACCCCACTTTTATCTAAACCTTTCCTTTCCTTTGTCCCTATTTCCGTATGTTCAATTTGGACTCAGTTTCCAGTATTTTTTTCTGAGCCCAGACTTTCCCTGACAGAGGCAGTTTGAAAAAGCATCTAATTCTAAGGATCAGTCTTGCAGAGAAATGAAAATTGGGGCCAAGATGGTAGAGAACTAGGACAAAGCAGGCATCAAGTTGGGAAGAGCCCCATAGTATATCTGGAAAGAAAGGAGGAAAGGTCCACATCCCATGTCTGGAGATAGAAAGGGTGGGGGTGGGGCAGGCAGCCCTGTAGAGTGACACCCCCTTATTCCAGACACCCAGGGCAGATAGAACAGAATGTCCCTACATGTTTTGGGTGACTGGGATCATCTGGTGGGCCCAGTCCCCACCTTCTCCTCTCATCAAAACACGATTCTCCCTCTTCCCCTCCAGAGCCTCACTTTACACCTATTTAGATATACGACAGCAGAGAAGAGAAGTAAGGGTGTTCTGCTGAGCATAGAACATGCCGCAAATGGAAATGTCCCTAAAGGTAGTGGTGCACATTTCATTTACTTAAGTGGTATACTGAAATCATACTCTGTGCCAAGTCCTCCCTAGGTGCTAGAGATTCAACCTTTGTTAAGCCAATTGGCCAGAAAAAGGTAAGATGCTGTCTGTGGTTTTGGAAACAATTAAAAAAAAATTTTTTTAATGCTTTTATTTATTTGGGAGAGAGAGAGACACAGAGCACGAGCAGGGGAGGGGCAGAGAGAGAGGAAGACACAGAATCCGAAGCAGGCTCCAGGCTCTGAGCTGTCAGCACAGAGCCCGACACGGGGGTCAAACTCATGAACCAGGAGATCATGACCTGAGCTGAAGTCGGACACTTAACCGACTGAGCCACCTGGGTGCCCTGGAGACTTTTTTTTTTTTTTGAAAAAAGCTAATAAAAGCGTATCTATTTAGCAAGCAACTAACATATGACAGACTTGTAAAGCCATCATCCCATTTAATCCTCCTTAACAACCCTGAAAACTAGGTAATGTTATTCATTTTTTGTCATTATAACTGGCTCAGAGAGGTTATTTAACCAATCCAAGATCATAGTAAATCTGTCTGGTTCCAGAATGCATGCTTCTGCCATTGCATAAATTTGCCTCTCAACTGTTCAATATTGGACAATATTGGATAATAGCCATATGATCTTGACCTCACCAGCATCCCTAGTTAACCACGCAAACTAACTAAGCTAAAACCAGTAAATTACAAAATGCCCTAAAAATGGGGTGATGGGGGGGGAGGAGGTTGGGTCCTCTTGAAAGTTGTTTTGCCAAAGCCACATTAAATAACCAGCCTGTACACATTGTTCCATTGCTTATCCTCTTTCCCATCGTGAACTGAGAATGCTCAAAGCTTCCCTCCCTTCCGTCATGCAGGGCAAAGAGCCGCCACCATGGAGGGCTGGGTTCTAATGCTTATCCTTTGTGACCATAATAAGGTTTGAAAAGAATAAAATAAAGCTATACCCACATAGGAAAAGCACACCGTTGAATGGAAAGTCTGATTGTTTCTTACTATTAGATTTTTTCACAAGCTGCTGCTTTTGTTATCTTATTGGCACTTAGTGAAGATTGACAGTGAAAATAACTTCCCCAAATAAAAAAAATATTGGAGATTGATGACATGGGGAGAAAATTACCCCAATTTCATGTAAACAGGGGGAGATTAACACCAAGTACAGGTACTGAAGTGAAAAGCCCAACAAGCTGGTGTTAGAAGGCTAACAACACTTTCAAAATAAGAAGTCACCCCTGGGGCTGCTCTAAACCACATTCATTTATGGTGAGAGATAGCTCCAGAAGCCTAGCCATGGGGTTGGGGAGGAGCAGTTGGCTGGCTATGAAAAAGAAGTTATTAAGAATATTAATTAACATTTAAAAATATTAGAGGCTTCCCAGGTGATGCAGTCTTGATACCCTGGCACCTGTTCAGAATGTTGAACCCCCAAAGCCAAAAAAAAAAAAAAATAATGTGTATTGACCTGACTACTCATTCTAGGCTCTGATTATACAAAATATGACTTAAATGCTTCTGGGTTTGCTCTGAGAGTGCATTACCCAGCAGGGCTACAGATTCTGTTTCTTTTGTTCCTTTCAACATCTATTCTAATGCCTTCAGTTTATGTGTTTTACCAGCAAAATCCCACTCCTTGGGGGTAGGAGGATTGGGTAAAAGAAGGCAAATCCACCAACCAACTCTCCAAGATGAAGCAAAATGGCTTCAGGTTATTGGGATGCTTGGCTAAGAAATTCACATAGTGGTAACAATCTCATGGTGACAGATTGGACCCCTCCTGAGTGTGACACCCCATACTACCTCCATGACTCTACACACATCTTGTTTTGAAAGTATTTGGGTACAGGACACTCTCCCCAACTCGCATTTCCCGTATACGTGCTGTTAACTGCATTGTATTGGGGTATAATTTATATATAGAAAAGTGTCTATATCTTAAGCATACAGCTCAGTGACATTGAACCTCTAAGTTGCACCTGTATACCTACTGCCCAGACCAAGATTTAGAACACTTCTATCATCTCATCCTCTGCTCTTTCTAGTCAGGTGTTTCTCTTTAAAAAATCCAGCATTTTCTTTGTGATACAGCATTAGAAAGAAATAGGTCCAACAACTCCATATCAAAAAACAAACAAACTAATAATTCAATTAAGAAATAGTCAGAAGACCCGAATAAACCTTTTTAGAGAGAAGACATACAAACGACTAACCGGTATATAAAAGATGCTCAACATCACTAAATCATCAGGGAAACGCAAATCAAAACCACAGTGAGATATCACCCCACACCCATTAGAATGGCTGTTATCAAAAAGACCAGAGATAAGTGCTCATGAGGATGTGGAGAAAAGGGACCCTTGTGCACTGTTGGTAGGAATTCTTGGGTGCAAACTGGTACAGCCACTATTTGGAAAACAGTGTAGAAGTTCTTCAAAAAATTAAAAATAGAACCGTGTGACCCAGCAATACCACTTCTGGGAATATATCTGAAGAAAATGAAATCACTGTCTTGAAGAGATATCTGCACAAGAGCACAACTTCACAAGAGCCATAATATGGAAGTAGCCTAAGTGTCAGAAGATGAATGGATATATATAAATATACACGTACAATGAAATATTATTCAACCATTAATATCAACCTTTAATAAACCATAAGATACTATATATTATATATATTATACATTATACATTATATATTATATATATACAATATATACAATATATTATATATATTATATATATACAATATATACAATATATATTATATATATTTATATATATTATATAATATATATTATATAATATATAATTGAACAGGGCTCAGCCAGAAAAGGGAAGGAAATATTGCAATTTATATCAACATGGATGGAACTTTGAGAGTAATATGCTAAGTGAAATAAGTCAGATAGAGAAAGACAGATATGGTATGATCTTACTTATATGTGAACTTTAAAAAAAAAGCCAAACTCATAGAAACAGAGTAGCATGGGAGGGAGGGGTGAGGGAAATGGGGAGATGTTGGTCAAAGGGTATAAACTTTCAGTTATAAGACGAATAAATTCTGAGTACCTAATCTTCAGCCTAATGACTATAGCGAATTTAATACTGTATTATAGGGAATGCCTTGGTGCCTAGTCGGTTGAGCAGCCGACTCTTGATTTCGGCTCCGGTCATGATCCCAGGGTCATGGGATCAAACCCCACGTTGTCAGGCTCCGTGCTGAGCATGGAGCCTGCTTGAGTTTCTCCCTGTCTCTCTCTTTCTCTCTCTCCCTCTCTCCTTCTGCCCTTCTTCCCTACTCACATGCACTCTCTCTAAAATAAAATTAAAAATAAAAACTTAAAAAAAGTTTTTTTAAAAAAATACCGTATTAGAGGCTTGAAAGTTGCCAAAAGAGTAGATCTTAAGTGTTCTCACCACATCAAAAAAAAAAAAATTGTAACTGTGTGAGGTAACAGAGGTGTTAGCTAACCTTATACGGTAATCGTTTCATAATGTAAACACAAATCAAATCATCATATGGTACACCTTAGACACACCTTATATGCTAATTGTATCTATAAAGCCGGAAAAAGGAAGAAGTAGGTCTATAAAAGTGATGACCACTGTAAAGCACCCCCACCTCCCTGGAATGGAATTGTGATTTCAAACCACCAACAAATGGAAAGGGGTTGCCATTCACAGGTGGGAGAATGTGCACCGAACTGCGAGTCAGAAGTCTGACTCTTTCCGGTGGAGACATCAGCAAAGAAACACCTACATTTCTCCAGTCCCACATTAGCTCAGGTCCCTTGTATGTGATATGAGCATTTGGGCGTCAGAGAGCTCTTTTTCCTCTGAGACAGGATTTTTCCAGCTTTAGAATTTGAAGCCTTTATGAATACTTACGGATGGAAAGAAGGCCATCACTTCTAAAAGCTCAACAGTATTTCTAAGTTTGAAAAGAAACGCAGGACGTGGCTCAGTTGGTTAAGCGTCTGTCTTCAGCTCAGGTCATAATCTCACGGTTCTTGAGTTCGAGCCCCACATCCTCTGCCCCCCTCTCTCTCTGCCCTTCTGCTGCTCACACTCACTCACTGTCAAAAATAAATAAACTGAAAGAAAGAAAGAAAGAAAGAAAAGAAGAGCATATGGAATGAGTTCTTACAGATGGAATCCCAGCCTTGACACCTACGAGGTGTGTATCCTTAACCAGCTTGAGAAATTACTCTGCTGAGGTGCCTGGGTGGCTCAGTTGGTTAAGCGTCCAACTTTGGCTCAGGTCATGATCTCTCAGTCCAGGAGTTCGAGCCTCGTGCTGGGCCCTGTGCTGACAGCCTGGAGCCTGCTTCACATTCTGTCTCTCTCTCTCTCTCTCTCTCTCTGTCTTCCCCTGCTCATTCTCTCTCTCTCAAAAAATAAACATTAATTATTTTTTAAATTACTCTGTGCCTCAGTTTCTTCATCTGTAAAATAGGGACAATAATAGCATTTTCCCCACACAAAGTCGTCAAGAGTGAATAAGTTCATATGCAAAGATTCAAAACATTGTCAAATGCATGGTAAGGGTCTGATGATAGATATTAGTCATTTATCATTTTCTTCCCCTCATTCTACCTTCCCCTCCCCCTCCTTCTCTTCCTTCTTCTTTCTTCTTCCTCGTCCTCCTCTTCCTCTTCTCCTTTTCCTTCTCCTCCTTCTTCATTATCATATGTTCCTTCTTAATTACTGAAAGATAAGAGAAAAAGTATTACTAGTCATACTGTTCATTTTTTTCAATAAAAAATAAAATCACTTTCATTTTCCAGTTGTATAAATAACACGTGTTCATTGTTTTAAAAACTCGAAAAGTGGAGGAAGGAGTAAGGAACAATTTAGGAAAAGAAAAAATTCTGAGACTGACTACCTGAAGATAACCACCATTTATATTTTGATGACAATCTTTTCATCTCTCTCCCTCTGGGTATACACACATGCAAACTTTCAAAGATGGGATTATATTATGCAAGTTGTTTCACCATGGAAACTTCACTTTGTTTTTCATCTTTTTTTTCCCCTTAGCTCCCATTCCCAGGTTTTCACCTTCCCACAATTTTCTCTGTGCTCACCTAACCATACACATGTATGCATTCATATAAATAAGGCTTTTTAAATGTTTGTTCTATAGGTACAGAGTAATCACACGTATATATACATGTACACATCCACACATATAAATATATGATATATGTACTCTATTAGCCATCTACTCACATCTTTATTTTTTTGTCTTTATAACAACAAAAACCACTAGCTCTTGGACACATAATATGTGCCAGGCACTCCTCTAGATATTTACATTGCTATACCAACTGACATAGCTCTGATACATAATGTTTAAAAGCAACAGGACCCTCCTTGGAAACTGAATTTCCACGTATTAAATCAATCACCTATTAATGTGTATTCATGGTGTTTTGAATATTTTCCACTAAAAAAAGATACAGCAGGGAATCCTTAAAAATATCCTCGGAGTGGAATTTTTAGAGTGAAGGACATACGTCCTTTTTCATTTTAACTATATTGGTTTACCCCCTGCACTGAAGAGTGACAGAGTGGTCATGTGCCATTATGTCAGGTGTTCCTGTGACCTTCTGCAGAAATGAATTCCTGAATGCCATCACATCATGCAAAAGTACAGTGAATGGACACCCAGAAAAGGAGATGATGCCTTCCAGCCCCAGCAAAGCCCCAGGCCACCGTAGCCAGGGCTCTGCACAGGAGGACCTCACTCCTAGCCCTGCATGTCTCCCCTGCCCCTTCCCCCCCAACACAACCCAAACTCAACTAGGTCCCACCCTGCAGAGTTCAGAACTCAGGCTCAGGCAGAACGAATTAGTCACACTTGATTCAGTGATGATGATGAAATCCTAAAAAAAAAAATCCTGTGAATGCAGATAGAAAGGCTGCAGATTCTGCCCTGAACAATTCAGTGATGTCCAGAGCTTCCAAGATGCATCTTCTAGACAACGCATTCAGTTTCCCCCAGGACTCCAGCAAACGAAAGCAGAGGACATTCATGACCAGCCTGACACTTTACCCAGGGCAGAGGTAGATGGCTGATTCCAAGGGACTCCTAGCAGATATGAGAGTGTAGGAGTAGCTCACCCTGCCGAGAGAATGGAGAACAAGCTGGCAAGAGCAGAGGAGGTGCCCTTCAACAATGGCTCCTGCAAG